>NC_074719.1:19645141-19995641 GCF_947242115.1 Biomphalaria glabrata
TAAAAGAATACTGTAATACTCTTTAAAAAAGTTTATGTATCCGAAATACTGATAGCCCAAGTCGTCTTCTTAGCGGCCCCCGAAAGGGGAAAAGACGTTATTAGTTTTGTGTGGAATGTCTGTCCGTCCGTCCGTCCCGTTTAGATCTCATAAACTAGAAAAGATAGTGAAAATCCGACATCATAATATTTTAGACCATTCAAAGTTCTGATGCAACGGCTACTTTTTTCTTTTCTGAAAAGTGAAAAATCTAATTTTTTAAATCACTTACGCAAGCAGTTTTTCATTAAAATACACCACTTTTACAACTATTTACTATTAATAGGAACAAACACTAAAGGTTCCTTAGTAGGGAAAATACATATCTACCATATCTTTAACACATCTATGCAAACGGTTTTAGATTTTTTGTCAAAAAATGTATTTTTTTTTTACATTTGTATTGCTAAGTTAAGTAAGTTATGTTATATAGGGGTGGGGGAGGGGGATGACAAGTGACTTGCGCTGGAATTTGGATTAAAGTGAGGAGGATTCGCGCAACACGTCGACCTCACTCTCTCGCCCTAAAGCCCGTCCTTTTCCGGAAGCAAGATTTGGTCAAGACGTCCGGGGACAAGTTTGGGTGCAGTGGATGACCAGAGACTTTCTGTGTGTCTTGTCCTGCTCTTGAGTACTCCACAGCACTGTGCTGGTACTTGTCATTCTGTCCGATTAGTCTAGTTTTGTGACGTTACGCACAGGCCGCCAAGTCCAGACTTCACATGCTAGGTACATTTACACAAAAAGATAAAAAAATCTATTTAAAATGCATATAAGTTGCACATAATTTAAAACAACAATTAATGAGTAGTTTATCGTAGTATCGCTTGAACTGCACTATTGCCTACTGACGATAGAACACTGAACTAAAGAAATTTATTATGTGGTCCGCTGGGGCACCACGCAAGATCCGTCAACCTTCTTTCTCCATTCTTCTCTGTCATTT
Organism: Biomphalaria glabrata; assembly: GCF_947242115.1. Classification (NCBI taxonomy): domain Eukaryota; kingdom Metazoa; phylum Mollusca; class Gastropoda; family Planorbidae; genus Biomphalaria; species Biomphalaria glabrata. The sequence goes on from NC_074719.1 coordinate 19,646,127, forward strand.
GTCTTTGACAGAATTTCATTCTGATGTTCTTTCTGAAAATATTGAAACCTGCCTTTTTACCTGCCTGGGTGGACCATTTCGGGGGCCGATTTTAAGTTTGTGTCTCCACACAAACTGTCTTTGTAACCTTGTTTTTTTTTTTTTTGTAGTTTGTTTGTTTGTTTTTATTATTCCTTTCAGTTTTTCCTCAATGATGTTTTTAGAAAAGGTAATGAAATGTAAAAAAAATTATTTTTAAATGACATTGTTTCATTTTCTGGGGAGAATATAGTCTGCAATTGTACAACTCTTTTTTTTTAAGTACTAAATCCAAATCTTTGGTGATAACTTTAATTTCACTGTATATATATATAGTTCGTTCATCGTGGTTTGATGATGACCACTTTTGTCTTCCTGGGGGCTGAGGGCTTTGCACTGGGGTTTTGTGCCTCCTCGTGTGGCTGGTGAGATCTATGTGAGCCGAAATGTTCGACTGCACACTGGGCAGCTTATTCCAGCTGGAGCTAGTGTCATTGGCCATGCTTATTTCAATGTAAATATGGATTGTATTACCAAAAATAAAGGTTAAAAAATAAGATTAAAATCTCTAAGGAAAATGTCCTCTTCTAGTGTTGTATTGTCTTTCAATGTATCCTCAAATATGTTTTTAAAAAATTGATCATTACAAGCTCAAAAGTTTGTTTCTAAATCTTCCATTACACTACAGAATGGACATCGACAACAATGGACAACAATTTGAAGTCTTACAGCAAAGTCCAGATCGCAACTCCAGCAAGCGCAGCCGACAAACAACGGACAACAATACTGAGGCAACCAATAATCTGAGTTGTCTGTAATTGAGACCTGCGCCGTTGTTGGCTATCGGGGCTTAGACGGTGGCGTTTCCTCCATCATTACTGCGAGGGTGCATTGATTCAATATTGTAGTGCTATAGGGTTACAGCGAGTTTTACTTGACTTTAAAAAAAAAGCATATGCTTAATTTCCTATATTCCTTTTCTATTTCAATAACCATGTAGACAATATGAACTACACATTTAGAATGTCAAACAGAAAATATAAACTACACATTTAGAATGTCAAAAAGACAATATAAACTACACATTTAGAATGTTAAAATCTAGATAGACTAGATACACAATTATATCAATGCTGAAAAAACTTTTTAAGGTATTTTAGAGAATTTCTAGATCTATAGATTTAATGTAGCCTCTCATCATCTTCTGGATAATGGAAAACGTTGACTTTCTTGACTGCCAGCCACCTCTTCACTCTTTACTATTGTCTGGGCCACCATATCTGATGGAGTAAAAGGCATTGCTGATAAGTACCGCTGTAGCAAGTTTTCAACGGTATTACTACCATTCGAGACCATGCCATCTCCATCACTTACTCCATGTTATGTCTGTCGCTTATTTTACCAACAGTGTTTCATACATTTATTATTAGCATTAGCAGAGATATAGGCAGATTGTCACCATGTTTACTGAATAATCGTCGAATAATATGGCAGGCCCGCAGCAGTTCTGCCCTCTGTCAGGTTATCAGAATCTTCTTCAATATGTTCAGGGCTCCGATGATATTTGCGAAGTCTTTTGTCACCACCGTTTCGGCTGATATCACAATATGTTATATATTTATTCTATAAAACGTCAATGACATATCAGCATAGAGTTTCTTGATTTCATGGAAGAGCCTCCTTGTTAGGTAATCAAACTGTAGCCAAGCGGTGTCTGCCTCTCTGCCACACAGGCCACGTCATTTGGCGCAAGACAGTTGGACAATCTAGCTCTTGAAACAAAATAATAAAATAGACAGCAATGGACACTTGGAGACTCCAGAGTCTAGAGAAACACGAAACAAAGGTTGGTCTAGAGATTAGAAAGATTTGTTGTATAATTTAAAAGCTTTAAAAAAGTAATGCTTTGTTTAGGATAATGTTCCGTACAAAAGTCAAAATTCCAGGAAAACTATCCACACGGCTGACGTAGTTGAGGATCTGTCAAAGACTTTTCTTGTTGCCAAGTCATTGGTTTACAGTGTAAGCTTTACAATATATTCAAAGCTCAGCTTATCGAACAGTGGCCTGTCTGTAGTAGAGGGCAAAGGTCAACTAAAACAATATATCGTTTTATTGGTAATTATGCTTTGATATTTTAAACCAATCAACTGATTCGTATCGATATCTCGTAGTTGAAGCTATTCAAATAAAAAAAACAAATAAACATACGACGCAAAAGAAAAATTGTTAATAGGTTGTTTGTTCTGCTGAGGTGCCCTAATGTCTGCCATTTGTTAATGACACTACTAAGACCTCACTTCCGTACCCGCTCTGTATGTCTAGAGAGGGGGGGGGGTTGTTGTCGTTGGAGGGGAGGGGGGGGAATAAAGAAAGGCTACCTTTGTGAGAGATAATTGTCAGATATTATCTCGCTCTCTAAAGTCCTGTCTTGTAACCAGACAATAAGACACGGTGCTTCCCATACCTGCGGTTCCCATGAAATATTAGAGGTTGTCCCCATTGGAAGAGGATGAGTTACCTACCCTTGATAGACTAATTGGGGGGCGGGAGAGAGAGAGAGAGAGAGAGAAAGAGAGAGAGAGAAAGAGAGAGAGAGAGAGAGAAAGAGAGAGAGAGAGACAGAGGAATGGGGGAGAACTCATTTAGAAATCTAAACTTATAATTACGCAAATCATTTTGCACAGTTCAAAATGGGCGGCGTTGAGAAACAGAGACAGCAAAGAGAAACACTAGTTAAACGTGGGAGTTGTAGCTATATCGGAACATCTTTTTGTGAAATACATTTTTACCCATTTTTTTTTTTAAATGTAGTCATTCTCTGTCAGGATCAACATAGGGCCTATGTTTAAGAGACTCACAGGTTCGTTGTAGTCTTCTGATTAAAATAAAACACATTTTCTTTCTCACTCAGAGAAGCCAGAGGATCTTATCTTTTGAAAAGAATAAACAGCGTGCAATAAGAAATATTATATTGTTATTGACACAGGCTACATTGGTTACTGTCGATATTTTCACACAAAAACTAAAGACGTTGTTATTGACAACGACAAAAGAAAAAAAGAAAAGAATTGAGCTGGGCAGTTTATCTTCATATCAAATTGCCTTTATTTTATTGCTAGTTAGTTGCCCACTTGTCTTAAATAAGTTTTAGGTCATAAAGTGAGAGTTTAATGTTTCATTCTAATATTGAAATTATTTTTTGCTACAAACAGAAGCGCTATTAATATTTTATGCTGCAGTGCTGAAAATTGCACAAAAAAATGAAATCATAGAGTTAAAAAAAAGAACGAAACGAAGCTAGTTTATCAACTCTGTCTTTACACCGGGCATACCAGAAAGCCAGCTATTTATTGTGTCTCTCCGCCATGTAGGAAAATCTCCAACAAGAAACTAACAAGCAAACAGAGTTTTGATGGCACTGCCATGGTTACAATCTTTCAATGAAACAAACTTATTGTACTCTCTAAGAGTGTTTACCAAGAAATATTCGGATGACGTGGCAGGTCTGCAGCAGTACTGCGCAATCATAATTAGCAAAGATCTTCCTAGCAATGGTCATGGTCTCAAAGATGTCTGCAAGGTAAATAGTCACCACCCCTTCGGGTGATATCACAGTAGGATATATTATTATTTAAATTAATCTATAATGTTGCTTATTCATCTCAATTGTAAGCATTCATATTCATATTAATATTATTATTATTATTATTATTATTATTATTATTATTATTATTATGAAAATAAACTAAGATTCATTCTCTGGCACAACGTCGAGCTTCGTTAGAGAGAAATTCATTGAGGTCCCTTTAAAAGTGTCCACTGAGAAATTTTCTGGTGATGTGCCAGAATGGCCTCCTTGTCTTGCAACATGCGCACTAGACTGTCGTTCGGACTTCTCGGTGGTCCCTGGTTCATACTATGCCCTCTGCCATCCCCCGTCGTCCTGCGGGAGGTTTTGACTAGGAAGTAAGTAAACTATCTTCAACTCTGAAGGAACACACGAAACATGTCAAATATTTTTCAAACATCTTAACAGTAGTTCTGCCCTCAGACAGGCAACGAGAATAATTTTATTATTATTATTATTATTATCAATGCTATCCACAGTCCATTTGTTTTGTTTCAAGATCTTATCTTCCAGGTTTTGTTGGTGATTGTGAGAGGAGACCTGAAACATGACTTGTTCTAAAAAATACCTACAATGTAACAGATTGTCCTTGTTGTCATGAACTATACGCAGGAAGATCTCATGACCTAAACCCATTATTTACTGGTTGGTTTTTTGGACTGGAGTCTAAGTGTCAAAGTTTTCTTGCTCGAGTGCCACCTGCACTTAGATGGCTGGACATTTTACTTTGACGTCATTTAAGAACAAGAGGTGAGTTGTGTCATGTATCTTGTATACATTGTGATGTATCTTGTATACATTGTCATGTATCTTGTACACAAGTATTGTAAATAGTATTGTTTCCATTGAAAACAAGCTCTACATATAAGGTTTATAAGAACGTCTGTATAAAAAAAAATGAATTACAAGAAAGATCTCATATTCCTTCTCCATAATACAGGAAAAAATAAACAAAGGTGAAATAAGAAATGAAGTTGTTTTTATTGATATACATTGGTTATATAAAAGAAAAGCATATATTTTATCATAAATCTCTTATAAAGAAAACAAAAATATTTGTTAATTAAGAAAACATCACCAAATGAAAAAAAAATGATTTAAAATGATTGTCTTTTAGTCTAAAATCAATATTTTTTTACAATTAGTTATAGGTATTATTATTATTTACAATAATTGTCTGACTTGTGTTTTAGCCATATTTGTGTGCTAAGAAAAAATCTTAACAATGGCCAAATATTTTCAAGATAGGAATGCCAATCTTATTGTTTTTCACTGTTTTTCAATTCAGCATTGTTGCAGAGAACACATTTTTGCTCCTCACTTTATACGTTATTTAGTGTTCATTCGCCTCAAAACCGAAAACGTTTTATATATCATTTAGAATATATAGCACTGACTTAAGGGGTTAAATAGACCACACGCCAAGAGCAACTGCTTTTAATCAAGCAGGATCGTTTTAAGTTCAAGCATTTTAAAATGTCAACAGTTATTCAATGTCAAGTGTGTCTGAATAATTATAAAGAAATGATTCCTTTGCACTGAAGTTTCGACGAGCGTATCGATTCATTTCCAAGAGAGGCCACTCTCACTTGTAGTGGAAAAAATAAAGTACTGCATTGACTCTTGTCTTCATAAAGTCAAGAATAGTGACGGCGACGTAGAAATCAAATCAAAAACTGTGCACACACAAAATAGGCAAGATAGAATTTATTATTTTTTGAAAGCAATCATTGTCTTAAGATTCATGTGTTGTTTTAAACATTTTTTCTCTCTCTCCTTCCTGTTTCTGATTTGTATTGCTTTCCCCAATACTGTTTTTTTTTATTTTCATTCGTCTTCATCCTCTATTTTCAGCCGGAAACAAAGATGGCGAGCTTTGAACCGGAAGTTGACTGACGTGTTGCTGGAGTCCATGAATAAACATACGGGGTAGCAGAGGCCGGTGAGGCGCTGGCGACATTGAATTTTCAGGGTTCCGGAAGTAGAGGGCATCCAGATTGGACAAGATGGCCGCGGCCTGAAAATAAACAAAGAACAATGCGATAGTTTAAAACTTCAGTCCACGGAAATTAATTTCCGTTTAAATATGGAGGTAGAGAATATGTATGGTAATTATTTAAAAAAAATTAAATAACTAATTAAAGCCTTATTTTAATGCACTTATTAGCTGTCTGGTCGTGTGCTATGTGATTGGTAATGTGGTAACGATTGTCCAGAGTTCTAAGCTTGCCCGCGGTCACCTCTGTTATGGAATGTGTGTGCGTGATGCAACAAGGAGTAAAATTACGGCAGAGAATTGGTTTTTATTATCTGAATAGATTATGATGTAGAGGCGCGGTGGCGGAGTGGCGAAGCGCTTGGCATTCAAACTAGAAGGTAAGTGGTATAAGGGGAGGGGGGGGGGAAGTAAACGTTGTGCTGGCCGCATAACTTCCTCGTTGAATGTGGGCCATAGAAACAGATGATCTTTACATCATCTGCCCGCAGGTCTGAAAGGAGAACTTTACTTTATGATGTAAGTCCATCGAAGTTGAGGTTCTAAATAGGGGGATAGGAATTTGTAGAGAGAGCCCAAGTGGGAGACGAGAGATGAATGAAAAAAAAACGTGTTATGTTTTTTTGTTTTTGTTTTTTTAGTTGTATCTTGTTTAAAATGCTCATGTGATTGCTATTTTTGTTTCTAGTTCCTACATTCCTCTCAATTGAAATTGAAAGCTGTGTTCTATACTGTCACGAAATGTGACGTTCATTTGGGTTTAGAAAGAATTCAGTTCAAGTTTAGTTCAAGTTCTCAAATAAAAAAGAATACGCCTACAACGGATTGAATTGGACTTGAGGTAACAATCCAACGACCGTGCATCCACAATCTTAAAGTGGTTTGGCTTTGGAGAAAACAAGGCCCAAAAAAATAAAAAATAAATAATAAAACAAAATAAAAGATATGCCAAATAAGATATTCTCAAGATTGAAAATAAATGTGGGTATTGCCACTCTGCCATAGTTAGTTATCAATGTGTTTGTTTTATTTTGTTGTCAAGAACATAGACAGCTTATTTAAAATGAACGTTTGAAATCTCCAACACAGACCTGAGGGTGATAGTTGAACCAATAGGGATTGGTCTGTAGCATTCTCTGGACTGCTGCGTAATTTCCTGCCTCAGCAAGAAGTTCCAGACCAACAGCTGTCTGACGTTTCCATTTGGTTCTGGAGACAAACAAGTACTACAGAATTAAAATCATTTCGTAACTAATGTTCCAAGACTAAAGCAAACTAAATATTCATATTTTATTTGTCAGTGCAAAGATAAAGAGACAAATGTTGGCCAGAATGAGGATCGAATCCACTCCATTCACTTTCTTAGCGACATTGCTTATCACTTTTGTTAACCAGCGATACTAATGTGTGCAAAAGTTTAGCTTGAAATAAAGGATTGATTCTTTCATTTCTATATGTGCTTTTGACCACCTTCCCACATTGGACTAAGAAAAATGTGTAAGGTATTTGAAGTTAATGTAAAAAAAAAAAGAGTTTTGGTAAAAAGTTTTTTTTATATAAATCTTATTAGCCAGCATAATGTCTCCATTATTATTATCATTGAGAGTCCAAAGATAATTCAAAGATTCTCAGAATACTATCAGCTCATTGGTTCTGGTAATATTTTTACCATCTTATTATTATTATTATGTATAATTATGCTGTAAGCTTATTTGTTGTTTTTATTTTTGTTTATTCATATTTCTCTAATGAGCATTAATTTGTGTAATTCTATTGCCATTTCATTTGCGCTCTCCAAATTAGTTTTGTTTTGGTGGTTGAGTGGGCTGGATAGAAACACAATATTATGCTGTAGTTAACATTCGTACCTTCTGTTCTGGTACCATGTCTTGACCTGCGTGTCTGTCAAGTTGAGTTTTGAGGCCAGCTCCATCCTGTCCTGGACACTCAGGTATTTTTGTCTCTCAAAAGTTTTCTCGAGGACAGACAGCTGGTGGTCAGTGAAGGCAGTCCTGGCTTTTCTGGGCTTCTTGGACTTGATCATCAACGGGGAGCCGGAGCTGCCCCTCTTTCTGTGCGGTCTTCCATCGCTGGACTCTGGGAACGAAAGTTCATAGATTTACAGATGAAGTCATAAGCTCATAGATTTACAGATGAAGTCATAAGCTCATAGATTTACAGATGAAGTCACATATTTTCAAACTTAGGTCGTTGGTGGAAGTGAGGGTGGGTCATTGTTCTTAGGTCTATTTTTTTAGAAGAATAGAAAATGGAAGAGAAAGAAAAGAAGTCAAGGGGCGCTAAAAATAAAGATTGTGTACTCTTTGGCATTTTCGTTAGTCCCAATCATGTTAAAATGTGGTCGATAAATAAAGGGAGATAATGAAGCTGACGAGTTAGTTTAAAATCAGTTTTTTTTTTATAAATATGTTGGGTTGTTTTGTTTCGTTATTTTTATGACGATTATCTCATGATTCTGTACAAACTTAACACATTCTGATAACTATTACATTTATTTTTATTTAAAATGCTGATCATTCGACAGGCCTTTGCCTAACAGACATTCAACTAAAAATACCATTTCGAACTCTCTGTGTCAACTACATCTGAGCTCTGTGTCAACTACATCTGAACTCTGTGTCAACTAATGCACATACATCTGAACTCTCTGTGTCAACTAGTGCACATACATCTGAACTCTCTGTGTCAACTAGTGCACATACATCTGAACTCTGTGTCAACTAGTGCACATACACCTGAACTCTCTGTGTCAACTAGTGCACACACATCTGAACTCTGTGTCAACTAGTGCACATACATCTGAACTCTGTGTCAACTAGTGCACATACACCTGACTGTCTGTGCCAGCTAGTGCACATACATCTGACTGTCTGTGCCAGCTAGTGCACATGCATCTGACTGTCTGTGCCAACTAGTGCACATGCACCTGATTTCTCTGTGCCAACTAGTGCACATACACCTGATTTCTCTGTGTCAACTAGTGCACATACACCTGAACTCTCTGTGTCAACTAGTGCACATACATCTGAACTCTCTGTGTCAACTAGTGCACACACATCTGAACTCTGTGTCAACTAGTGCACATACATCTGAACTCTGTGTCAACTAGTGCACATACACCTGAACTCTCTGTGTCAACTAGTGCACATACATCTGAACTCTCTCAACCATTTTTTAAAACCTGAATTTTAATTAAAAGTAAGCGTTTTATATTGCATTTGTTGACCATCAAGCTAATAAAATAGTCGATTATGAACATTATTGTCATCCCATTATTGAAATGATTGATCCTCGAATGAAATTCAAATGATAAGCATTACAATTCAGTGTATCTCTTCAGTTTATTAGTGTAATTATTGATATCATAAAATACATTCATTTTTTCCAGAGGTTTTTTTTAGTTGATTTTTTTAGCCAACAGTTTTAGCGGCTTATTGTTAATGATCAGTAATCGGCTAATCGATTATTTAAGGGTGTTTGCAAACAATGTTAGGTTTTACTCATCAGCACAGAGTTAAGTTTGACGATTGTAGGCTCTCTGTGTTGGAGCCATTGTATTTAGATAGAACAGGACTTTTTCACTGGCTACTGTTCTGTAGATTACTTTGTACTGTACAAACGGAACAGACTTGCAGAATGACTACAAAATGAATACGTAAAAGTTACTGCGGTGGTCCTTTGGGGTACAAACGTTACCAAGGATCAAAGTACAAGGTGTTAACAAAAAGTTTTAATCAGGAATGGGGCGTCACAGCGTTTTTCAACCTTTTCTTTCTACTATTCCTGACGGTTGGTCGTTGTGTTGGCCATATGACACACTCGTAAACCATGGCCACAGAAGCAGATGACATTTACATCATCTGCCCCATAGATCTCAAGTTGTGAACGGGGAACTTTACTTTTGCTGGTATATACATTACGTTCCTACGTAACATCTTAGGTCAATATACTTTCAACTTCGCCTATCCCGTTAGACCATTGGGGCATCACGGCACATATACGACCACCCACGAAGATACGTTTTTATAAAGGTGCTGTCCACCATTACTGGAAATACTTAAATAACCATCTGATGAGATCCTCAAACCTTTTGAGGTCTTAGGGTGTGGCGAGTGTGGCATCCAGCCATTCGTGGACCTGATATGACGCTCACCCTGTGCTCCGAGCACCGCTAAGGCCGTCTTGAAAACAAATGTCAGTGAATTATGGAGCACCGTTAAGGCCGTCTTGAAAACAAATGTCAGTGAATTATGGAGCACCGTTAAGGCCGTCTTGAAAACAAATGTCAGTGAATTATGATGAGAGTGTCAGGAACAGGGGGGGGGGGGAGAGAGTCGCGTTGTGATCTTGTTTCCCAGCATACCTCTGAATGTCATGTTAGGCCCCCACATTAGGATGATCTCAATTGAAAAGAAGAGACCATCCAAATGTGAGGGCTAGAATCACGTTTTTTTTTTAAATCCAAATAAATTGTTTTCAAAAGTATTTCATTTAAAAATGTTGTGTGTGCTATGCTATAGTCAGAGAAAATTTAAACTGTATGACCTTGACCTGTATATTTCTGGGGTTTATTAGTGTATAGTGCTTGGGAGACAAGGACAAATGAGAGTAATAAACACACTCTTCTGTAGGACCACTTATCGTGAGAGATGATCGTCGATTGATTTGCCAGATTTTGACACAATTCACGCATCTAACTGAACCAAATACGTCCCCACAAATGAACGGACGAAGAGCGTCTCCACGATGGAGATAACTCTACCCGGACTATTTCCACTCGTACTGAGTGCTCTGAATAGAGTTCGATCAAATTGCCGCCCTTGTCAAGCTGTTTCTCCCCAGCCACCCCAGCACCACCTCCCATCCCCAATTTTGGCGAATGTTAAGCAAGAACGCCAAGATGTCGCCTGGCAACTCGGAAGGAGAGACTTTGTTAAGAACTACTTTAAAATAAATGACATTTTTTTTTTAAATCAAACTTGATCAGGTAATGTATGATCAGTGTTTTCACCCTAGCCAGACATCCCCCCCCCCCAACCTTCCTCTACAATCCATATCACAAATAACAAAGATGTACTGCTGCAGGGGTGAACGACTGTACAAAGCCATCTCACAGCATTTATTTTTTTCTTTAAATATAATTTGCATATTTGAATCAAAAACGCCTACAGGAAAAATAACATAAAATTAAATTTAAAAAAAAGAGCATAGCATCATATTGCAGAATCTCTTGGCCACTTCTAGCCCAATGCTTGCCACGTTGGGTTCAAGTAATTGGTTAATATAATCACCATTTCTAATTGTAAGACTGGAATTTTTTTTTACTTTAAAGTACATCAGCATCATATTGCAGAATCTCTTGGCCACTTCTAGCCCAATGCTTGCCACGTTGGGTTCAAGTAATTGGTTAATATAATCACCATTTCTAATTGTAAGACTGGAATTTTTTTTTACTTTAAAGTACATCAGCATCATATTGCAGAATCTCTTGGCCACTTCTAGCCCAATGCTTGCCACGTTGGGTTCAAGTAATTGGTTAATATAATCACCATTTCTAATTGTAAGACTGGAATTTTTTTTTACTTTAAAGTACATCAGCATCATATTGCAGAATCTCTTGGCCACTTCTAGCCCAATGCTTGCCACGTTGGGTTCAAGTAATTGGTTAATATAATCACCATTTCTAATTGTAAGACTGGAATTTTTTTTTACTTTAAAGTACATCAGCATCATATTGCAGAATCTCTTGGCCACTTCTAGCCCAATGCTTGCCACGTTGGGTTCAAGTAATTGGTTAATATAATCACCATTTCTAATTGTAAGACTGGAATTTTTTTTTACTTTAAAGTACATCAGCATCATATTGCAGAATCTCTTGGCCACTTCTAGCCCAATGCTTGCCACGTTGGGTTCAAGTAATTGGTTAATATAATCACCATTTCTAATTGTAAGACTGGAATTTTTTTTTACTTTAAAGTACATCAGCATCATATTGCAGAATCTCTTGGCCACTTCTAGCCCAATGCTTGCCACGTTGGGTTCAAGTAATTGGTTAATATAATCACCATTTCTAATTGTAAGACTGGAATTTTTTTTTACTTTAAAGTACATCAGCATCATATTGCAGAATCTCTTGGCCACTTCTAGCCCAATGCTTGCCACGTTGGGTTCAAGTAATTGGTTAATATAATCACCATTTCTAATTGTAAGACTGGAATTTTTTTTTACTTTAAAGTACATCAGCATCATATTGCAGAATCTCTTGGCCACTTCTAGCCCAATGCTTGCCACGTTGGGTTCAAGTAATTGGTTAATATAATCACCATTTCTAATTGTAAGACTGGAATTTTTTTTTACTTTAAAGTACATCAGCATCATATTGCAGAATCTCTTGGCCACTTCTAGCCCAATGCTTGCCACGTTGGGTTCAAGTAATTGGTTAATATAATCACCATTTCTAATTGTAAGACTGGAATTTTTTTTTACTTTAAAGTACATCAGCATCATATTGCAGAATCTCTTGGCCACTTCTAGCCCAATGCTTGCCACGTTGGGTTCAAGTAATTGGTTAATATAATCACCATTTCTAATTGTAAGACTGGAATTTTTTTTTACTTTAAAGTACATCAGCATCATATTGCAGAATCTCTTGGCCACTTCTAGCCCAATGCTTGCCACGTTGGGTTCAAGTAATTGGTTAATATAATCACCATTTCTAATTGTAAGACTGGAATTTTTTTTTACTTTAAAGTACATCAGCATCATATTGCAGAATCTCTTGGCCACTTCTAGCCCAATGCTTGCCACGTTGGGTTCAAGTAATTGGTTAATATAATCACCATTTCTAATTGTAAGACTGGAATTTTTTTTTACTTTAAAGTACATCAGCATCATATTGCAGAATCTCTTGGCCACTTCTAGCCCAATGCTTGCCACGTTGGGTTCAAGTAATTGGTTAATATAATCACCATTTCTAATTGTAAGACTGGAATTTTTTTTTACTTTAAAGTACATCAGCATCATATTGCAGAATCTCTTGGCCACTTCTAGCCCAATGCTTGCCACGTTGGGTTCAAGTAATTGGTTAATATAATCACCATTTCTAATTGTAAGACTGGAATTTTTTTTTACTTTAAAGTACATCAGCATCATATTGCAGAATCTCTTGGCCACTTCTAGCCCAATGCTTGCCACGTTGGGTTCAAGTAATTGGTTAATATAATCACCATTTCTAATTGTAAGACTGGAATTTTTTTTTACTTTAAAGTACATCAGCATCATATTGCAGAATCTCTTGGCCACTTCTAGCCCAATGCTTGCCACGTTGGGTTCAAGTAATTGGTTAATATAATCACCATTTCTAATTGTAAGACTGGAATTTTTTTTTACTTTAAAGTACATCAGCATCATATTGCAGAATCTCTTGGCCACTTCTAGCCCAATGCTTGCCACGTTGGGTTCAAGTAATTGGTTAATATAATCACCATTTCTAATTGTAAGACTGGAATTTTTTTTTACTTTAAAGTACATCAGCATCATATTGCAGAATCTCTTGGCCACTTCTAGCCCAATGCTTGCCACGTTGGGTTCAAGTAATTGGTTAATATAATCACCATTTCTAATTGTAAGACTGGAATTTTTTTTTTACTTTAAAGTACATCAGCATCATATTGCAGAATCTCTTGGCCACTTCTAGCCCAATGCTTGCCACGTTGGGTTCAAGTAATTGGTTAATATAATCACCATTTCTAATTGTAAGACTGGAATTTTTTTTTACTTTAAAGTACATCAGCATCATATTGCAGAATCTCTTGGCCACTTCTAGCCCAATGCTTGCCACGTTGGGTTCAAGTAATTGGTTAATATAATCACCATTTCTAATTGTAAGACTGGAATTTTTTTTTACTTTAAAGTACATCAGCATCATATTGCAGAATCTCTTGGCCACTTCTAGCCCAATGCTTGCCACGTTGGGTTCAAGTAATTGGTTAATATAATCACCATTTCTAATTGTAAGACTGGAATTTTTTTTTACTTTAAAGTACATCAGCATCATATTGCAGAATCTCTTGGCCACTTCTAGCCCAATGCTTGCCACGTTGGGTTCAAGTAATTGGTTAATATAATCACCATTTCTAATTGTAAGACTGGAATTTTTTTTTACTTTAAAGTACATCAGCATCATATTGCAGAATCTCTTGGCCACTTCTAGCCCAATGCTTGCCACGTTGGGTTCAAGTAATTGGTTAATATAATCACCATTTCTAATTGTAAGACTGGAATTTTTTTTTACTTTAAAGTACATCAGCATCATATTGCAGAATCTCTTGGCCACTTCTAGCCCAATGCTTGCCACGTTGGGTTCAAGTAATTGGTTAATATAATCACCATTTCTAATTGTAAGACTGGAATTTTTTTTTACTTTAAAGTACATCAGCATCATATTGCAGAATCTCTTGGCCACTTCTAGCCCTATGCTTGCCACGATGGCTTCAAGTAATTCGTTATAACGTCCATCTCTAGTTGTAAGACCATTTTTTTAAAAGTACACAAGCATCATATTACAGAATATATTGGCCACATCTAGCCCTTAGCTTGCCTCATTGGCTTTAAGTAATTCGTTCTAACCTCTAGAAGTTAGTCTAAAAAAAAATAATTTATTTTTGTAGTCGGAACTACGCTATTACGTGCGAGGTATTAGGACACGATTGTTTTCAGAGATGACGCTATGACCTCGCAACAGCTTGTTCAGCGGGGGGAGAAGAAGCGGGGCAAAGTCTTGGGAACATGTAATGGCACACTATGTCTGGAAAAACGAGATTGAGAAATGGTAGGCAGTTGCCAAGAGCATCCCTACAAGCTCAAGGATCAAGTCTTTTTCCTTTTTTATAGTATTGGAGTAGGGGGGGGGGTTCCTCCCTTGTTCATGCCATTCTTTAATATGTTTTATTGCTGAAAGCCGACACCGCGACATGTATAGACAAGGATTATGTCCCCATTAGGACAAGAATAGGATTAGAATTATTACAAGCACTTGGAAACATGGCCCTCCTAATTGACAGTATTTGTTCACACGACCTGTGAGGTGAGCCTTGAGCAGGCAAATCATTAATTTGTGACAGTTGGGGCGGGACGAGATGGGGAGTTCAATTCAAGGCGGTGCCCAGGTTGGCTGATATGGGAACTTTTCAGACTTTTTTTTTTTTTTTTTTTGTCAAGGCGTTAGCCCAGTTGGTTGTTAAGAGAACTCTTCATAATTTTTTTTTCAAGGCAAATGCGACTCCCCCAGTTGGTTGCTATGGTAACTCTGTCAGAAAGAATTCAAAGAAACCAAGAAAAAACATTTTATAGTCCACTAGTTGTTCATATCTAGTCAAAAATATTTATTAAGTAAATTAATCTATTCATTTAGAATTGTAGAAAGTTCTAGAAAACGTATCCATCAAAATGCCAGAATTTTGTTTGAACTCCATTTGGATAGTAAGTAGACTTATGCCTGTATGTAATTTCGCTATCACCAGTGCAACCGTATTGCTGAATGGCTCTACAATAATGTATGGAACAATTATGTTCTCGTCTTATGCTGCTCATACCTAAAGAAGATGATTTTATAGATTTCATCTTTCTAGATCTCATCTTTAAAAAGTGTATTGGATTATGGCGGATAACTCTTTTTTTTTTTTATCCGATGTGCAAGTTTTAGGAGTGTGTAGAAACAATATATTTTAAAAGTTCTACACATAGACATAGACTATATCTAGACTGAACAGGGAGATTTTTGAACACTACAAAAATTTAAAACAAGGCGTTGTTTTGTAAAGTAGTTATAAGAAGTAGAGTGGTGTTTTTTTTTTTCAACCCGAACCTATGTAACATATAATTTAATTTTTAGATCTAGATCTAGTAATTAAACATAAAAAATAAGAGTACTTTCGTCTCATAATTATTATTTTGCAATTTTTAGATACATAATCTAGAAAGATCTAAGTAATCAATCAATTTAAATGTAGGCTACGTAAGATGATTAAAATCAACAGGCATGAATCATTTCGATCTAGAATTTTTTGAAACATTATCCCAATGGAAACTAACAGGAAATGGCCTTGTTTCGTATTTTAGCGTGAATATAGATGTGATTAATAGCCTAGTCTAAAGAAAATTCGAGAAATGATGTTGCATTATTTCAAAACTTTGAATGTTTGTGTCTGTTTGTCTTCTATTTTCGTTATGGTAAAATCACAAGACTTCGTTGAGCACCAACTACATAAACTAGGAATGAATGCAATGTGTGCTGAGTGTTGCACTCTTAGCGATGACAACATGGCCCTGATTATTGTGGCGACCAATTTAAAAATAAATAATGAATTCAAAATTTAAAAGTGCTGCCTCTGTTTCGTCCCCCAATTGAAGATATCCTCACTGGCCGTTTGAAAATTTGAAGCACATGTGAAAACAAGTGCTCGTGTAGTCACACCGTGAACTGAAATTGAGATCTGCTGGCTTGCGTCACGTGCTCGGGGAAGAGTAGACGACCTGACGTCTGCAGGTGGCGCTTACATGCCCGGCAGTGGCGCGAAATGGAGGGATATTGTAATGCTATCCAACCATACAACCATTATTGTGGAACAGAATAGTGTTGTGATTTTGTTTACATTTTCTTCTTTAATTGTTGTTTACATTTATATAATTATTATTGAGACATTTAAAAAAAAATATTTTTCTTCTTTCTCGTGTATATAAGTTAATATAACACTTAATACTACATTCATTGAAAAATAATCTTTCGCATTTATTGATATTTTAATGAATACTTTGGTCATTACATTGACAAAAATGGGCAAGGAGTCTTGAAAGGAAATCCTTCAAAAGTGTTAACGAATGCTAGATCCACGAGGCTTTGGATCCTGCATGATAAAGTCACATTTTGTCCGTGTTCTAGACTATTGGAGCCGTGGAGACTAGTTTAGTCTTATAACATGACTTCACCAGACTCTATGATAGTATCACGTCATGTTTGTGTTTAACTCATTGCAGCCTAGCGTAGCCCTAGAATTGCCTTGTAAGTTTCAGATGTTCCATCATAATTGAAAAATGATAACATCCTAGTCCAAAACTACTTCACGGTGGGAGGGAATGATGGCAACAGGGTTCAAACCCTGGACGACAGTAACGACAGTACGTAGTCTATATTCCACGAACAGGCAGCAATTCTACAAAGTAGCTACGTAGCCTTGTAGCAATGTAGCAATACTAGTTATCTATCCATGTAGCATTGCAGCTATTTAGCAGTATGGCCATTAAGCCGTATGGATGAAATAGTGATTGCGAAATGACATACATGCATGTAGAAGTGTACTATCATATCTACATACAAACAATCACTCATATGTTTCTCACGCATACCACTCACATTCAAATGACAGCACATTTACACATATCACTCGCACACATACCATTCACACTGTTCCCACATAGCACTCACACTAACCACTGCAATTCTCCGCTCACACACGACTCACAAATACTACTCACATATACCACTAACATATAACTCTCCAACACATACAAATCACACATACAACTAGCACCTACACCACTTACACACACACACACCACTTACACACATACACACCACTTACACACACACACTTACAAACACACACCACGTACACAAATACACCAGTTACACACACACCACTTATACACACCCACTACACACACACACACTACTTACTCACACCAATTACACACACATAACTTACACAAATATTGACACACTACACTTACAAACACCACGTTTACACACACACACCACTTACACGCACACAACTTACACATACACACAAAACTTATACGCACACAACTTACACATACACACACAACTTACACGCACACAACTTACACATACACACACAACTTACACGCACACAACTTACACATACACACACAACTTACACGCACACAACTTACACATACACACACAACTTACACGCACACAACTTACACATACACACAGAACTTACACGCACACAACTTACACATACACACACAACTTACACGCACACCACTTACACACACCAGTTACACGTGCATCACACCACTCACATATACCTATTTTAAATCAGCTCTAACGACGCACACTGTCTTTTTCTCTTTCCACCATTTATCTCAATTTCTTTAATTGTGTTTGCTTCAGACACTAATCTTTTTATTCGCTAGCCGACCTTAAGGTTTAATTTGCCGTCATCTGGGGGGGGGGGGGGGGGGGGACACATTGTTTTGATCAGAGGACTCTTGATAGCGCCATGATGGGAGTAATTCAGGCAAAGATAACTGGTGATTTATGACTGAATCAGGGGGATGTAATTATCACGGAAGTGTCATATTAAGCTAGGTTATTGTAATGTATACGTTAATCACGACTGTGTCTGTGCGTGTTTGTAAGATCTACGTGGCCCTATCTTTCTGCGTATATGTGTTTTTTTTTTATCAGCGCGTGTGACAACAGATGTTGGTATTGAGAGGATTTTGTAAATTCATATTTCTCTCGTTGCTGCTTTATTTTACTTTCCAAACTCGTAACAGGTTTACGCTGAGAGCGGATCCCCCTCTTCATGACACCTGTTCGACCGTGTTTCACCTGACTTTATGCCAGTGTGGAGCGTGCCCATATTTTGTTCTGGTCATCAAAGGTGTTTCTTAGTGCTGCGCATTGATTTCTAAAGGAGCAAGATGCAATCATATCTCACGGACACCAAGGGCGTCCCTTAAAAAAAAGGTTTAATCTACTTTAATATCTACCTGAGCGACGTGCTAATTTGAATCATCAAAGACAATCATGGGCGGATAACTCTCAGTACAAAGCGAACTGGAGATCTCCGATAACTTTTGTATTCATGCTTATTTTAATTACCCTATCCTCCGATGGTCAGATATAACAGACATGACATCCATATTAATGACAACAATCTTTACGTAAACTGCTGTTTCTCATTAATCGAAAATGTGTTGGAATACATAAGGCTTAACAACATTAGTCTATGAATAATATAAGAACTTGTAAATTTACAACACAGGAATTCACCTATATCAGAGTATTAACAACTGGTGTTAGATTGATATCTAACTTTGCACTTTTATAAACTTCAGATCTCCAGACAGAGCGAGTAGCAAAATGATGTTTGAATCTTGGCTAGCCCTAAAAATATGTCCGTTAATAACATGTTTAATAGGCTGCACCTCGAATACAGTTTCAAATATAAAGCCAGTTATACGAACAAAAGAAAGTAACTAGAAGAAACATAGCTTATATAAGTATCTCTCGATATAGTAAGATTTACTCCCCTTTTTTTCTATATCAAACAAAATTAATCAATTACCACTGATTGATGAAATAATTGTTTTTATTATTGATTTTTTATTTTGTTAGGGACAATGGGTAGTTGTACAAAGTTTGAACTTGATCCGAGAATGGGAAGTGGAAGAACTAACGTGTACAAAATGTGTACCAGACAGACGGACAGACGGAGAGAGTAGATACAAGCCTTGTAAACAAAAATACTTTTAAAAAAGGCTTATATTATTTGTAATTGTATCAATAAGTTTGGCCTGATAGCTCTACGTTATGGCCAGAAGGCAAGCTGTGCGTCATTGACCAGATAGCTCTACGTCATTGACCAGATAGCTCTACGTCACAGGCCAGATATTGTCTAATCTCTTTTGTTAAAACTAAAACCCAAATTTCTTTTCAAATAACAAAAGATTCCAACGTATTTCAGTACAACCTATTCCCTAGGCAATATATTCTACGTAACGACACTTGAAGACAGGTACATATTATATCCTTGCCAATATATTATATGTTTGAAACGACTCTTGATGATTTGTTCTCTTCTAATAGAAGGTACGACCAAAATTAGAAAGTCATTAAATAGAGAGGGGAAAAAAACCTACTCATCAACACTGTATAGACCTCGTAATACTATTTCATTTTAGCGCATGTGTAATTGTACCGAAATAAAAATAACAACACAAATCTTTTGTAATTCTAAGTCTTTCTGATTGGCAAAGCTGGAGATTCGTTTTTCTTAAAGATTAACTCCCCCCTGCCTAAAATTGAAATTCTAGAAAGAAAACGTTCTTTATTTAATTCCTCACTAATATCTTATTGAAACGTGATCCGTTAAGAAAGTTGGAAGATATTTTTTTTTTTTTTACTATTTAATAGAAATTTAGATTAAAAAAAAAAATCAATCAATAGATTCGTCTAGCTCTCAAAGCAAAAGGCAAGCTAAGAGGAGATAATCTCACTTGCCGAATGAAATCCCGTGTTGGGGAGTCATTTCCCTTGTTAAGCTTTAACAATTTAAGAGGGAGAAAAAAAAATAGCAACAGGAAAATATTAGAAAGAAATCGTTAAAGATTAAATTCGCATTTTTAAGGAGAGAAAAAATAATTTCTTGGGAGGTTAGTTTTGTAATGCAGGGCTGTTAGTTGATGTAAAGAACATATTAGAATATTGATAGTTATTGCTTTACACTAAGGGAAAGAAAAGAAAGTATGTCTCTTTGCGACTTACGTTTTTTTTTTTGTTTTTTTTTTCAAATAAAAAACAACAACTGACCAACTGTGCTCGTTTTCAGAGAAATTTAGTTAAAGGAAACAAATGTTGGCAAATATTTTTTTAATGGTTTATAGAAAAAGAAAATAGTTTATTGTATGAACACTAAGTTTGCTAATGATGTTATGTTCACATTTGGAGCTACGATTCAAGCATGAACACATACTTTGCCTAACCCTAGCTGGGCCCGATGAAACGAGTACATTTCGACTTAAACTACTGAAATCTCATTCACAATACACTGCAAGAATTTAAATATCGGCGAGTTGGCAGGGGCGTTCGGAAAAGTTCCAAATGTCCTGCCCATTAAAGAACCATTGTTTTATAATTTATATCAACGCTGCCGAACCTTTGACTTAGAGACCATTGAAATGTCCAAAAGCAGACGTTTCTTGCCGCCTCAGCGCAAAAGAAATCGTTGAGGGCAAAGCTGCTGCTTCATTAAGCTCTGTGACAGAAATTTCGAGAGATCAGATCGAAGCGCATTAGGGACCGGATGTGTTCCGCGGGCCGTAGTCTGGGCGACACAGATGCATACTGACAGGCGAAAAAAAAATGAACGGGCATAAACTTACCGTCATCGTCAGATGCACTACCAAAATGGCTGTCATCCAAGTTATCTCCCCCGTTGAGGCTATCATCGCCACAGTTCTCATCGTTCAAATCATCAACATCTATTTCAGCATCGTCCTCCAAGTCGGCTTCTTTTTCTGAAAGTTGCCGAACTCTGTCGGAAACTGCCGGAAACGTGTGTCTGATGGAAGCAGCGCCGAAAGTCAAATTGGGCCTACCCAGCGCAGAGTCATTGCTCATATCAGAGGCGTCGAATGATCGATCCGCCTCTGTCGGCCTCGGCCCGAGAATGTCTGTTATTAAAAAGGATGGACGGGAGCTGGGTGGCGTTTTTGCGTCTTTGGCGCCAGATTGGCTCATACTTTGAGAAGGGTCTGTTTTCAGGTTCATGGGCAGAGATGAAGGCGGCGATGAAAAGAATGTTCTGGATTGCAGTGAGGAAGGATGTAGCGGTAACGTTGGAGGAGATACAGGCGAAGGAGGGTGGTGGAGGTTTAGAAAGTTTGGGAAACCCAGGGGCAAACACTTCATGCTCGCCTGTACGTCGAAGGGGAACGCAGAGTAGCTCGAATGGAGGAAATTGTTCTTGTGAAAATTGAGAGCGCTGAAAGCGCTGTTCCGGTGTTCCAAGTGTTGTGGAGGGCTGGCAAACAGCTTATCTCCCTTTAACTGCGGCGTTGTGGGCGACAGATTAATGGGCTGCTCTCCGCTAACCCTGCTGTCATCCCCATGCCGGCTTGCAGTCTCCTCGGAGTCACTGATCACTTCTTTGGCAGAGTCTTCTGCTTCATTGGCTTTGGTGTCGTCCGTCTTCTCCAGAGTATCTGTCATGACGTCAATGGTCTCGTCATCGGAGTGGATGACGTCATCTGGCTTAATCACGCTTAACTGTCTTGGCCTAGCCACCTGAGTAGCCATGTTTATGACCACTTTTTCGGCTGCTTTCAAAGAACACAAAAAGTTGTCGCTTCCTTTGTTAGCTTCAATTAAACATTAGGGGCCTGATTGTATGGACCGGGCCATCACAAGACACTTT
This sequence comes from Biomphalaria glabrata, assembly GCF_947242115.1. Lineage (NCBI taxonomy): Eukaryota > Metazoa > Mollusca > Gastropoda > Planorbidae > Biomphalaria > Biomphalaria glabrata. The sequence continues at coordinate 19,668,022 of NC_074719.1, forward strand.
CTACTAGTCGAACAGAATAAACATTCAATGAGTTATTCTTGGAAGTTTATCGCCAATTATCTCCCTTGATGCAGGTGACGGTGAAAACAATTGTTTGCTGAAGAAGCGGTAGAGAATGATTGCTGTAAACTGTAGGCTTCTTTCGGTGTGTATCAGAGACCTTAAACAAAACAAAAAAAAAATAAAAGTTTACCAAAAAAAGATTTCACACAAAAGACTACGTGTCTCTAATTAAATAAATTATAGCTTTTATATAGCGCTACTTTCATGCTTATAGCATGCTCAGAGCGCTATGGTCCAATCTCATTTATGGATTAGTTGGGGGAGAGGGTATCTGGAAGAAGGTTTTCCGTGCTGCCTGTAGGCGCTTAGTCAACACAACTCTGCTCGAGTCGGGTATCGAACCTCGAGCCCTCTTCATAGGAAGCCAAGCGAAGTTCAAGGAAACATAGCCTCTTGACTACGCTTCCTACGTATTTTGATATTGACATTTATATAGCACTATATATATTTAAATCATCAAAGTCAATTATGTTAGATTATGGAACTCTTACATTCTTTTGATATAGGCGTTATTACAGTTTCAACCAGGAGCAAACAGCTAATTTGTATAGGTGACAATCCCCGTGACATAGGCTTTGGGGATGACATGATACAGACATTACAGATGGAAGCCACTTTAATGGAAAAGTCGCAATAATTAGTCTAGGTAGTTTCTCCTACATTACATTTTGGAATAATAAATTTGAATTGAATGAAATAACAGACAAATCATAGTGGTACACTGACCCTGAACTTCTCGACATCTGCCTTTATAGACTTGTGTACCTATATCTTCCTTTATAGACTTGTGTACCGATATCTTCCTTTATAGACTTGTGTACCTATATCTTCCTTTATAGACTTGTGTACCTATATCTTCCTTTATAGACTTGTGTACCTATATCTTCCTTTATAGACTTGTGTACCTATATCTTCCTTTATAGACTTGTGTACCTATATCTTCCTTTATAGACTTGTGTACCTATATCTTCCTTTATAGACTTGTGTACCTATATCTTCCTTTATAGACTTGTGTACCTATATCTTCCTTTATAGACTTGTGTACCGATATCTTCCTTTATAGACTTGTGTACCTATATCATCCTTTATAGACTTGTGTACCTATATCATCCTTTATAGACTTGTGTACCTATATCATCCTTTATAGACTTGTGTACCTATATCATCCTTTATAGACTTGTGTACCTATATCATCCTTTATAGACTTGTGTACCTATATCATCCTTTATAGACTTGTGTACCGATATCTTCCTTTATAGACTTGTGTACCTATATCATCCTTTATAGACTTGTGTACCTATATCATCCTGGTGTTTTTACCCTTGCAATAATTTCTTTTTTTTTTTAGTGATCAGGGCATAGGGCATTCCTGAGCTATTTAGTAGACTCACTGAGTGGTAACGTTGCAAATAATACTACACTGTACTAATCATGTACAATTCATTTAGAGTTTCTGCTGTCAACAATGTGTTTAAATTTCTTTGAGACAATGTCATACGTGCATGTGAGCGGGGCGACATGTAGTCCACACAGACAGACATACGACACAAGAACAATGTTATGGAGGAAGTCGAAATCAAGAGGACATAAAAAGAAAGTGTCTATGTGTGTGCACTCTACATACTGTGTGTGTGTGTGTGTGTGTGTGTTTGTCTGAAGGTGCAAGGCTGAGAAAGGGAACGACAACAATCGATTGATCGTAGAAAGTACTCGAGTGCTCCCCCATCGATTGGTGACTGAGTTCGTTACAAGCCGAGAGAGGCAGAGAGTGAACAAGAAAGAGGTAGGAAAGTTAGAGGAGGAAGGGAGGGGAGCTGGAGGTAGTCAATGAATAAAGTCTTTTGCAGTCCAGGGCGAAGACACAATACAACAAAACTCGACACTTGCCTCGACATCTAGCAGGGAAGGCATCAGTGAGAATCAGAGGTAACACAAACTAAAGTGCTACATTCCTAAGTTCGAGGTCATTTAGTGTTTGACTTTAGCACTTCCCGAGACTCTCTCATGCAAAATGATTAAGGAAAAAAAAAGTAATAAAGGAATTCTTAATTCTATTAAAATGATTAGAAAATATCTATCGGGTGGGGTGGGGGGGTGTGGCAAGGAGAAATGTAAAATAGAAGGGACTCGACTTGAATTGAAACATTTTGGGCCGCCTTTTGTTAGCGCTTCGTTGGGGTGAAGAAGGAAAAAAATAAAACGAGGGAACCCCCTAGAGCGACGCCTTGTTTCCCCCCGAGTTCCTCAAGTGCAAACTGGGATCATAGGCTAGCATTCTGGTACTCCGTTTACCCCAGCCCCCTACAAGGGCGTGCACAATGGGGGACAATGGGATCCATTACTGCACAGTTCATAGAGCTAACGTGGCAGTGGCTTTCACACGGCGGGTCCACGGGACGTAACACAAAACGGTTTTTCAACGAGTCGCGGTCTAAGCACTGCGCTAAGTTACCCTCGCGAGGAGAGAGTGAGAGCGTCCAATACTACTCCCTCCTACCTGCTCCCCCCCCCCTTTTCTTCCCCCCTCAGGCATAAAGACAACAGCTAGCAGTCACTTTTGGCCTTATTTGCGATTAACGTCAATAATACGTTGTATAAGTAGTGGGAGAAAGGACGGGACCTAGTGAACCAGCCCTCGGCCCAGCCTCGACAAGGGCGCTGCCTTCGCTCGCAAAACAAACTTGACGACTTCATCAAGCCCCATGCGCTCCCATTCTTCTTGGCGCTTTCTCCAAAAATAAAGAGAAAAAAACATCGTAACTCTGCCTGTACTCCATTTGGACCGATTACTTTCCTAACTTTATTAAAATATTATATGACACTTAAACCCATTCTTCTTCTCGTATTCTATTCCTATTCACGATTCTCTAAGACAGCGAAGAAGTCGAGCGCCAATCGTCTACCAGACTTACTCGCGTCTGCTCGACACGAATCTCGTCTGCTTTCATTTCTATCCTGAGGTCGTTGAGTGTTGTCATTCTGTCTTACGGCGCAGCGAGGAGGAGGGACGGAGGGACGGGAAGGAATGAAAGAGTGAAAGAAAGAATTTGGACTTTCTTTAGATGTTGCTTTCTCGTTCCCCGAAAGGGATTATCGGGTCGTTGAGGGCGATGGCTACGAAGTGATCATGTGATCACGGACTGATGTGTCATTGTGTCCTTCCTGCAGCAGACGACGTTCCTGATCAGCTCGAACAACAAAAAAACTTTGAAAAATATTATTTTTTTTTTATTTCGTTAAAAGTCAAATGATGAAGTCTTACATATTTGGACAATGACACACCAGAAATGTACTTGTTGATGTTTGGTCTGTCAAGTTCTCGCTGGGTGGTGGGATTACAAAAAAAAAAAAAGGAAATCACATTAAATTAAGACTTAGAGATTTCAATTAACTTTTAAAATTAAAAATATAATTGACAAACGTGGGAACCTGTGAGTTAGATTTTGAGATGTTATTATGATTCATTAGTTTGTTATCTTCTAGGGTTAGTTCACTAGAGGACAAAATAATTATTTTCGTGGACCAAAGACAGATTACAAAGTGTCAATTATTAAGCTCAATGCCTGGTCGATTGGTATGGGCCTTAAATTGTCACTGTGATGGTCCTAGATTTCAAGCCCGCTGCCATCCCTTGCTTTCATGTGGAAGGTTTGGGCTATCAGGTAATAATCTTCTTTTCCAAACGAACGTCCGAAACCAATAAATCAACTGTTTGAACTTGGATAAAGATAAAATGTCCTTTCGGATAATACAAAACATCGTCAGCGAATGTCAAAAAACATCTGTGGCTTAGGAAACGACATGTTTTTTTTATTGTTCTTTTATACAATATCACAACTGTTGACACAACTATTACACTCAAGGAGGGGATCTCACTGTATGGTTTATGAAGGATGTATGCGACCTTACAGTTCCACATGAACATCAATTTATATGTGTGAGGGGGGCCGGCTTATTTGCATGACTTCTGGGATATGTGCTACTTATCATCTTAATAAAACGTTTATTTCTTATGTTAATTAACGAATAATTTGTCAATTTTATTGCTTTAAAGAGATTAAGTGACGATAAAATGATGACGATTCCATTTTTGTTATAAATAAACTTTATGTTCTGAAAAAAAACTTTTATGTTGTATGAATAAATACACATTTAAATACTTACATTTCAAAAATTTAAAAAAATTCATCTTATTGATCTTAATATTAACCTTACTTTTACAAAGCGTATATCAACTATGTCCGTCTATCTGGTAAAAAGTTTATACATGTTATTTTTCCCACACCCAATTTCGGATCAAGCTGAAATTTTCAAAATTATTTCTTTTACCTGGCAATAGAAGAATCAATAAAAAAAAAAAAATTAACCAATTAGTTAATTAATTATTGGTAATTATTTTTTTTTTGTATCTCGAAAAAGAGGAAATAATGTACTTGACTGATGTGGTGGTATAAGTTGAATTAGCTCGCTTTACAGGTCTCCGTTTTAACGTTTGAAGCTTACAATAGATAACTATAAAACCCTCCAGGGGGCTGAGAAGCCCTTAGCCCCCGAGTTCCAATTTCGGCCGATCACCTTTTTTCTTTTATTTTGTGTAAATGCATTTAAAAACCCCCAGATGATTTTAAGGCGTTTAACTAATATTCCTTATTTCTTTATTGGAATCTAATAACTATCAAAATCACCATATTTAAAAGCATACGATGACCTTCATTAGACCTTGAACTCACATTTTGATAGTTTATGCCACGCCTTAAAATACAGAAAGAAACTCCCAAAGTTCAAGAAAAGAAAGAATCTATCCCACTCACGGAGGGCATTGGGTTCGTAAAAGCAGAAAGAATTAGATTTGCCATGCCAACAATGTCCTTTGTAGAGGATCGATTTAAAAACTACAACACAAGAATAGAAACCAGAATTAAAATGGACACTTCGTTGCATCGTTAAACCAGAGACTCAAAAGTAATTAATCCATAATTAAATAATACAATGGTGAGAATCTAAACAGGAATAAAGCTTGTGTATGTGTGTTTGTTTAATTGTATAATAGAGCATAGTCACAAGTACTTAACAAATTCACCCAAATGACATGTACACATAGAAATATAGATGAATAGAAAGAATGAAAGAAAGAAAGAAAGAAAGATAGATAGATAGATAGATAGATAGATAGATAGATAGATAGATAGATAGATAGATAGATAGATAGATAGATAGATAGATAGATAGATAGATAGATAGATAGATAGATAGATAGATAAATAGATAGATAGATAGAGACATACATACATACATACATACATACATACATACATACATACATACATACATACATACATACAAACATACATACAAACATACATACATTCATACTTGCACACGTAGACACATACATGATTATCATTTGACTGTTGAGTCATTAAGTCACTGTGGAAGTATAGATCTAAAGAGCTGCAAGTTGCACGGTTTGGGGGGGGGGGGGGGGGCTGTTGAACTGAATGTGACAGATGAAATGTAAAATGACCAAATGTAAAAAACAAAAAAAAATGTATTCACATTAACAGAAACTGCATGACATGCTAACAGACAGACAGACCGACGCTATGTTTAATTGCGGGAGTTCAAAGCCATTAATCTGGTGAGAGTCGTTGGCTGAGTGTGACAATGTGACAGATTACCAGTGACATGTCGTGACAGCTGACAATTATTGGGCCGAGGGATAAAACCCGATCGCAGCCAAATGGAATTTAATTCATTGGTAAGGTCTGCATTAATTGTATTAGCTCCATTGTTTACTCGTGTGTGTGTGTATTTGTGTATGAGTGTGTGTGACAACATATACCAACCAAAGGTCATACGTGTACAAACACATAAACAGAAACCCTCGATTGACATACATTATCTCAGCACATATGGACAGATACACATAAAACAGCTTGATTAAAATATTAACTACAGAAAGTCCGGTTCAAAGGTTTGAAGAACCCGGGGCAACGAAGGCCCCCAATTATTTTCCAAATAAAAGGATTGCTTTTCCTTCAAAAATTTATAGCCAACAAATATTTTTTTTAAATCAAAGACTGTAGTAAGTTCTTAAAGTCAAAATACAATTTCTTACAAATTAAATGACCGCGTTAACAAATGAAACTTTGCAGCTTTTTTCGATAAAAATTATTTGATCATTTCGCTCACATGTAGCTCCCGGACTAAATCATTTCGCTCACATGTAGCTCCCGGACTAAATCATTTCGCTCACATGTAGCTCCCGGACTAAATCATTTCGCTCACATGTAGCTCCCGGACTAAATCATTTCGCTCACATGTAGCTCCCGGACTAAATCATTTCGCTCACATGTAGCTCCCGGACTAAATCATTTCGCTCACATGTAGCTCTCGGGCTAAATCATTTCGCTCACATGTAGCTCTCGGACTAAATCATTTCGCTCACATGTAGCTCCCGGACTAAATCCTTTCGCTCACATGTAGCTCCCGGACTAAATCATTTCGCTCACATGTAGCCCCGGACTAAATCATTTCGCTCACATGTAGCTCCCGGACTAAATCATTTCGCTCACATGTAGCTCTCGGACTAAATCATTTTCACTACTACGTATATATTTTTAATCTGTATTTTTTGGGCCCCTCTCGTATGGAGTAGCAGGAGCAGCGCCTAGCATCACCCATACCCGGCACTGCATTCAATGGCGCAGCTAGGGATTTGACCTTTTTAGGGTCCCCTGAATTTCGGCATCCAATTGGTAAAGTATATAATTAAAATTAACAAAAGATAAAAAAATAAGACTCTTTTATTGAATAATACCGTTTTTTATTTGAGAAATAAAGCACAGACAAGTGACAAACACTTCATTACTTAGAGTAACGAGATAGTAGTGTTGGATTTTAGTTTCTGAATGACAACCCTCTCCAGATTAAGCGCAGACAGAGCCCATGTTATACTGAGTTCAAGATATACATTACGCGCAGACAGTGCCCATGTTTTACTCAGTTCAAGATATACATTAAGCGCAGACAGTCCCCATGTTATACTGAGTTCAAGATATACATTTAGCTCTTAACTGTTGAAAACTTCGTTTGATTTTCTTTTGTTCTTGTTTTAGGTTGTGTGTGTGTGTGGGGGGCTATTGTTTTTTGTCCATTGTATGACATAATGTTTGTTAACAGAAATCTAGAAATAAATTATTTTAATTATAAATAATTATAAATAAATGACATCATTTTTGATTTAAGTTAAAAAGGATTATTGATGATACCGCAAATCAAGATGAATAAATGTTACTGTTTTTTTTTTATTCCCACGTCAATTTATTTCGTAATTTTAATCAATGAATGAAACTTGTAGTGATTCAATAGGCTGGCCCGTAGAAGAGAGCCAATTCGTCATAAAAGGCCTGAACACAGACTAGCAACGTTGCAACCTGTGGGCAGTTTAGACCAATAGCGTGTTGCCACGTCACATGTCTGTACGACTTGGCAAAGAGCTATTGGCCTCCACAGCCCACAGGTTGTGACGTCGCAGGTCAGTAGTGAGGCCTTGTATAGCGAATGGTCTAGGTAGAAACACAATCGGGAATGTCTGTAGCGATGCGACGATAGATTAAAAACAGAACTCGGGTTAATTAGAAGACAGAGGCAACGGGCTTGAGACTTCATAAAGTAACAACGTACTTTTTTACGGAGGATTTTTGCGACATTCGACTGTTTCCTTAAAGTATAATTATAGAACTCGATATTTATAACATCGGCGCCTTGAATATATATATAAATGTCTGTTATTCAATATTTGTTTAAAGGTAACAGAGTAGAATCAGCATAGGTAAAACTCGTAGTTCACTTAGTACTATCGACTAAAAGATAGTCCTCTCTGTAATCCTTTATACTAAACATGGAGTCTTCTATTTATACTGAAGTTTATTGGCCGACCTTTAAGTACATCAATATTTGAATTTTCTATCAAAAACATTGGTAATAATTATATTAATAAAAATAGTAATAATAATGTTTATAAAAATTTAAATTGTCATCAATATCGTTTACACAATGGTTAATAATATCAATGTGATCTAAGTACAATAGACGAATGTGTAGCTTCTGAACCTTTTCTCTCTGTTGTAACTTATTTTAATGTATAATGTCAAAGTATTAATTTAGTATATCCTAATTCGGTACAATCATAATAAACATATTGTATTTATAACTTTTTATCAAAATAGTGAAAGAATTAAATCTAACTCTCTAGGATTGTAATTTTTAATTCTCCTCAGTAAAATTTTTTTTTAAAGATGATTAATTTAGCAGACTGTATTAATCTTTCAATATTTCATTTAATCAATTTACTTCTCATAAATGATCCTTAAACCCCTCCCCCGCCCCCCTGTTAATAATTTCAGTTCATGTTGGTTTTTTTTTTAATGTATTTTCTAGAAGAAAATAGAAGACCAGCAAACAGTTGACATGGTGTATAAAATCCAATAATTTCTTTTGGATCTAACAAGACATTTGAATGGTTGCTCTGCAATTAAAGGAAACCAGAATTATAACCTTCTTTATCGTCATTATCTGACTATGCTGTGTAGATCATTACTTTGCTGGTACTTAGACTGTAAAAAATTGTACTACCTATAAATAAATTGTATACCTGGTATTAATTGGACATTACATCAGCGGTAGATGTCTACCAAACAAACTGAAATGAGGTCAGAATAAACAAAAATAAGCAAGCCCCCAATAAAACTATCTATAGATGAAATCTGCAGACTTCAATCTATCTGATTCAAATTGGAAACAATTAATATCAGCAGAAGTCCGATAAACAAAACGGAATGAAGCTGGAATAACCAAAAAAAGAGTCATAAAGCCCCCCAAAAAGAGGCATAAAGCCCCCTCCCCTCCCCCCCCCCCAAAAAAAAAAGAAGACATAAGCCTAAAACAAAAAAAAAATCTATTGTCATTATTCATAGTTTCAATCACGACTTTTTTAACGTTCATTAACAACGTAATTACCGTCTACCGATTTTTCTTGCACTCGCAGTATGAAATCAGCAAAATCTGTGGATTTCTTTATTTAGCTATTTAACACTTAAAACTATCTTATAATTGTCTTCTCTGATACGTAAAGGTTAATTGTACCGCGTACTCATTCCAGATTAAACGAATACAAGATTTAGGGACTTATTTTTTTTTATGCCATTTCCCGGACAAATAGTTGATGTAAATATTACAAGTGGGGATACCCATGGCGTCGTGAGTCATGCGTCATGCGTAGAGACTGCTGAAAGCCGGCGTCATGTCACCCGTGATGACATTAACAAAAGAAAAGACACCCACAGAGGGGCGCTTGAACTGCCATATCTCTGCCCTCAGATAACCTCGGTGTATCCTTACTGTTGGGGATATTAGACATATTCCATTTCTTTTTAATTCGTGTAAATAAATATATAGATATTCCAGGTGGCCTAGATATTTTTTCTCACCACGCTGGACTAAAATATTGAAAGAACAAGTCAAATTATTGAGGAATATACTCATCTGCTTCAGGAACAAAGACTTGTATTTGGGGGGTGGGGGGGTGGGGGGGGGGGAAAGACCAGAATAAATATTGTGAAAACAGACAAAAACCAATAAATGTGAAAACAGACAAAAACAGAATAATTGTGAAAACAAACTACAATTTTTTGTGAAAACAGACAATATCTAAAACCCATTCTGTACTGCAACAAATAACAAAATAGCTTTGCTTCATTTTAGTCTGAAGACAGACTCCGAAACTTTAAAAGTTACTAGATCCAATTCTCACATTGATTTATATGATTATCATGAGAGCATAACTTTTTATCTTATTCACTTGCACTCTAATTGCGTAAATAGCAAGTATGCAAGTTGGGCAAGCGTGGATAGCATGATCCCTTGGACCCCCCAACAGATTTCGACATAAGATAGCATGATCCCTAGGACCCCAACATATTTCGACATAAGATAGCATGATCCCTAGGACCCCAACAGATTTCGACATAAGATAGCATGATCCCTAGGACCCCCAACAGATTTCGACATAAGATAGCATGATCCCTAGGACCCCAACAGATTTCGACATAAGATAGCATGATCCATAGGACCCCAACAGATTTCGACATAAGATAGCATGATCCCTAGAATTTCTAACAACTTAGTTCTTACACTCATTAGATGAAAAGGCGGACAGGTAAATACACACAAAAGAATAACATAAACATTAATCTTAACTGAGTTAGGGTGTTGTTTTTTTTAAACCTGGTCGACCATAAACGTACATTATTAGGGTTAGCTTGACTTCTCAATCAAATGCTCAAACTATTATTATAAACACATAGACACTTTTTTCAATGCTTGAATGTATTAAGATCTACTGGAATGTATTAAGATCTTTGTAATAATAATAATAATAATAATATTTATTATCCGTGAGGAAATTTGTTTGACGATTGTGCATTACAAAAAAAACAATACATGATTAGAACAAACGTGTGTACAATCAATAGCTAAAATATGCTTCTATACCCCAGTTTTTGCTAAACATTACAAGCGCAATGGACAACAATAAGTTACAAATTGTTCAATAATTTAATGGCCAAAGGAAGAAAAGATTCTTTGTGCCTTAATGTTTGCGATCAATGTCTTATAGCTTTGTGATGGTCGAATGTTCAAATCAAAATGAAGAGGCTGATTTTTTTTATGCTCAAAATCTTTATAGCCTTCTTAGCACTGTTTGTCTCAATATGATCAATTTATGTGGACTGTGTTTGCACATAAGAAGTGAGTCAACGTAAGAACAAATGTAGGTCTAACTAAATCTAGGTCTAGGTGTAGATGTAGGTCTAACTAAGTCTAGGTCTAGGTGTAGATGTAGGTCTAGGACTAGATCTAAGACTAGGTCTAGGTCTAAGACTAGGTCCAGGCCCAGGACTAGTCCTATCTCATTCAACCACATAGTAATGAAAGCTCTCAACTCACCAACAGAAAGGCGGGTCTAGATGTCTCTGCTGCGATATGTCCTTGCCTCTTGCTGAAAATCCTGTCTAATACGAAACAATTAAACACAAAAATCTTCGGGCAGTTCAAGGACGTCAACTCTGATTGCTGACATTACTCATGTCCAAATATTACACGCCAAAAAGTTATTCATGAAAATACAAATCCTACGTGGAATTCGTTCAAACGGATTGGAGCTTTCGCCTTCCTTTCTATTCTTCCGTGCCGTGAATATGTCTATGTGTGTGTGGAGATTCAGATGTGGGAGAAATTTCTCCGTGTGTGTGTGGCGTGGAGTGGGGAGAAATAAAGAAAACAACAACTCCCTACTGTCTCCTAATATAATAGAACACTGTGACAATGCGGGACTTATAGTGAGGGTGGCCGCGTCACTGAGTCTCTGAAATCCAGCATGGAAGAGTACTCAGCAAAAGTAATACAAATAAGAGTTTATACATTTTTAAAGTGCGTTCTTTTCTCAGTGTGTATGTGTGTTTCACTTTTGGAAAGCGATATGTGCCACGCCTTCTAGTTTGGCTGACAAGCCATTGCGGGCTGTCAACAACGGTGAAAATGGGCGGGGCGAAAGCAGGGCGCTACCCCAGGCCAGTTCGATCGTCGGCTCGGGAGAAACAAGGGGGCCGGTTTTACGGCTGATATCGCCCGTCTATTTTCAGCTGCTGGTTTTATGGGGGTGCCAGTCGAGTGCTTGCTGATGATTGGACGTGAAGCGAGGGGGGGGGGGACCTGGTCGGCCAGTGTGGCGGTGGCCCTGAGGGTGGTGGGTGCTGGAGAGCTGCAAGGAGGTGTAATGCAGAGGAGGGTGTCAGTTTTCTCATTTTAACCTTCACATTGTTATCGCTTGGTTTATTTAATAATGTAAATCTATCATTTTGTTATCTATCTATCTATCTATCTATCTATCTATCTATCTATCTATCTATCTATCTATCTATCTATCTATCATTTGTCTGTCAGTCTGTCTGTCTCGGGTCATTCATTCTTATTCCCTATATTGTTATATTTTAAAGTGTTTTAGTTCCAATGTTATATTGTTAACTGCTATTTCGATATTAGATATTATATTGTTTTGTTTTGTTTTGTTTGTTACGTTTAGGCCAATGCCTGCCGTACGGAGGACACGACCCCAATAAGGATTGCATGGCCTCCTTTAGCGGACATCTGTAATTTTACTTATACACGTTATATATAAATATAAAGTTGTTTGTTTTTGTTTGAGTCTTTCGGTATTAGAACCAAACACTTTTTCATGTGACTGTGGACATCTTTCCCGGAGACATTCCCGTAAACATATCACGCAGGTTAAGATGACATTCTCTTTGGTGGTAGAGGAGCCAGCCTTTTTTCGTTTGGCACGCTTTTGTTCCAGAGCTGAGGCCAACGCTTTTTCACTGTCCACAGCCTTCTTTTTCCCCATCGCTCTCCTTATAGTGCGGCCTGGGGCTATGTAACTACGTCTTTCCAGTACTCAACATCAATGTCCCCTGCTAATATTCCCAGACATGTTCACCAGTTTTTCTTGAGCTTGTCGCGAATTGCCCATTGAGGAGGACGTTCGTCCTCCATTCTGCGTACATGACGGAGTCAGCGCAGACGATGTTGTCTAAAGATGCTGGGAAGATCTGCTCGAGCGAGTATCTCAGGGTTACACACTCTTTCTTGCCTTGGTGTTTTCAACATCCTTTAGAGGAAGCGTAAGTGAAATGAATTGAATTCTCTCTCTTCATTTGCAGAGGTAGTTACCGTAGTACAGTAATTCGGCCTGCGGGCAATTTTAATTTTCAACACTCTTGTCGCGGGCTACATCAACGAAAAGATACTAACACTAAATGTACTTTTGAGCAACATTGTAGCTAGCTTTACCACCTACTTATTTTCTTGACATTACATCCTCCAGGAGGCGCGGTGGCTGAGCGGTAAAGCGCTTGTCTTCCTAACCGGAGACCGGGGTTCGAATTCTGGTGAGGACTGGGATTTTTAATTTCGGGATCTTCGGGCACCTCTGAGTCCACCCAGCTCTAATGGGTACCTGACATTAGTTGGGGAAAAGTAAAGGCGGTTGGTCGTTGTGCTGGCCACATGACACCCTCGTTAACCGTAGGCCACAGAAACAGATGACCTTTACATCATCTGCCCTATAGACCGCAAGGTCTAAAAGGGGAACTTTACTTTACTACATACATCCTCCAATCTCTAAGCGTAGTTTAAAAATCTTTTATTTGCAGCTCAGACCTAGAATGAGGTCATATTTGTTTTGTAATGCAGTGCATTTTATATGTTGTTTTATTAAACAGCCAAAATGTCTTTATAAAACAACAATATTGGCTTATTATCACGCTCCAGAAAAAATTAAAGATCTATCCACTTTTAATGAGAGATTCTATATTCAAAGTCCCGTTTCATAAACACGCAAATGTTAAAGGTCATGGTACCAATCCATCAGACAAAAAGTGAGGGCCCTAACGTTGGTAAAGTTACATTTTCCCACCTCTTTTTGTATGGAAAGGGGGGGGGGATCTATTACACTTTGTGACGACGTTTCGGTGGGCCAGACAGAACCACGCCGTCGGCTTGATGTTTCCCGCAGGCCGTATTTTGGGCACCTCAGCCGTAGAATATATCTCTGCCGTAGAGTAGCGTGCTTAAAACACATGCCTTGTTAACCTCAAGTTTGGGCTTTTTGGTTTTGACCCTCCCTAGTATTTATGTTCATTTTAGGTCATGGTACGTACAATAGCATCCTAGTATATACAACATCTAAGATATAAAGATCATAGTAAGGTGTATGTATGTATGTATGTATGTATGTACGTATGTATGTATGTATGTATGTATGTACGTATGTATGTATGTATGTATGTATGTATGTATGTATGTATGTATGTATGTATGTATGTATGTATGTATGTATGCATGTATGTATGTATGTATGTATGTATGTATGTATGTATGTATGTATGTATGTATGTATGTATGTACGTACGTACGTACGTATGTAAGTATGTATGTATGTATGTATGTATGTATGTATGTATGTATGTATGTATGTATGTATGTATGTATAGTATGTATGTATGTATGTACGTATGTATGTATGTATGTATGTATGTATGTATGTATGTATGTATGTATGTACGTACGTATGTATTTATGTATGTATGTATGTACGTATGTATGTATTTATGTATGTATGTATGTATGTATGTATGTATGTATGTATGTATGTATGTATGTATGTATGTATGTATGTATGTATGTATGTATGTACGTACGTACGTACGTACGTATGTATGTATGTATGTATGTATGTATGTATGTATGTATGTATGTATGTATGTATGTATGTATGTATGTATGTACGTATGTATGTATTTATGTATGTATGTATGTATATCCCGCATAGAAATCAAAACCGTTTGACCAACCTTGATAAAACATGGCACAACTGTTCATTAGGTCATAGTAAGGTGTATGTATGTATGTATGTATGTATGTACGTATGTATGTATGTATGTATGTATGTATGTACGTATGTATGTATGTATGTATGTATGTATGTATGTATGTATGTATGTATGTATAGTATGTATGTATGTATGTACGTATGTATGTATGTATGTATGTACGTATTTATGTATGTATGTATGTACGTATGTACGTATGTATGTATTTATGTATGTATGTATGTACGTATGTATGTATGTATGTATGTATGTATGTATGTATGTATGTATGTATGTATGTATGTATGAATGTATGTATGTACGTACGTACGTACGTACGTACGTACGTATGTATGTATGTATGTATGTATGTATGTATGTATGTATGTATGTATGTATGTATGTATGTATGTATGTACGTATGTATGTATTTATGTATGTATGTATGTATATCCCGCATAGAAATCAAAACCGTTTGACCAACCTTGATAAAACATGGCACAACTGTTCATTAGGTCATAGTAAGGTGTATGTATGTATGTATGTATGTATGTACGTATGTATGTATGTATGTATGTATGTATGTATGTACGTATGTATGTATGTATGTATGTATGTATGTATGTATGTATGTATGTATGTATGTATGTATGTATGTATGTACGTACGTACGTACGTATGTAAGTATGTATGTATGTATGTATGTATGTATGTATGTATGTATGTATGTATGTATGTATGTATAGTATGTATGTATGTATGTACGTATGTATGTATGTATGTATGTATGTATGTATGTACGTATTTATGTATGTATGTATGTACGTATGTACGTATGTATGTATTTATGTATGTATGTATGTACGTATGTATGTATTTATGTATGTATGTATGTGTGTATGTACGTACGTACGTACGTATGTATGTATGTATGTATGTATGTATGTATGTATGTATGTATGTATGTATGTATGTATGTATGTATGTATGTATGCATGTATGTATGTATGTATGTATGTATGTATGTATGTATGTATGTATGTATGTATGTATGTACGTATGTATGTATTTATGTATGTATGTATGTATATCCCGCATAGAAATCAAAACCGTTTGACCAACCTTGATAAAACATGGCACAACTGTTCATTAGGTCATGGCAGAGACCATAGTCTATCTTAAATGTCCTACCACAACCGGTGGGCCCTAAAAATAAAAGAAAATACCTAAATGTATCTCTATTAAAAAGTAAAACGTTTAGACAAATAGGATAAATCCGGCCCGCAGGCCGCGGGTCATACTAGGCTAGTGTATTGACAATATATACGTCAATACACATATAAAAAACATCCCATCCCTAAAAAAAAAAAAGCAAAACATGTCTTTGTTTCACATTTCTTTGACTCTTACGCCGTCACCTCCGATTCATAGTAAAGTTATTCAATGTATACATTTTGATAAGTCTTAAAGATGAGTGTAGCTACAACTCTTAGAGATGAATGTAGCTACAACTCTTAAAGATGAGTGTAGCTACAACTCTTAGAGATGAGTGTAGCTACAACTCTTAGAGATGAGTGTAGCTGCAACTCTTAGAGATGAGTGTAGCTACAGCTCTTAAAGATGAGTGTAGCTACAACTCTTAGAGATGAATGTAGCTACAACTCTTAAAGATAAGTGTAGCTACAACTCTTAGAGATGAATGTAGCTAAAAATCTTAAAGATGAATGTAGCTACAACTCTTAAAGATGAATGTAGCTACAACTCTTAGAGATGAGTGTAGCTACAACTCTTAGAGATGAATGTAGCTACAACTCTTAAAGATAAGTGTAGCTACAACTCTTAGAGATGAGTGTAGCTACAACTCTTAGAGATGAATGTAGCTACAACTCTTAAAGATAAGTGTAGCTATTATGTTCAAGCTTTCGCCTTTGTACCCATTTCATTTGGACCACCAGAAACAATGGAGTGATCAAGCGCTTGGCTTCCGCTTTGTAAACCATCGGCAATAGAAAAACAAGTGTATATCATTGGCCCCAAATACAGTAAGGACTAGAAGGAGAACCTTTGCCAGAGGTCTTGACGTTGGCTACATAGAACTTCGTGAAGACTTGATAGTCCCTCACCATGTACATCAGACTTGATAGTCCCTCACCATGTACATCAGACTTGATAGTCCCTCACAATGTACAACAGACTTGATAATCCCTCACCATGTACATCACTAGCATTCTGGTAGCCATTGTGGTCTTAATGTCAATAAAATGCATCTGTTTGCCATCTATCTGTCCTTGCCATTGTCGATACGACAAACAAGCAAAATATTTTAAAAATCCATTTATAAAAACAAAGCTTATCTAAGGGATAGAACTCCACACTTACAGCTATATCTCTCAAGAATGTAGAAGCTATTACTCTTTTTTCGATACTGAACAAAATAATTAATTACCAATAATGAATTAACTAATTTGTTAATTTTTTAATTGACTTATGTTTTGTTTGGTACAATAAATAATTGTTTTAAAATTAGAAATTGATCCGAGGATGGGTGTGGGAGTTAGAACGTGTACAATTATTTAAGGGGACAAAACCCCGACATATTTCCCATATCTGAGAATATTGAAGGATTAAATTCCCTTATTGGCATTAAACAAAGTAATTAATTGCTAGTAAATTAATGGATTAATTAATTTTTTTTTGTATTCGTGCATTGTCTACGCCAATGAATAATTGTGCAAAGTTTCAACTTGTTCCAAGAATGGCAGTAGGAGAAACAATGTGTTCAATTTTTTTTTACCAGACAGACAGACATACAGAGTGAGTTGATATAAGCTTTGTAAAATTAACTTTCAGTTTTAAAGCTTAGCTGTGTACAAGAAAGGTGGAGTGTGTGGGGTGGAGAGGAACATAAAGGTGAAGTCTGTGCACCCCCAGCCCTCCCCATCCCATACTATCATCTCCGACACGTCCCACAATTGTAGCCCTGCTACCACTGTCACCAGCCCAGACAGGAGCACCCCTTTTAGTGTCACTCGCTTCTATTTGGCAAGGCCTGAACGAATGGGGGCCCCTGTCATGAAACTCAAAGCCGCATTCACATAGTGGCGTCAAATTGCATAGGTTTTATAGCTACTCCTTCACGCCCCTGTCCACCCTTCAATATAAATCGGCGCCCTTATCTTCGGGCTAACCCTGCATGACCTTTCATAGAATCTTGCGGTATTTATTTATACAAGTCGAGTAGACGATGTATTACCTATACATATGTAAATTACATTAACTGATATTAAAACTGCTTGTTTCTTAGTTAGATTATAGTTCCTTTTACCAATACACACGACAATATAGACAGTAATGTATTTTTATATACAAACACTTTTCTAAATTTTAATATAAGCACTGTTTGCTGCAAGCTGCCTAAGGGGCAACGACTCTTCATTTTTCTCAGGGTTGACTCTCGAAACCTTTCCGTGCTTTGGGTTTAGTCAGCAGTGGGGATTTGGATTCAAAGTTTTCTTTCTAATATGTGGGTAGCCAACTAAGGATAGCGACACCGTTCCTGCCCAAATCTGGAATATTATAGCTGTATTTCTAGAGAGTAACAAGAGAGAAGAGTCCCATGGTGACATCTGGCAATACCTTGACACGAAATGAGACTATCACTGTGTCAACACGAAAAACTATTTCATTAGTAGCATTCTAAGTATATGCAAGAGGAAATCAAAGTTTTGGTGTCGGAAGCGTGATGAGTTATTGTACAATGAAGGCTAAGATAACTTACAAATATCTACTCTCTCTCTCTTTTAAATATATTATATATATATATATATATATATATATATATATATATATATATATATCCATATATATATATCTATCCATATATATATATATATATATATATATATATATATATATATATATTATTGAATAACAACAATATGTATGTATTTTGTATGTTCCGCATAGAAATCAAAACCGTTTGACCAATCTTGATAAAGCTCGGCTTAAATATTTATTAGATCATGGCTTGGACCTTAGTGTATGTTTAATGTGTCCCTCCCAAAACCGGGAGGCGCTAGAAATAAATTTAAAAAAAAAAAATAAAATAAAAAACTAAAAAATTTATCACCATTAAAAAACGAAACTTTTTAAAAAATCGGGTAAACCCGTTGCAACAGTACTTGATATGAATATGTCGGCTGAACCCATTTTCACACTCTACTTTTATTTTCGTGGCCAAATTATTTAAAAAAAAAAAGACGGGAATATTTGTCATGTTTTGACTAAATTTAATCAAGTAGATCAGTAATTCTCAAGCTAAGGCTCGCGGGCCGCGAATCATCCGTCTATCCGAATGTCAGTAAAAATTAAAAATAAAAATTATCTGAATAAAAAAACAAACAAACTTTTCACTAATCGAGTAAAACCTTTTTTTTTTGTTTACAGTATTTTGTATATATGTGTATTGCTTCTCGGCCTTTTGGCTAAGATGGAAGGATGATTATGTCAACTAGATGAGTAAACTCAGTTTTACACTCAACTTTTATTTTCTAGGCAAAATAAAATTTCACGTGGATCCAGGCCCAATACACTTGATCGGTTATACCCACGCTATGGCCAGTTAGCCATATTCATGGATCTACAATCTTTATATTTGTATAATATTTATCTGTCCTTCCTATGGCTCATTATGTAGTTATTTTTTTTATTTTACTATTCTTTTTTACTATTTTATAGGTTTTTAAAAGCTAAAAAAAACAACATCTATATCTATTTCTGTATATCTATTACATATATATATATATATATACTATATAAATATAGATATAGATATATAGATATATGTTTATAAATATAATATAAAGCATACAGTAAGGCATATGTATGCATGTATGTATGTATATATGTATGTATGCGTGTATGTCCGCATAGAAATCTAAACCGTTGGACCAATCTTAATAAAACTTGGCATAAATTTTCCTTGGGTATTAAGTGGAACAGTAACGTATGTAATGTAGCACTAAAGCGAGGTTAAAACTCTCAAAAAAAAAAGTTGCCCAACTCTATGAAGGTATTCCTATTTCATGGATCTAGGTCATATAGCCATGTTTATATGAGACAAGATCGAAACATAGATCTAATTTTGAGAACTACACTTTGCAACGATAATTTTTCTTTTACTTTGACACATGAACATGCATAATATAGTCCATTGATGTCATTATTTGATAAAATTAACCTTCGAATTTGTGTTTCAAAAGAAATTTTACATAAATCCGTACCTCATATCTTTGAATGTAGAAGTCCTGACGTACTTAATTCAAATATATGTGCTATTGGAATATGTGTTAAAGTATAAGAGAAGTTTAGGTCTATCATATTAGACTTGAATGACATCTAGAATCTAGGGTTCGAGAGATTTGAAGTAACCTTTTGGTCGTGCGATGAATTCTTGATTCCTGTTTGTCGCCCGCCTAAATCTAGCCAGATGGTGGCCACAGCGAAAGACAAAACTGTAGACAAGTTCTGGCTGTTATATATAACAAAGGAGGTAATTCTCTACTCTTATCTCAATTATAAGAAGAAGAAGCAGTTCTTGGTTGCATCGACTTCCGCTCACAGCCTTATATTTAGATCTAGACCTGCTAGCCACACACTCAGGAGATCACGCAAAAGAATGCTTTAGCAGCTTAAGTTTGGTTGCTAGATAACTACATTAGTAAGTGGCCGGTTAGCTCAGTTGGTTAGAGCGTCGTGCTAATAACGCGAATGTCGTGGATTCGATCCCCATACTGGCCAACAGTGTTTTTTTTTATTTTAAGTTTATTTGTTTTTCCTGGCATTCTGTCTTTAATAATGTTGCATTAAGAATTCAATATATGCATCTCGTAATATCCCAATGGAAATAAAATCACAATTAAAAGCGTTATAAAAATTCAATGTCAACATCAGATTTGTCGTGCTAGAAATATGGCTAAGAGTTTGTGTAACAATAACTCAATTTATTTTATTTATTGTTTATTTATAAAAATATTTTATTTGATGGTACATTTGTATTTTAAAAGAAAAATAACAGTTCAACTCGTTTTACTGGACAAACAAAAAGTAATTTATTTTTGACTGCATAATCGATATCGTTAGTATTTTTTCCTTTTCTTTTATGCATTTAGTATCTTGATATGACCCGCGGCCTGCGGATCTAAGTCTAGGTATTACTGATTTGCTGATTGGATTTAGATTTTCGTTAAACATTTTGTCTTTCATGTTTGTCACGAAAATAAAAGTAGATTGTGAAAATGGGTTTTACCCTTTCAGCCGACTTTTTGTATCCAATATAAAATACAAAGAAAACGGGTTTACCCGAATTGTTAAAAAGTTTCGTTTTTTGAGATTCAATTATGTACTTTTTGTCTATGTTTAGTGTCCTCGGAGTGTGGGAGGGACATTAAACATACACTACAGTCTCCGCCATGATCTAAGGAACATTTACGCCAAGATTTATCAAGATTGGTAATTAGGTTTTGATTATTATTCGGGACAAACATACATAAATAATTAGATAAAACTGTATTCACATTTGCCTTCTAACACTTAGTATTTTTATTAGATGGTGGAAGGGGGTGGGGGATAGCGCTGGCGTATTTTTTAAAAGATACAATACGAAAGGGGGCGGTAGGCCAAAATAGGTTTAGGCCCACTGGTGTAAAGTAAGTCAACATGTCTTAAAAATGTCTCATAGTGTAACTGTAAAGGTTATAAAGTTCAGCCATTCGGAGTGTTGTATGGCGTCCCCAAATCGTTCATTTCCCAACAGACACTGTCGCACATTCAAGCAATGTTCCAGTGATCCCTTCTATCCTACCTCTCCCCGCACCTGTGGAAGAGCAACATGGCAGATGTAAAGGTAGGCGAAACAACGGTCCAACGTCGAGTACACACGTCTTAGAATTGTGGTCTTCATCTTTGTGTGACCTCATTAATAGTCCATGAGCCAGATCGAGGCTGGCATATGTTTCACTTGTACTCTTGTCTCATACCGGTATTCTAACTGGATGCACTAACTTGGTACGTAGGAATCAAAATAAAATTTTAAAAAATGTTTCGACAACAAATAAATAAACACACACACACAAACACACACGCGCGTGACTTGAAACACAGTCATTTAAAATTGAACACGAAAGAGAAAAAATAATTAGCAAATCAGACTACACAAAATTATAGGCTAATTTCTCTCTCTTTACTTCTCGCTCTCTTTCTTTTTCTCCCTTTCTTTATTTTTCTCTCTCCTTCCTTTTCTCTCTCTTTCTTTCTTTTCTCTCTCTCTTTCTTTCTTTTTCTCTCTCTTTCTTTCTTTTTTCTCTCTCTTTCTTTTTCTCTCTCTCTTACTCTCTTTGTCTCTCTCTCTCTTTCTTTCTTTTTCTCTCTTTCTTTCTTTTTCTCTCTCTTTCTTTTTCTCCCTTTCTTTTTCTCTCAAAGAAAATATTTTCTCTTCCTTTTCTCTCTCTCTCTCTCTCTTTCTTTCTTTTTCTCTCTCTCTTTCTTTCTTTTTCTCTCTCTTTCTTTCTTTTTCTCTCTTTCTTTCTTTCTCTCTCTATTTCTTTCTTTCTTTCTCTCTCTCTTTCTTTCTTTTTCTCTCTCTTTCTTTTTCTCTCTCTTTCTTTCTTTTTCTCTCTATCTCTTTCTTTCTTTTTCTCTCTTTCTTTCTTTTTCTCTCTTTCTTTTTCTTTCTCTCTTTCTTTTTCTCTCTTTCTTTCTTTTCTCACTTTCTTTTTCTCTCATTCTTTCTCTCATAGAACACTATTCTCTTTTTTTTTTCTCTCTCTTTTTTCCTCACTCCTTCTCTCTGTGTCTTTCCTTCTTTTTCTCTCTCTCTCTTTCTTTCTTTTTCTCTCTTTCTTTCTTTCTTTTTCTCTCTTTCTTTCTTTTTCTCTCTCTCTTTTTCTCCCTTTCTTTTTCTCTCAAAGAACATTATTTTCTCTTTCTTTTCTCTCTCTCTCTTTCTTTCTTTTTTTCTCTCTCTTTCTTTCTTTCTTTTTCTCTCTATCTTTCTTTCTCTCTCTCTTTCTTTCTTTTCCTCTCTCTTTCTTTTTCTCTCTCTTTCTTTCTTTTTCTCTCTCTCTCTTTCTTTCTTTTTCTCTCTCTCTCTTTCTTTCTTTTTATCTGTCTTTCTTTCTTTTTCTCTCTCTCTTTTTTTTCTCTCTCTCTTTCTTTTTTTCACTTATATTTCTCTCATTCTTTCTCTCATAGAACACTATTCTCTCTTTTTCTCTTTTTTTTCTCTCTCTTTCTTTCTCTCTCCCTCTCTCTCTCTGTCTTTCTTTTTTTCTCTCTCTCTCTTTCTTTCTTTTTCTCTCTTTCTTTCTTTCTTTTTCTCTCTCTCTTTCTTTTCTCACTTTCTTTTTCTCATTCTTTCTCTCATAGAACACTATTCTCTCTTTTTCTCTTTCTTTTTCTCTTTCTTTCTCTCTCCCTCTCTCTCTGTCTGTCACTCTTTTATCTACTCTTCTTCTCATTACTAGTATTAATTTCTGAGCCCTACCTACCACTCTCTTTCTCTCTCTTTATTACATTCTCGTGCATTCTCTCCCCCATCTCTCACTCATTATTTCATTTTCTCTCCCCCTCTCTGATATTGTCTCTCCATCATCCGTTACATCCTCTCTATATAAACACAAATAAACTATTCTCTTAAAAAAAAGATTACAAAGAGAGTTTGTGTAGTTACACAAACACAGAGGCGGCCCCCATCGAATTCATTTAAAAAAAAAAAAAAACTAATATTTTTTTTTCTTAAATATTCACGTACATTTTTTCAAACACCTTATGGCAGACTTGAACTTTTAGCAACTAGAAATGGAAATGGATGGCAGCGTAAGATTTAAAGTTATCTTCAGTTTCAGAGTTCTACATTACTTTGGCCAGGCAGACTGCAGTGCAGCTGTTAAACATAAACATTATTAGTATCGTTTAATTATGCTAGGATAGATAGATAGATAGATAGATAGATAGATAGATACCTATAGATAGATAGATAGATAGACATACAGAGATAACATGTATTATGACAGAACTTTCTTGGAAATACTATTGTAATAAAAAAAATGACAAAAAATCTAAAACCGTTTGCATAAATGTGTTGAAAATATGGTAAATAGTCATTTGCCTTATTAAATAGCCTCCCGTGTCTGTTACTATTGTTATAAACCTGGTGGTGGCACAAATGGGGGTAGTGGTGTGTGTGTAGTCAGCCGACGCAAATCGCCCCAGGCCAGCGCTAGACGAGCGGTCAACCGTGACGAGCTACGATGGTCAGCCGAGACGAGTGTCAACACGGCGGTTCGGGAAGGATCGACGGCGGTCCGGGAAGGATCGACGTTGTGAACAGAGCTCAGGAGCGTCACGAGAGTTGTAGTCATCTGACCACCTAGAAACGTCGAGCGGCGTTCTGTCTGGTTCGAGAAGGCCAGTAGGGACCCTATATAAAGAGCGAAGGTATCAGAGACCAGTCAGTCACAACTTCCCGATCTACAGTTCGTTACAACAGCTTAGTACCAGTCCGAGGCGAGACAGAGAGACCAGTGCAAGAGTTGATACGGCGGATAGATATTTGTACAGTCTTGTGTTACGTGCTGCCAATTGTACAGTATTGGCTGTTATTTATCGACATTAAACCATTACGTTATTTTGAAGCACAGAGTTGTCAAGTTCTTTAAGTTGGTGGTGTAAGGTGCAGTTTGCAGAGAGCCTGGATAGAGAGATACGTAACACTGGTGTCAGAAGTGGGATCTGCAATGGCTACTACGAAAACGCTAGACCAACTCCTTGTGAAGGAACTTAGGCAAGAGCTCCGTAATCGAGATCTGAAGACGAGCGGAAATAAAGAAACCTTACAAGCACGCCTTCGAGAAGACATTGTGGAAGAAGGGGAAGATCCGGACACATATCTTTTTGAAGTCGAACCGGATTTGCGAGAAGAGATCGCCAGTAGCAAGAAGGAACAGATGGCAGCGGTTCGTGAGGAGCTAGGAAACACCAATTACAAGATAGACACGATGGACTCGGGAATCAAATCGGAGTTATTGGCAATGAACCAACGCATTCATGCTGTGGAGGAGAGAATCACTAACATTGACGAGCAGATGAACCAGAGGGTCGACGCAGTGGAGAAGGCCATCGACGAAATGAAGATACAAGTCCAACGCAAGCACACTAATGTACCGGAAGCAGATGTGACGTCATTTGTACCTGAAGTCTCCGGAAAAATGAAGCCCCCCGTGTTTGATGGTTCCGTGTCCTGGTCCGTGTACAAGAAGCAATTTGACGCAGCAGCCAAAGTTAACAAATGGAACAGCGAGGAGGAGAAAGCGACAGCCCTTGTGTTATCCCTAAGAGGAAAAGCCTCCGAATTGCTACAGTCTCTACCGAACCAACAAGACTTTACCGCCCTTGTCCAGGCTATGGAACTCCGATACGGGGATGAACATCTGCAAGAAGTTTATCGTGTGCAACTAAAGACCCGACTACAGCGCCCCGATGAAACACTACAGGAGCTAGAGACAGACATCGAACGTCTCGCACATCTGGCATACCCAACAGCATCACAAGATTTTCTGGGAGTCATTATCACAGACTCATTCATTGATGCGCTTCGAGACCCCGAGTTGAAGAAAGCCACCAGAGTTAGTGGTAGACGTAAGGCAAGTGAAGCCCTCGTATACGCTCT
Source organism: Biomphalaria glabrata (assembly GCF_947242115.1). Lineage (NCBI taxonomy): Eukaryota > Metazoa > Mollusca > Gastropoda > Planorbidae > Biomphalaria > Biomphalaria glabrata. The sequence continues at coordinate 19,693,300 of NC_074719.1, forward strand.
CTCATATGAAGCCGCTAGAGACGCATCTGGGAACGCTCATCAAGGCCGAAGGTTGGAAGTCAAAGAGGAAGAATTCGAACAACTTGTTAGAAGGGTGGTGACAGAGGCACTAGATGAACGACGAACAAACCAGATACCAGAAAATCAACCTAGGGTTCCTGTACGATGCTGGAATTGTGGTGAACTCGGTCATATACAAAGAAGCTGCACTAGAAGATTTCCACAAACCGGGACCCATTACAGATCAGAAAGGTATGCACGACCAAGCTCCCGGGGCTACCAGGGAAACTAGCACGCGCCGGCTTCAAGGGGCGGAACCCGGCGGCACAGACAATGAGAGCCCCTGCAACCATCATCCCGGTCGCCGTGCTAGGGCAGAGTAAGAGTCTGAAAATCATCGGAAAAATTGGATGTCAAAACTATCGCTTCCTCCTAGACACTGGTGCCTCACGATCAGTCATCCGGTCAGATAAAGTGGACAGTAGCAAGAAAACGCCAGTTAGGGCCTACTAGTTGAAAACAGCCAGTGGAGAACTGATGCCCATAAAAGGCCTGATCGACATAACAGTCGAGATCGGAAATCAGTCATTCAAACACGAATTCCTGATTGCTGACGTCACAGATGACTGCATAATAGGGCTCGACTTCATGCTGAAATATGGCTTTTCCTTAAATATCGGCGGAGGCACTTTACAATGTGGGGATCTCGAAGTACCCTTGCTTGGCGACGAGAATGAAGAAGATGACCGAGTCAGAAGGATTAAGTTGGTAGAAAATACAACCTTGCCTGCGAAGTCTGAAATGATCATTTGGGGTAAAATTGAGGACGGCTATCCCAAGACAGGAACAGCGCTGGTAGAAAGCTTGGACACCATCCACAACGGGATAGCAGTAGGAAAGACACTAGTCACGATTGGGGAAGACCAAAAGGTACCCATAAGAATTATGAACATCGCTACAGTAGAGAAATATTTGCGGGAAGGTAGCACCATCGCTGGTTGCCATGCTCTTGAGATGATAAGAAACTGTAGCAGTGAAAACTCCGAAGAAAGACTCGAGTCCAGTGAACCGCAGGTTACTAAACTTCTGACAGAAGTCAAAACGATCTTGTCAAAAGAACAGTACACCAAAGCAGAACAATTCCTCAGAGAGTTTTCTGACATATTGCTATCTGATGAAATGGACTTTGGGCGGACAAATCTAATCCAGCATCGAATAGACACAGGAAACACTAGACCTATCCGACAGCAACCACGTCGCCTGCCGCTGGCAAAACACCAAGAAGCTATGGACATCATAGAACGAATGAGGCAGCAAGGGGTTGTTGAACCATCCAGCAGTCCATGGTGTTCACCCATCGTCTTGGTAAAGAAGAAAGATGGATCCACGAGATTTTGTGTCGACTATAGATTATTAAATGGCGCCACACACAAGGACAGCTACCCGCTTCCTAGGATTGACGACACATTGGACACACTTGCTGGGTCACAGATCTTTTCCACCCTTGACCTGAAGAGCGGTTACTGGCAAGTGGGACTACACCCCGAGGACAGAGATAAAACGGCCTTCTCTGCTGGTAATGGTCTCTGGCAATTTACCGTGATGCCTTTTGGACTCTGCAACGCCCCAGCCACCTTTGAAAGACTAATGGAGCATGTGTTGAGAGGACTCAACTGGACCACGTGTCTTGTTTACTTAGATGACATTATCGTCATAGGCAGAACCTTCGAGGAACATATCGCAAACCTGAAGGAAGTATTCGAACGAATCAGAAACGCTGGAATGAAATTGAATCCAAAGAAGTGTTCCTTGTTCAGAAGGAGCGTCAAGTACCTTGGGCATATCGTGTCGAATGAAGGAGTCAGCACAGACCCGGATAAAGTTGAAGCTGTAAATGGATGGCCGATCCCCGCTAATATCCAGGAATTAAGAAGCTTTCTTGGACTCTGCACGTACTACAGACGTTTCGTGCCAAACTTCTCTAGCCTCTGTAGCGCCCTCTATCAATTGACCGAACCGAAGCGGCCGTTTATTTGGACAACGGAATGTCAGCAGGTCTTTGAGCAACTTAAAAAGGCTCTTGTTTCATCACCCATTCTGGCCTACCCGATACCAGGCGAGACGTTCATACTTGACACCGATGCGATCAATACTGGAATAGGCGCTGTCTTATCCCAAAGGGTAGATGGAACTGAGAGGGTTATAGCTTACTTCAGTCGGAGCTCGTCAAAAGCCGAGAGAAACTACTGTGTCACCAGACGTGAGCTACTGGCAGTTGTGGATGCCATACAACATTTCCACAAATACTTATATGGGCAAAAATTCATCCTTAGGACAGACCACGCTGCTCTTCAATGGCTGTTGTCATTTAAAAATCCTGAAGGACAAGTCGCCAGGTGGATTGAACGTTTGCAAACCTATGACTTCGAGACACAGCACCGAAAAGGACAAACTCACCAGAATGCTGACGCGCTGTCTCGACGACCTTGCAGAATGGAATGTAAACACTGCAGCAAGGTTGAAGAAAAGGGAGTTATCATTGATTGCCAACGTCTTGGTGTACAAGCTTCCGGGTCATGGTCCGACGAAAGAATCCGAGAAGACCAGTTAAAAGATGAAGATCTAGCTCCCATTCTGCTTATGAAGGAAGACGGGCAAAGGCCGGAATGGCATCACCTTTCCGACAAGGGAGCTGCCACCAAGGCATATTGGGCGCAATGGGACTCACTGACAATCGAAAATGGAGTTCTCAAGAGAGTCTGGGAAACGGCAGATGGGACATGCAATCGCTTACAGCTATTGTTGCCCAAAGTGAGAGTTGCTGAGGTGCTGCAAGAAATCCATAATAATGCCAGTGGGTCACATTTAGGCGTCAACAAGACCTTTGAAAAAGTACGCCAGCGGTTTTACTGGTTCGGCTACCGAGATGATGTAGAAGAATGGTGCCGAAGGTGCGACACATGTGCAGCAGCAAAAGGCCCACACAGGAGAACGAGGGGACGTATGCAGCTATATAACGTCGGTAATCCATTCGAAAGAATAGCGATCGATGTAGCCGGACCGTTTCCTGAGTCCCAGAGAGGAAACAAGTACGTTCTAGTAGTGATAGATTATTTTACTAAGTGGCCCGAAGCATATGCGATACCAAACCAAGAAGCCACCATCATAGCGGAAACACTTGTGGAGAATTGGATTAGCCGTTTTGGTGCTCCTAGGGAATTACACTCCGATCAAGGCCGAAACTTCGAATCCAAGATATTCCAAGAGATGTGCCAGGTACTCGGCATCGAAAAGACACGCACAACTCCTCTTCACCCCCAGTCAGACGGAATGGTGGAACGATTTAACCGAACACTGGAGCAATACCTGTCGAAAGTCGTCGATGAACATCAAGAGGACTGGGACACCTATATCCCAATGTTCCTTATGGCATATAGAGGATCGATTCACAGCACCACCGGTTACACTCCAGCAAAGATGTTGTTCGGCCGAGAGCTGCAACTACCATGTGATTTGCTATTCGGGATCCCGGGAAATGTGCCAGCCTCTTCAACAGACTATGTCGCAAATCTCCGAAAACGGATGGAGAAAACTCACGCTCTTGCCCGCAGGAACATCAAGATCAACAGTGACCAGGTGAAGACAAGGTACGACAAACGGGCCAATGCCGCTGGGTTTCAGGAGAACGATCTAGTGTGGCTTTACAATCCACAAAGACGAAAAGGCAAGTCTCCAAAGCTTCAAAAAGACTGGGAAGGACCCTACAGAGTGATAAAAAGAATCAACGATGTTGTGTATCGAATACAGAAGAGCCCAAGGTCGAAACTGAAGTTCGTCCACATCGACAGACTCAACAAGTACTATGGTGAAGCTGGATCTGCCCGGGACGGACAGATCTAAGGAGGGGGCAGTGTTATAAACCTGGTGGTGGCACAAATGGGGGTAGTGGTGTGTGTGTAGTCAGCCGACGCAAATCGCCCCAGGCCAGCGCTAGACGAGCGGTCAACCGTGACGAGCTACGATGGTCAGCCGAGACGAGTGTCAACACGGCGGTTCGGGAAGGATCGACGGCGGTCCGGGAAGGATCGACGTTGTGAACAGAGCTCAGGAGCGTCACGAGAGTTGTAGTCATCTGACCACCTAGAAACGTCGAGCGGCGTTCTGTCTGGTTCGAGAAGGCCAGTAGGGACCCTATATAAAGAGCGAAGGTATCAGAGACCAGTCAGTCACAACTTCCCGATCTACAGTTCGTTACAACGGCTTAGTACCAGTCCGAGGCGAGACAGAGAGACCAGTGCAAGAGTTGATACGGCGGATAGATATTTGTACAGTCTTGTGTTACGTGCTGCCAATTGTACAGTATTGGCTGTTATTTATCGACATTAAACCATTACGATATTTTGAAGCACAGAGTTGTCAAGTTCTTTAAGTTGGTGGTGTAAGGTGGTGTAAGGTGGTGTAAGGTGCAGTTTGCAGAGAGCCTGGATAGAGAGATACGTAAAAGTGAATAGTTGTAAAAATGGTGCATTTTATGAAAAAACTGCTTGCATTGTTGATTTCAAAAATTACATTTTTCATTTTCAGAAAAGAAAAAAATCGCCGTTGCAATAGAACTTTGAGTCGTCTAACTCTAAAATATCATGATGTCGGTTTTCAATATCTTTTCTAGTTTACGAGATCTAAACGGGACGGGCGGACAGACAGACCACGCAAAACTAAAAGCGTCTTTTCCCCTTTCGGGGGACGCTAATAAAATATTCATAAAGACACAAAGGGTGGGTCTTCATTTCGAAATGCTAAGACAAATTTGTACCAATACTCGTTCTTCCCTAGTGCTTCTAGAGCATAGAATGGGTTGCCTGAGTCAGTCGGGAAAACCAACAAATTGGCAGAGATTAAGTCATTGATTAACATGCATGACTAGATTGACCTAGGGACACGCGTAGGACGTAATCACTTACATTTTTGAAGTCGTGTCTGTATTTGATAAGATAAGAAGATAAGGTCAAGTGACTGGGGACTAACGACTGAAACGCGTTAAAACATTTTAAAAATGAAATCTGTCATGTCGGTGGCCTAAGTGAGCAATTATAAAGACATTGATAGTTCAGTCAAATACGTTGATTTTAAAACCTCTCTCTGCATCTTGAATGTTCTCTTCACTGTAGTCAGCTCATCAATTTAAACTTTAACTTTCCGCAATCGCGTTAAGTGTAGAACCGGATTCCCAGTTTAAGATTGAGCTTCTAAGATGCTTCCTTGCTTTCATTCTCAAAGCCAGTTTTCAGATGACGCACTTCAGTATACATCTTCTCCAGTTCATTTACAGCTGTAAGTAGATTTTGCTGCTCATTCTTCCATTTTTAGACACAAAGATACAATTTTTGCACTTGACAATAATTAATAATAATCAAATAATCATTAATAATATGGAATGTTTCTAATTCTCACCTGAGTGCTGCAGTTTCCATGCAATCTTTTTACTTTTGGTGTCAACATCTTTAGTACATCAAGATATCTGAATCTCATTGCTATTAGCACATCGTTCCTTGATGACCACTTGCAGATCACAATTTGGTAGTGTTCTATAAGCTATGCTTTCCCTACTGGATTCAAGAAGCACCCATCATATGTTGTGAGCAAAAATAGTCGTAAACGTTTTGTACTCGAAATCTGCAACTTCTTGAACGCAGCTGACGGAATCATTGAAGACCAAATTTAAGTTGTGGTTAGCACAGTGAACAAAATGCGCAGGACTTTTTTTGCAAAATCGATGTCCGAAGGTTTGATTAGATTTTGATTATATGGCACATTGACACGATTGAGGTCATGCCGTGCCTTAAATTTTTCTAGAATACCACTATACTGTATCCTATATACAGTAGGAACGTTAAAGACAATAGAAGTTACTGGTTAAGTTTTAAAATAGGTTTATAATATATGAATTTTTAAAAATAAGCTGATAAAAATCAATTGTAAATATATCTATGTATTTTATGTATTGGAAGTTTATTGTACTGTCCACTCATATGGGAAGAAACATTACAGCCTTGGCTTCGCAATTTATTGAAAGATAAATAATGATTTTTTTTTCACTTGGAGTATTTGATCAGCCAATTCTGCAGATTTCTGGTTCCTGCAAATACGAAAATCTAGAAATGACTCTCTGATTGCTAATTCTTTGGGTATTCCGACATCGGTCAAGAAACAAGATCGTGTTAATTGGCTCTTACAAAAGTTGCAGTTATTTTTTTTCTCTTTAGTGTTACTCCCAAGGGCTCATGTGGGCCCTAATTGGTCATGACCCATCAGCCCAAGCGCAATAAAACCTATCCGCGCCATGGTTGCTACTCCACGGGCTGTGGGCCCCTTATGGTCATGGGCCCGTGTCCATCGCCATGGATGCTACGCCACTGGTTACACACACACATTCATTCAGTTTTTGTTGTCACATTCAGTCTTAAGGTTCTACGAGGACATGGTCGAGAGGATGTTGACTAACTCATTAACTCACCAACTGACTAGCTCACTAACTCAATAAATCACTAGCTTACTAAGTGACTAAATCACGTTATTTATGCATTGTATACTTCGGGTCGATTTTTACGCTCCCCGCAGTGGATTGAAAGACCAGCCTCTCATCTACAACTTTTTGTGAGGTAATTCTTTGCAGCCTCAGCCTCAGGCTAGAAGAAACAAAAGCTCTGAGAATAAGTCAGTATGAGCCATCTATTCAATACTTCTCTATTGTTTAATACAATTATCAATATATTAAAAGCTACATACGTTTCAATACGTTTTCTCAATTACTTGGCTTTTAAGTTGCTCATTATAAAATAACTCTTGTATTTTGAACTTGCCTTTTTTTTTATTATATAAATGGATACTTTTGAATTGCAGGATTAGTCTGCGTCAAGTAAATGGGCATATTTACGGCTTCAATCTAATCAATTAATTCAATGAGAAATTAATTTCTCTGAGAGAAGTTGTTGATTAATACAAGCAGATGGTAAGACTTGGGATTCCAGCTCGCCGGGACCACCACCCTACCAGCCCCTCTCTTACTCCTGCGTCAGTTTAACCCTCCGATTTGATTACGGTCGACCTGCCACTGGAGTTATAACGTGTTGGTGTACGCGTGGGCGTATGACAGAGAGAGAGAGAGAGAGAGAGAGAGAGAGAGTACTGATGACAAGAAAGGACTTTTATGCCTGCATGAAGTCATAAAGTTATGAGACACCTTCTGTTGGGACTGAACTTCGACAGGGCTAAATGGCTTCGCGATGAATGTTTAATGATGGGCTATAATTAGCTTACAGGTAACTCGTGACTCCTGTGCTAATTGCTCGTTTAAAGGTTGTCTCCCTCTCTCTCTCTCTCTCTCTTTCTCTTTCCGCTCTTGTGAGATATACCCATTTATGTGAATATTATTTTATTTTTTGTTTGGTGGATGGAGGGGGTAAGGGTGTTGCAAAGGTCCACACCAACAAGAGATCTGAAGTCAAGTCATTGTCTACAACATAATGAAGTCAATTAATCACCTGACGTATGGTCCACTCTTTTCTGTTCAATCTTACATTGATACAACTAGCAATAGCGAGAGATTACACTGTTAAGTAGTAGACACTTTATTTTTGTACATAAAGTATTTCTAAAAGCTTATTGGTTGTAAATGTTAGGTTCTATGATAACACATATTGATAAGATGTTAGTAGAGGGAAAGTGTAACGCTTCATTGGATGGCTGCCTGGTCGCGTGGTTTGCGCACTGGATTGTCGTTCGGATGGTCACGATGTTGTTCGGATAGTCTCGATCATGGGCGTAGCGGGGGAGGGGGGGTTCAACCCCCATTCAAACACCCTCTTCTATAACACACACACAAAAATGAATGCAAACTACAATCCTCAAATTCTAAGAGCATGGCCAAGGGGGATTTTGAGTTTAAAAAACCCCTCCTGATATTTTTTGTTTACGATAAAAGCCCCTATTCAATATAAGACTAAAGCATACATATGTCACCAGACTCTATGAGAGTTAGCCAAGAAGGGTTTTGCGTTTAAAAAGGGCGGGGTGTCTACAGTTTTTTTTTTTATTAACTCCAGGTTACAATAAACAACTTCCGAAAGATTGAAAGGTCAGCATGCAATATAGATTAATTATGTACACACATACACACATACTAATATATATATATATATATATATATATATATATATATATATATATATATGTCGGGGGGGGGGGAATCCCCCCAAAGCCCTCCCTGAAAAAAATCCTAGCTACGCCCATGGTCCCAATAGCTCGGGTTCATACCTTGTCTGCTGCCATACACCCTCGTACTGCGGGAGCTTTGGGTTAGGTTGAAATCTGAAGGAACATCCCAGACGTGTAAGACCTTTACCAAGAAACAATTAGTCTGTGTGACAAATGGAAGTGCTTAGGAACGTTGATTCTGCAGTTTTGAAAATGTGCATACAAATTATCATGTACGTTTAAAAAAACACACCTAGTTTATCAACTCTTCCTTTATTCTGTACACCAGATACACCAGAAAGTTGACTATTTACAGTTTTTCAGCCATGTATGAAAATCTTCAATACGTTGATAACAAAATTCCATCCGTGAGTACTTGTAGTATAGGAAAAAATAGAAAGAGACAGAGAGCGAGAGAGATGAAGAGAGAGAGAGAGAGAATCAGTGAAAGACACAGGATGTGAGAGAAAGAAAGAAAAATATTTATATATTTAGTAATTATATGTATAGGGAATTCCCTATGTCTATTTCTATAGCCTGTCACCTGATGCACATACCTTGCCGTGGTGTGACAGCTTGAGTACCTCAATGACCCTCAGAGCTATACCGGCGGGAGCTCATCACTCCTGGCAGGTACTACCAAGCTGGAGAGGTCTGTTAGAAAAGAGGCCAGATTAAAGGTGCATCCCCCTTCCCCGAGACATAGGGTTTGTGCTAAAACCTGCCCATGGAAAAACATACTGTTACAGAAACCATAGCAAAAAACAAAAAAAAACAAACACTAAACATAGTCTGAGGCGATTTATAAAACTTTTCAGGGAAAGTCGAACGAATCCTGTAAGGCCGACCACTCAACTTACAGGCCTTGGAGTGGAACCCCCAAGGGAACTAGACTTAGAGAAAGACCAAAAAGAACATTGCGACGCAGTATACTAGATCAAGCCCAGAGGACAGGAAAGAGCTAGGAAGCCATTAAAAAACTAGCAAGAGACCGTGGAGAGTGGCGTGTTTTTAATGAGGCCCTATGTTCCACGAGGAACTCAATGAAAGATGATGTTGATTTCTATAGCACAAATATAGACGTTGCAACCGTAGGTCTAAGGGGTCTCAACGACCCAGTGCCTGGCCCACAGAGACCATTGAAAGATCTGAGCATTATTGTCCATGTGTGTATGACAGATCATGAAAAGGAGAAAAACATATTGCAAAAAGAAATTTACAAATTTACATTTCCCCAGCTTTTCATTTTAGCATTATATGACTATTATATAATTATATAAGAAATATAAATCATACATTAAAAAAAAACAGCAAAGACTAGATACTTTTTTTAAATTATAGATCACAGTCAAACTGATGCTTACACTCAGTACGAATATAGATCTACATCGTTCCTTGACTACCTGGTCGTGTGGATGCGCTCTGGAATGCCGTCACAATGGTCACGGGTTCAAACCCTGACACCCGAAATTCTCGTTCTGCGAGAGGTTTTGTACAGGATGTAATAATCTTCTGCCCTGAAGCAACGTCCAAAGTATGTTCCTACTTGAAACCTTTCAAAAAGTCGCCTCTGCGCGCACACACACGCACACACTGACACACACTCTTAAACATAAAAGAAGTTACATAACTACAACCTGTAGAATCAATACCACAAAATTCAATAACATCTACTACAATCTGAAAAGTTGAAAAGTAAAGCCAAGAATCACATTAAAGCAAATATAAATATGGAAAGCAATGATTTGTACAATGCAGTATCTGCCTTGTCATGAACAACGAGGACGTGTCCTTGACCACTACAAAGGGAGAGACCTACATAAGACATAAAGTGGAGACCAAGCCTTCAAGTCATCAAATGTTTATAGCTTTATGTTCTCGCTCTGCTATGCTGATTGTATCAAAGCGTATTAAAAACTGAAACAAATACATTTTATTAACGTAAATAAATATATACTCCACTGTACAACATGGAAATACTATTTTGTTATGATTTTGTTTATGATTAATGTTTATGTTTTGTCGTTCTTTTTATGGTCAATAAAATACTTCAAGACAGAAGAGCATCCTTCATGTGTGGGAGGCACCGGACAGTCAATATCACGGTGTGGTTATAGCATGAGTAATCAAGCACAGCTACACCACATAAACATCATTACAAAAAGAAATTCAAAATGATTTTTACTATCACTGAACGCCCTCTGCGTTGTTTTTTTTTCTCCCCCACAAAGCTTATATCAACTCAATCTGTCTGTTTGTCTGTCTACGTTTGAATACGTTATTTCTCCCACGCCCATTCTCGGATCAAGTTGAAACTTTTCACAATTTCTTGTACCTGACAAGACAAGAATCAATAACCAATACGTATTTTTAACTATTGGTAGTTAATTTATTTTGTTTGCTATCGAACAAGGGAAAGAAATTGTACTGACTGATGTGGCGGTATAGTTTGAAGTAGTCCATTCATACTTTGTCGTTTAAAGTTTGAAATTAACAAGAAATATCTATGGAACATTCTAATTTCATAAGCACGTGGTAATTTAATGTATTGATATATATATAATACATTTTAAAAGCACGTGGTAATTTAATGTATTGATATCTATATAATACATTTTAAAAGCACGTGGTAATTTAATGTATTGATATATATATAATACATTTTAAAAGCATTGACGGTAACCTTCACACATAGGCCCCATTCTTTCCACAAACTAATGGATACAATTACAATTAATAGTTTACTTACTATTCTCTGATTTAGTAACACACACACACACACACGCACATACATATACATACATACATACATACATACATACATACATACATACATACATACATACATACATACATACATACATACATACATACATACATACATACATACATATATACATACATACATACATACATACATACATATATACATACATACATACATACATACATACATACATACATACATATATATATCAAGATAAGACGCCTTTTCGTTTGGGCTTTAAGACGTGCCAGGTTAAAGAGCCTTCCATCGGATCTGCTATGGATATATATTCCATCTTCTAGGGATTTAAAAGCACTGGTTAGTACGACTGAGAAGAAGATGCCAAATAGTGTAGGGGCCAGTACACGTCCTTGTTTTACACCGCTCTTAATGGAGAATGGCCTGGAGGAAGAACTTTCAAACTGAACAGTGCCCTGCAAATTTTCGTGAAAAGCTGACACTAGTTTTCTTAACTTATTTGAGCAGCCGATTCTCTCTAGTACAGCAAACAGACCGCTTCTGCTAACAAGGTCAAAGGCCTTGGTCAAATCAATAAATACTATGAAGAGGGGCTGCTTTTGTTCTCTTCTCCTGTAGCTGCCGCAGAGAGAAAATCATATCTGTTGTAGATCTACCTGCCCTAAAGCCACACTGCGACTCTGGATAAACAAGATCTGCCAGGATCTGTCGTATCTTGATAAGGGAGCTGCTGTTTGCCGATGACGCGGCACTCGTATCTCACTCACAAGGAGGTCTACAGAAGCTAGTGAACGCCTTAGCAGCTGCTTGTCAAGAGTTTAGCCTTACTATAAGTCTCTCCGATATCCTGGAACAAGACGTCGCAGAAATACCTATAATACATATTGGGAACCACAACCTTTCAGCGGTGCAGGAATTTACCTACTTGGGTTCAACAATTGTCAGTAACCTAGACTTAGACATCGAGCTGACAAAAAGGATAGGAAAAGCTACCACAGCATTGGCAAAACTCTCCAAACGCGTCTGGGAAAATGGTAAATTGACCACAGCGACCAAAATCCTAGTCTACAAGGCCGGTGTTGTGAGCATAAAGGGCATCTCTTGGAGGGACCATGTCTCCAATCAGGAAGTTTTGAGATTGGCCAATATGAACAGCATGTATGCTCTCCTGACACAAAGAAGATTACGCTGGCTCAGACATGTCACCCGCATGCCAGATTGTAGAATCCCCAAAGATATCTTATATGCTGAGCTTGTGGAAGGAGTCAGACCCAAGGGTCGCCCAAGACTAACATATAGAGATGTCTGCAAGCGAGACATGAGAGCCACAGATATCAGCGAAAGTATGTGGGAAAACATAGCCAAAGACCGGAGTGCATGTAGACAGACTGTGCATGCTGGGACAAGCCTTGCTGAGAACAAAAGAATTGAAGCGGCCTTAATCAAGAGGGAAAAAAGGAAAGCTGCCCTGTCCGCTAGCCCTGAATCAGAGGCATACACATGTACGAATTGTGGCAAAGTCTGCCGTTCTAGAATTGGCTTGATTAGCCACACCAGACTCTGCCCCGTCTCAAGATTAAGCCAAACCAGTGACTCATTTGGGCGCATCCATTGCCTTTCGAGACAAAAGGAGCCATATATATACTATAATCTCCACTATTCCAGGCTCTCTTCAAACTGCACCACACGGCACAATGAACTTAAAGAACCTCACAACTCAGGTCTCCAAAGTATCAGTAGCAGTTTAATTTCAAATACATCACAATTGACAACAACATTACACTAACTGTCCAAAAACCTAGCCTTGCTCCGCCTGACTTCACACACCGTACTGTTTCTAACTTCGCCTCGTACTGGTCACATTGCGAGGTAACGTGAAGTGTCTCATAACACTCATAACACACTCGCTCTTATATAGGGTCCCTGTTTCCAGACAGAGCGCTTTGTTCAATCTGACTTGGACCACTTCCAGACAGAGCGCTTTGTTCAATCTGACTTGGACCACTTCCAGACAGAGCGCTTTCTTCAATCACACTTGGACCACTTCCAGACAGAGCGCTTTCTTCAATCTGACTTGGACCTCTTCCAGACAGAGCGCTTTCTTCAATCACACTTGGACCACTTCCAGACAGAGCGCTTTCTTCAATCTGACTTGGACCTCTTCCAGACAGAGCGCTTTCTTCAATCACACTTGGACCACTTCCAGACAGAGCGCTTTCTTCAATCTGACTTGGACCACTTCCAGACAGAGCGCTTTCTTCAATCTGACTTGGACCACTTCCAGACAGAGCGCTTTGTTCAATCTGACTTGGACCACTTTCAGACAGAGCGCTTTCTTCAATCTGACTTGGACCACTTCCAGACAGAGCGCTTTGTTCAATCTGACTTAGACCACTTCCAGACAGAGCGCTTTCTTCAATCACACTTGGACCACTTCCAGACAGAGCGCTTTGTTCAATCTGACTTGGACCACTTCCAGACAGAGCGCTTTCTTCAATCTGACTTGGACCACTTCCAGACAGAGCGCTTTGTTCAATCTGACTTGGACCACTTTAAGACAGAGCGCTTTGTTCAATCTGACTTGGACCACTTCCAGACAGAGCGCTTTGTTCAATCTGACTTGGACCACTTCCAGACAGAGCGCTTTCTTCAATCACACTTGGACCACTTCCAGACAGAGCGCTTTCTTCAATCACACTTGGACCACTTCCAGACAGAGCGCTTTCTTCAATCTGACTTGGACCTCTTCCAGATTGAGCGCTTTCTTCAATCACACTTGGACCACTTCCAGACAGAGCGCTTTCTTCAATCTGACTTGGACCTCTTCCAGACAGAGCGCTTTCTTCAATCACACTTGGACCTCTTCCAGACAGAGCGTTTTGTTTATTCAGGCTTTCCTCGGTTCAACTCTTTTGAGAGTAAACGGCACCCGATGAAATTTGGGATCAGCGGTATATGAGAACCAGAGTGCAACATACGAGCCGCCTATGGGGAACCTTTTATCAGGGTTGACTCTTAAAGCCTTTTCCCGTGTTTGGGTAAAGGTGCAAGGCAGCGGAGGTTTGGATTCAGAGTATTCCTTCTCCAAGATGGATAGTCAACCTAGGATAATGAGCTAACATACACAAATAATTAAATTAAAACACATATACAAACACACAATTAGAAGTTCACACACACTCACACAAAACACACACACACACTCACACAAACACAGACTACAAATGAAGAAAAGTTCAACGAGAATGACCAGAAGCTGATCGAAACCGAAGATTTGCTGACCTAAAAGTACAATGATACAGCATCAAGCAAAACAGCATACTCCGGCCACATCACTGGGGGGGAAAGTGTGGCGCGAATTTCACGCTCCCCTGGCGCCTCCAAATCACGACGTGGGCATGTCACGTGCTGGTACATCGTTAACGTGGAGTTGGGCTCGTGGGTGCTAGGCAAGTCGGACGCACATTAAGACGATCGCAGAGAAAACAAAAACTTGATTGTTTTGGTCAATGCTGGCCTGGTGTTGAGCCAGTGCCGGGACTAATTTAACACCTGACCAGGCGCCTTCATTTCATATAATGTGTTTGTAAACGTTGTACTAGATTTATATCTTCAAATGTTGCTTTCTTTTTTTTTTTTACTTAGGAAAATTAAACTGAGAGAGGACAGTCCTCCGAAAGTGTCAATACAGCCTGCAGTGGCGTAGCAGGGTACCGGTAGACCTGGGTTCAGGAATACGAAGTTAGTGGAGAGTGACTGAACCCAAAAGTGAGATTACATACTAGGAAAACGAAACATTAGACAGACATACATAAGAAATACTATACATAAGACAGACAACACATAAGAAGCCCACACTAACCACTGTGCCAGCGAATCTCTTATGAAAATTGAAAGTTTTATAGCTATACTAGTCGACCCGTAGCATACGCCGCTAATTGCCTGAAGTGTTCATGTAGGCAGCGTATTGTCGAGCAGAGTGTATGACTGTGCTTCCGTGAGTAAGAACATCGGATAGGGCGCCGCCATAATTCTCCCAATGTTCGCAAACAAAGCTTACAGCCAACCACCAAAGTTCAAGAGCAACAGTTTTGTCGATGACGTTTTTCCAGAAATATGCAACTGATAGGTTTCAAAGGTTGTCATGGCCAAGGGTGTCAATGTGGATTAGGCTCCCATTGTGTATAAAATACTCCTAATGGGATGCGTCTCAAATAGCCTCTGACAACTAAGTCCAGCACCTGGCCTGCTTATGTGGTTTAGAATATTAAGCCCGGCGAAACTGCTCTTACTAACAGGTGAAAGGGTGAAGGCAGATACCTGGTGCCACAAAACCGGGAGTTTTGGGCAGAAGGAGCTCGTCAGCCTAGTAAGGCTATTCATCTAGGAAAGGGGTCCTCTGACTTGAAACCCCGGCTGCCTTGCGGTACTGAGGCTTCAGAAGACAACCTCGAGGAAAAATCAGGAGTGAAGCCCCTTAGGCGTTGGGAATAGCAATTTTGACATTTCCTCCAGCAGCTTCTGCAACTGAGCTGGTGCCAAATTTAATGCGAAGCGTTCCTTTGGGACTCATCAGCAAGGTCGAAAGAGGGACCATGACGCATGGGCTGCCTATGACCCCTTTAACTAAGACCCAGGAATGCGCCCCGGAGAGGAAACTCTTGTTCTGCTGCAAAGCGGCTAAAACAACACGGGAGACAGCAGTTGCGGGTTATAAGTCCAACTTGATTGGCGTAATGTATGGACGCCACGGGTTGTCTCAGGCGGTGGGAGAGGTCTTCGTGCCTCACTGATCATACTGACAAGACTGCTGCCAACTAAGATAGATATGTATAGAGAGAGAGAGAGAGAGAGAGAGAGAGAGAGAGAGAGAGAGATATAGTTATAGATATAGATATAGAAATAGATATAGATATAGATATAGATAGATAGATAGATAGATAGATAGATAGATAGATAGATAAATAGATAGATAGATAGATAGATAGATAGATAGATAGATAGATAGATAGATAGATAGAATGATAGATAGATAGATAGATAGATAGATAGATAGATAGATAGATAGATAGATAGATAGATATTGTTAGCTTCAAGCTTTTAAGAGGTGACTTACAAAATATACAAGGGGCTAATTCAACTTATACCACCATATCAGTCAAGTACAATTTCTTTCCCTTGTTCGATATCAACAAATGTAATCAATTACCAATGGTTAATTAACTAAATGTTTTTTTTAACTGATTATTGTGTTGCCTGGTAAAAGTAACAATCACATTAAATGTCAGCTCTATCCGAGATTGGATGTGTACCAACGTTTTACATGCCAGACAGAGTGAGGTGATACAAGCTTTGTCAAAAAAAAACAATTTTATTTAGTAAGGTACTTTGATATTATACATATTTATTATTATTATTATGTTAGAAATGAACGAGTAGTCATTCTCTGGCGCTGCCAGGGTCGAGTTTTGCTAAAGAGAAACAAAATTCATCGTAGTCCCTTTAACAGTTTCCACTGAGGAATTTTCTGGTGATGTGGCAGGTCTGCAGCAGTACCGCCCTCTGACAGGCAACGAAGATGTTCCTAGGAATGTTAAGGGCCTTGAAGGTGTCTGTGAGGTCAGTTGTTATTATCCCCTCGGTTGATATAACAATGGGGTATATTGTTATTTTTCACAATTTCCATAGACGCTTAATCTCCAAGGAGTCCAAGCCTAGGTTCTCATATTTTCTTTGTTTTTCTATCTCAGTTTTTCTTAAATTATGAGACAGTGGTACGGCGATATCGATAATGGTAGCGGTTTTTTCTTTTTTATCGATGAACAGCAGATCCGGGCGATTGAAATCTACCGTTTTGTCGGTCAGAATAGGCCTATCCCAGTATTATTATTATTATTAGTAGTAGTAGTAGTAGTGGTAGTAGTAGTAGTATTAGTAGTAGTAGTAGTAGTAGTATTTTAAAAAATCTTAGTCGTTAGTATTCAATGAAACGCTGTACTGATAATTTAAGCTTAACCTTTCGTTAGGGCCAGATTTAAGTATGTTGATGCCCCGGGGCAGGATTTGTTTGGAGACAGCCTATAATTTTTCGACAGATTAAATAAAGATCCACTTATGATTGAAAATACTTAAATCTACAAACAAGCTATATGTTCGAAGTAGGAAATAGAGTTCTTGTAAATTTAATCACACTTTCCCTTTAAAAAAAAATGTGCTATGTATATTTTAGTTTTAAAAAGTGTATATGTTTGAATTTGTGGAGGGTAAGACCCTTGGTAGACACACTATCGTAAATCCGGAGCTGTATTAACTTATTCCGAGCATGCTACAAGCGTATATTTCTTAATCACGACATTTTCACCAACCGTAAAAATGTGAAAAAAAAAGTTCAAAAACATAAAAGTTTCCGACCCGTCGAAATTTGGATTTGTTTTTATATCTTTTGCGGAGGCCCCTTTCTTGTGGCCCCACCTGCTCTTCGGCCTTGCCTTCCTTTAATGGATTTCGTGCGAGAGTGGAGCTGGGTAGAAACCAGGAATGGCATTTCTTAAAGACAACTCATTTAGTGTACATGTTGTTACTTACAAGAGCTTGTCTGGGTTATTGCTGGACGTGGGTCTAAGTGCTATGAACCCCAAAGTTGCTACGCCACTGACAACAAAAGGAATGAAAAAACGGGGAGTTTCTCAAAGAAACAATTATAGAGTACAATTAAGGGTTATCAAACATTTTCAAGCTTGAGGTCCTAAATAAAAATTAAAAAAAAAAGAAATTGTTTCTTCGTGACACTAAGCACACAATTTATAATTGGTGCTCGCTGTTTTTTGTCAAAAAATGTGTATTGCTAAGTTTTATAAGTTCTGTCATACTAACCACTATGTTTAAATAAGAATAATGTTGTGTTTTTTTTTCAAAGAGAAAAAAAATTATTTAGTATGCATATAAGTGAAAAATAATTTAAAACAACAATTAATAAGTAGTTTTTCATATTATCCCGTGACCTGGAGGTCAACACAGACTATATTGGAACATTGAACTATAGGAAGGGGAGATTTTCAAAATATTTTTTAATGGAAATGTGTTAGTTTTTTTCTGACGCTTTGAATAAGAGATTAATCCTTTACAGAACAATTAGGTCAATTAGATAATCTTTATATGACATCAGTTAGGTCAGGTGCACATCGAACGTCTCCACTTTCACCTATCCCTAGGTCAGCTGGACCATTGGGGCACCACACAAGATCTGTCAACCTTCTATCCCCACTCTTCTCTGTCTTTTGCCTTTGATAGAATTTCATTCAGATATTCTTTCTGAAAATATTAAAACCTTCCTTTTTACCTGCCTGGGTGGACCACTTCGGGGGCCGGTTTTGAGTAGGTGTTTCCACACAAACTGTCTTTGCAACCTTGTTTAAAAATATTATTTAAGTTGTGAAATAGAGTGTTTTTTTTTTTATGTATTTTTTAAAATGTTTTCTTTGCTTTGTATTTACTAATTTAATTTGAGATTATATTAATAAGCAGCTTATATAGAAATTCAATTAATTTTGTGCACAAACCATGATTTATGCATTAACATTGGACCGCCCCTCCACTTAATGGTTTTATGTAGGGATGGCAATAGTTGAAATAGCCTCCCCCCCCCCCCAACCCACCGAATCGGCAAGCTTACCTGAAGGGGCGAAAAGGTATATAGATGTGTTAAAATATCAATAAGTATTTTATATCATAAAGATATGTAACTAATTCTGTTTACAAACTCTGATTCCTACAAAAAAGTGTCCGCCCCCTCAAAAGGTTAGGGTTGGTGGGGTGGGGGCTAAATTTATGCAATCGCCCCCCCCCCAAATCAAATCGACCAACAAACTAGTGGGGGAGAGTGACAGAATCTAAAAATTGGTTAAATATAAATAATTAGTAAATATTATCAGCATAAGTATTGAGCTCGTTTACGAATTTTGTGATTTCTCTACTAAAATTTATCTGCAGTAGGGGTCAGTCAGGTGAGGGTGAGCGAGCTTAAAGGAGGGCTGCATAACATAAGTGACCCAGTAAGCGCTTTAAAGATCAACTCACCCGCCTTTTCCCCCTCACTGGTATGGAGGAAAGTAGCTGGGAGCAGATGGCCACGTAAGTAGACAGTTGGAGAGCTCCCACGAAGACTTCAGTACACACATATAAGGCCAGAACAAAAAAAAACTGTAGAAGACAAGCGCAGAAATGTAAAGAAATCTTAAATAGACCACCGGCGGACAACGGCTTTGTCAGCATTAGATGTGGAAAAATGTACAGTTCGCCACTGGGTTTGTATAGCCACATGAAGCACTACACTTATCCTTAATATTCAGATCATCAGATATAGTTATTAAAATTGAAAACAATGTCTGAGGTAAAATTTCTTCAATGTTTTGACAGATATTTACACTGATGGGTTTTAATATATTGTTAAAGGGTTTGCAAACCGTGGTCCGCGGGCTACACTCTTCATAACCAATATATATATATATATACTATCCACCACCCAACAGATTGTACAACCCCCTCCATCACTCAACTATCCACCACCTAACAGATTGTACAACCTCTCCATCACTCAACTATCCACCACTCAACAGATTGTACAACCCCCTCCATCACTCAACTATCCACCACCCAACAGATTGTACAACCCCTCCATCACTCAACTATCCACCACCCAACAGATTTTACAACCCCCTCCATCACTCAACTATCCACCACCCAACAGATTGTACAACCCCCTCCATCACTCAACTATCCACCACACAACAGATTGTACAATCCCTCCATCACTCAACTATCCACCACCCAACAGATTGTACAGCCCCTCCATCACTCAACTATCCACCACACAACAGATTGTACAACCCCTCCATCACTCAACTATCCACCACACAACAGATTGTACAACCACTCCATCACTCAACTATCCACCACCCAACAGATTGTACAACCCCCTCCATCACTCAACTATCCACCACCCAACAGATTGTACAACCCCTCCATCACTCAACTATCCACCACACAACAGATTGTACAACCCCTCCATCACTCAACTATCCACCACACAACAGATTGTACAATCCCTCCATCACTCAACTGTCCACCACACAACAGATTGTACAACCCCTCCATCACTCAACTATCCTCCACACAACAGATTGTACAACCCCCTCCATCACTCAACTATCCACCACACAACAGATTGTACAATCCCTCCATCACTCAACTGTCCACCACACAACAGATTGTACAACCCCTCCATCACTCAACTATCCACCACTCAACAGATTGTACAACCCCTCCATCACTCAACTATCCACCACACAACAGATTGTACAATCCCTCCATCACTCAACTGTCCACCACACAACAGATTGTACAACCCCTCCATCACTCAACTATCCACCACCCAACAGATTGTACAACCCCTCCATCATTCAACTATCCACCACACAACAGATTGTACAACCCCTCCATCACGCAACTATCCACCACACAACAGATTGTACAATCCCTCCATCACTCAACTGTCCACCACACAACAGATTGTACAACCCCTCCATTACTCAACTATCCACCACACAACAGATTGTACAACCCCCTCCATCACTCAACTATCCACCACTCAACAGATTGTACAACCCCCTCCATCACTCAACTATCCACCACCCAACAGATTGTACAACCCCCTCCATCACTCAACTATCCACCACTCAACAGATTGTACAACCCCTCCATCACTCAACTATCCACTACACAACAGATTGTACAACCCCCTCCATCACTCAACTATCCACCACACAAAAGATTGTACAACCCCTCCATCACTCAACTATCCACCACCCAACAGATTGTACAACCTCTCCATCACTCAACTATCCACCACCCAACAGATTGTACAACCCCTCCATCACTCAACTATCCACCACCCAACAGATTGTACAACCCCTCCATCACTCAACTATCCACCACCCAACAGATTGTACAACCTCTCCATCACTCAACTATCCACCACACAACAGATTGTACAACCCCTCCATCACTCAACTATCCACCACACAACAGATTGTACAACCCCTCCATCACTCAACTATCCACCACCCAACAGATTGTACAACCCCCTCCATCACTCAACTATCCACCACCCAACAGATTGTACAATCCCTCCATCACTCAACTATCCACCACACAACAGATTGTACAACCCCTCCATCACTCAACTATCCACCACACAACAGATTGTACAACCCCTCCATCACTCAACTATCCACCACACAACAGATTGTACAACCCCTCCATCACTCAACTATCCACCACACAACAGATTGTACAATCCCTCCATCACTCAACTGTCCACCACACAACAGATTGTACAACCCCTCCATCACTCAACTATCCACCACTCAACAGATTGTACAACCCCTCCATCACTCAACTATCCACCACACAACAGATTGTACAATCCCTCCATCACTCAACTGTCCACCACACAACAGATTGTACAACCCCTCCATCACTCAACTATCCACCACACAACAGATTGTACAACCCCTCCATCACTCAACTATCCACCACACAACAGATTGTACAATCCCTCCATCACTCAACTGTCCACCACACAACAGAATGTACAACCCCTCCATCACTCAACTATCCACCACACAACAGATTGTACAACCCCCTCCATCACTCAACTATCCACCACTCAACAGATTGTACAACCCCCTCCATCACTCAACTATCCACCACCCAACAGATTGTACAACCCCCTCCATCACTCAACTATCCACCACACAACAGATTGTACAACCCCTCCATCACTCAACTATCCACTACACAACAGATTGTACAACCCCCTCCATCACTCAACTATCCACCACACAAAAGATTGTACAACCCCTCCATCACTCAACTATCCACCACCCAACAGATTGTACAACCTCTCCATCACTCAACTATCCACCACCCAACAGATTGTACAACCCCTCCATCACTCAACTATCCACCACCCAACAGATTGTACAACCCCTCCATCACTCAACTATCCACCACCCAACAGATTGTACAACCTCTCCATCACTCAACTATCCACCACCCAACAGATTGTACAACCCCTCCATCACTCAACTATCCACCACCCAACAGATTGTACAACCTCTCCATCACTCAACTATCCACCACCCAACAGATTGTACAACCCCTCCATCACTCAACTATCCACCACTCAACAGATTGTACAACCCCTCCATCACTCAACTATCCACCACCCAACAGATTGTACAACCCCTCCATCACTCAACTATCCACCACTCAACTGATTGTATGTAAGGCAAATAAAATAAATTTTGTATTTGCGAGTTTTTTTGTTATATGCACGTTCTTAAAGTAATTTGATGTTGGAAACTATTTTGACTAGGATAGAAATCTAAAAAAAAATCATTTCGAAACATGTTACTTTTTTTATCAGAAAGCTGTAGAGGTTTCAATCAAGCTAATTAACTAGGAACATTAACACTTCAATCAGGCCAAATTTTTGAATAATTAACTGTGCCTGGCAACGAAAACAAAGTCTCAAAAACGTTAAACTGTAAAGAATTTACATAATTCTGCTACAAAGATTGCTTGAAGTTTTTCCGAAGCAGCCATGTGTCTTAATGAGATTTTGAATTCTCCTATTTAATTAAAAACTTTTCTTTAAAAAAAAAGTTCACTTTAAATGAACAAAAATGTAAAGTAGAGGGCGCGTAACACGCAATGTGCCCCCCCCCCCGGCCATCTTCCCTTCCAAAACCTTGTGTCGCCCATTGCTGCAAAAACTTATTGACAGGTGAATCGTTCACCGAAGTAACAATTCGGCTTAGAGACTGTGTTACCCGGCAGTGTCACGTGACGAGGTCCCACGTGGCCAGGTGTAATTCACAAGTTGATTGGCCCTTTGCTTGGGCACTCAGCATTCATTTCCAGTCATCATTTCTTTCCGCACGCAAACCAAAGGCTCTCAGGGGATCTCCCCCCATCTCCTTTCCTCAACCCATGCAGTGCAGTCGAAAGCATCGCAAAAGGGGGAGGGGTGCTTATCGCCAGGATGCCGCCAGAACCTTATGACGCTGCTATCACGAGAGATATAACCATAAAAAATTGATGCCAATATGTTTAATTTTCAGACGATCTTCTCGATACAGTTTTAAACAGCTTCTCCTTGTCATTAGTCTTAGCATGAAACTTTTTTGTCTTGGTTTGATGCGCTGCTTAGGTTGCTGCCTGGTCATGTGATGTGCGCTCTGGAAGGTCGTCTCGATGATCCCGGGTTCAAGCCCTGCCTTGCTTATTCTTTTATGTCTTACTAAAATGTCCAAAGATCATTATACTTATTATCTTTGTTTTATCCAATGTCCAGAAGTTCTGATAAGCTATGTGTTTTATAATACTTTATGTGTTTTATAATACTTTATGTGTTTTATAATACTTTATGTGTTTTATAATACTTTATGTGTTTTATAATACTTTATGTGTTTTATAATACTTTATGTGTTTTATAATACTTTATGTGTTTTATAATACTTTATGTGTTTTATAATACTTTATGTGTTTTATAATACTTTATGTGTTTTATAATACTTTATGTGTTTTATAATACTTTATGTGTTTTATAATACTTTATGTGTTTTATAATACTTTATGTGTTTTATAATACTTTATGTGTTTTATAATACTTTATGTGTTTTATAATACTTTATGTGTTTTATAATACTTTATGTGTTTTATAATACTTTATGTGTTTTATAATACTTTATGTGTTTTATAATACTTTATGTGTTTTATAATACTTTATGTGTTTTATAATACTTTTTTTAGAATAATTTTTGCGCTATTTATTTTAGCACTTGAGAAAAGAAATGGCAACAAAGCATAATTGATATGATTAGGTTCGCGACATCTGTGAGTACCGTTAATAGTGTTTCTTTTATTTATTTCATCTGTCCTCTTTCTTTTTTTTTCTTTTTGTTACCTTACATCGCTTATACATTCCTTAATATCATCGCAAGGTTGTTAACGCCGGAAGTGGTAATGGTCTTAAGCCCATCATTACCTATAAAATGCTTCCAATGGCATGCGTCTCAAATAGCATCTGACAACCAGTCCAACTCCTGGCCTTCACGAGTGGTTCAGTTACTGAGCCTAGGCGGAACCGTTACCACAGACAGGAGAAGGGGCAACGGCGAGCAACTGGTGCCTGAACCAGTAAGCTTCGGGCAGGAGGGGCTCGTTAGCCTTGGTTGGCTACCCATCTAGGAGAAGTTAACTCTGAATCCAAACCTCCACTGCCTTGCGGCTATACCCAAACGCGGGAAAGGCTTCGGGAGATAACCCTGAGGAAAAATCAGGAGCTGGTGACCCTTAGGCAGTCTGTGGCACACCATGCTACAGCCTGGCAGAGCCTGCGGAGCTACTGATCCCAAATTGTATTGGATATTCCGTTCCTTTAATCACATCAGCTGCGCGGAGAGGGAAGAACTGCTGTGTGGGCGACAACGTTCCGACCATAAACAATGCCCAGGCTTTCATTTCATCTCGAATATCGCCATCTACTCTTTTTGTTTCTTTGACTGTAGTTTGTTGCTTACAGAGTGTCAACCAGAACATAAGACTCAAGTGTCACTAACGTTAGGGACAACAACAAATCCCCAAGTGTTGGATGATAGCTGCTTAGTAATGGTCAGCATGGTAGTTTATTATTCTTTAAGACCCTAAAATAACAACTGTCGTGGTTAAATCATTTGGCAATGCTGCAACGTGGGGATTTTTCTTTTTCCAAGTTGTAAATAAATAAATAAATATGAACTTTTAATTCAAGCAACTTTTAATGTAAGTTTTCAAAGCGCTACGGCAGAGATGCTCTATCATGTGCTTCCGTCTCCCCGGTGGCAGGGTCAAGGCTGAAGGCTTTCAGAGAAGCTTGGAGGGTTTCCCTGAGGAGTTTTCTGTGTCCCCCTTATGATCGCTTCCCTTCCCTTACTTTGCCATAAAGAAGTCGTAGGCACTGGCGGATCCAGGGGGGGGGGGGCGGTAGGGGCGATCGCCCCCCCCCCAATCGGCCGACCCCCCCCCCCACCCGAAGGGAGGGGCGGACGAATTTTAGTATAGAATTCACACAATTTGTATACGAATTTATTACTTATGTTAATAATATATACTAATTATTTATATTTCAACCTATTTTTAGATTATTTCGCCCCCCCTCTAGTATTTTGTATTTTGGCCGATTTGGTAGTGTCGGGAGGGGGCGATGGCATCAATCCGCCCCCCCCCCCCACCATAAGCTTTCGAGTGGGGGGGCGGTCCTATTTATTTGTAGAAATCACAGCTTGCTAACAGAATCAATTAAATATCTATATGATTAAAACTTGTCATTGGTATTTTAACCGGTCTTTATATTATGTCGTTCACCTGTTGGCCGATTGGAAGGGGAGGATCGAATACCTCTACTGCCCTTCCCATCTAAACCCTTTGAGTGGGGGGGGGTGGTCCTACATTAATGGAGAAATCATAGTATGTGAACAAAATTAGTCGAATATCTATATAATATAAACAGATGGAAGTGCGATACATGCAATCACCTTTCCCCCATCGGACAAACCAATACTTTTTCTTTTTGTATTATAGTAAGAAATTACAAAATAAAAAAAATCGATTACTAATATAATTTATATATGCTATAAAGTAAATTCTTATATCGAGTCGCCCAACCCCTATTCTTTAATGCAAAATGCAATCATTAGCAGAAATTATAAAAAGGAGCGAGAATTAATCGTTTTCATTTTACCCCTTTCCAGACAGAGTTTGTGTAATTTCACATTAATTTATCATAACTATTTTAAGAAAGACTTTGCTTTGGAAAAGTTATAATTCAAACGAAATTTTTCAATATAACAGTCACGGTTGAGATGATTTCAAAAGCCAGATAATCTTTTCCTAGTCGACTTTCTCCAACCTTTACTCTATCTCATATTTTTCTAGTTAAATAAATTTAGGACTATAACTCACAATTTATACATTAATTCTATTGAATATTATTAATCGAATTTTTTTTCGGCATTAATCCTCAAAGCCTTAATCTAAAAATGTGGGGTATCTTATCTTTTCAAAGAACAAATCGGTTGTATTAGCAATGTATTAAGGGACTATAAATTCATATTAGAATATTTTTCCACATTATTCAAAAGGTCCTTTATAATAGAATGAATAATGAGCTGTAGATGTCAGGAAAATGCGTTTCAGCCGTGAAAAGTGCAAGAAAACGCTTTTGGCGTCGGGGCTTCGCCCCGAACCCCACTAATAATTAATGAGCTGTAGATGTCAGGAGAATGCGTTTCTGCAGTGAAGAATGCAAGAAAACGCTTTTGGAGTCGGGGCTTCGCCCCAAACATAACTAATAAATAATGAGCTGTAGATGTCAGGAGAATGCGTTTCAGCCGTGAAAAATGCAAGAAAACGCTTTTGGCCTCGGGGCGAACTCTAATAACTAATGAGCTGTAGATGTCAGGAGAATGCGTTTCAGCAGTGAAAAGTGCAAGAAAACGCTTTTGATAAGTAATGAGCTGTAGATGTCAGGAGAATGCGTTTCTGCAGTGAAGAATGCAAGAAAACGCTTTTGGAGTCGGGGCTTCGTCCCGAACATAAGTAATAAATAATGAGCTGTAGATGTCAGGAGAATGCGTTTCAGCCGTGAAAAATGCAAGAAAACGCTTTTGGAGTCGGGGCGAAGCCGAACCCCACTAATAAGTAATGAGCTGTAGATGTCAGGAGAATGCGTTTTAGCAGTGAAAAGTGCAAGAAAACGCTTTTAACGTCGGGGCTTCGCCCCGAACCCCACTAATAGGTAATGAGCTGTAGATGTCAGGAGAATGCGTTTCTGCAGTGAAAAATGCAAGAAAACGCTTTTGGTGTCGGGGCTTCGCCCCGAACCCAACTAAGGAAGCTTACAGCGCTCTCCCAGACCCCCAAGCTTGCAAGAGAAAGGCCTCAACATGACAGTTTTTTTTTTTTTTTTTTTCGCCGAAGATTGAGAAACAATCTTATTTTATTCTCATATATCGAATATATGTATATATATATATATATATATATATATATATATATATATATGTTGTACGCACGTGTATGCATAGGGTTAGGGTTTACTGGGCGTTAGGGTTAGGGTTTGGAAAAAAATCGCCCCCCCCCCCCACTCCAAAGTTCTGGATCCGCCAGTGGTCGTAGGAGAGGTTTTGGGTAAGCACACCTACAGGATGTTGCCTCCAAAATGTGAAACCCTCTCTGTCCACGCCTTTGGCAAAAGCTGCCGATTTTGTTGTACCGCCTACCCAAATTGGATGTACCCTCGGTCATTTTATTAGACCGGAAGTACCAATAGACATTTTCATTACAAAAAAAAAGGTTAGATTTGGATTTTTAAAAAATATACAATCTTTAACGTTTTAACAATCTTTGCATGTTAAAATACAAAAGGACTACTCCAAAGGCATCCTCATATATTGGTCTAGTCATCTGAACGCTCCAACATAACAATGAGAACGAAGAAGAAGAAGATCCGAATCGGGTCTTGTGGTGGTAAAAGAAATAAATATATATAATGGTTTTTTTTGGCGGAAAAAAATAAAAGTCAAAACGAAAATCGATAAAAACTTTCAGATTTTCCACTTCAGATTAAAAAAAAATGCTTTTGTGTGCATCATTAAAAAAAATTCCTATCTTATAGACAGCGCTCTCTGGTCTGATCTGGTCTGGTGGACAGGGAGGATGGGGAAGGGGGGGGGGGAGAATATCTAGGAGAAGGTTTCCGTGCTGTCTTTAAGCGCTCAACTCGAGTTGGGATTAGAACCCGAGCCCCCCTTGCCAAGTTGTTTCTGGCTATCAGCTACACGTGACTATCTGTCGAGTTACTTGTAACAGTATGAGTTCTTCTTAGACAAGATTGAAACAGACAATTTTCGACAGACCATAAGGAATTCACCTTTCATCTTTTCATAAAATCTATATAAATGGTTGGTTTGGACTTGGACTTAATATCCATTTGCCATAGGTTATTCGATACGGTGCCTGTTGAACTATTTGATTTATTATGCTATAGTAGGTCTTTGGAAAGAGAACTAGAGAGAGGCAGTGAGTACGAGAGAAAGAAACAGAGAGAGAGAGAGAGAGAGAGAAAGTAGGAGAGTGAGAGTGAGAGGGAGGTGACATAAAAGACATAAAACCAGCTTATAATGCTCGATGTGGCCCAAAACTACCGGTAATTAAGTTAATTAAATTACTCCTGCATCCACGTATGAAACTTTGATGCGACCTGGGCCGCAACTTTACGCGCTAATTACTAACACGACGTCGCCATCAAACGTTAAACTACATTGCGTGACATGAGGGCGACGTCAGGCAACCCTTGGTCCATGCCTCCCACCCACCCACACACACCCACACACACACACACTGAGGCATCAATGAGGCTGAGGCTGAGCGCTCACAAATAGAAACTTAAGAACGTTTAAAAAACTAAATGTCGAGACTAAAGTTCTTTCTTTCTTCTACTCTCTCTCTCTTTCTTCTACTCTCTCTCTCTTTCTTCTACTCTCTCTCTCTTTCTTCTACTCTCTCTCTCTCTTTCTTCTACTCTCTCTCTCTTTCTTCTACTCTCTCTATCTTTCTTCTACTCTCTCTCTCTTTCTTCTACTCTCTCTCTCTCTTTCTTCTACTCTCTCTCTCTTTCTTCTACTCTCTCTCTCTTTCTTCTACTCTCTCTCTCTTTCTTCTACTCTCTCTCTCTTTCTTCTACTCTCTCTCTCTTTCTTCTACTCTCTCTCTCTTTCTTCTACTCTCTCTCTCTTTCTTCTACTCTCTCTCTCTTTCTTCTACTCTCTCTCTCTTTCTTCTACTCTCTCTCTCTTTCTTCTACTCTCTCTCTCTTTCTTCTACTCTCTCTCTCTTTCTTCTACTCTCTCTCTGTTTCTTCTACTCTCTCTCTCTTTCTTCTACTCTCTCTCTCTTTCTTCTACTCTCTCTCTCTTTCTTCTACTCTCTCTCTCTTTCTTCTACTCTCTCTCTCTTTCTTCTACTCTCTCTCTCTTTCTTCTACTCTCTCTCTCTTTCTTCTACTCTCTCTCTCTTTCTTCTACTCTCTCTCTCTTTCTTCTACTCTCTCTCTCTTTCTTCTACTCTCTCTCTCTCTTTCTTCTACTCTCTCTCTCTTTCTTCTACTCTCTCTCTCTTTCTTCTGCTCTCTCTCTCTTTCTTCTACTCTCTCTCTCTTTCTTCTACTCTCTCTCTCTTTCTTCTACTCTCTCTCTCTTTCTTCTACTCTCTCTCTCTTTCTTCTACTCTCTCTCTCTTTCTTCTACTCTCTCTATCTTTCTTCTACTCTCTCTCTGTTTCTTCTACTCTCTCTCTGTTTCTTTTACTCTCTCTCTCTTTCTACTCTCTCTCTCTTTCTTCTACTCTCTCTCTCTTTCTTCTACTCTCTCTCTCTCTTTCTTCTACTCTCTCTCTCTTTCTTCTACTCTCTCTCTCTTTCTTCTACTCTCTCTCTCTTTCTTCTACTCTCTCTCTCTTTCTTCTACTCTCTCTCTCTTTCTTCTACTCTCTCTCTGTTTCTTCTACTCTCTCTCTCTTTCTTCTACTCTCTCTCTCTTTCTTCTACTCTCTCTCTCTTTCTTCTACTCTCTCTCTCTTTCTTCTACTCTCTCTCTCTTTCTTCTACTCTCTCTCTCTTTCTTCTACTCTCTCTCTCTTTCTTCTACTCTCTCTCTCTTTCTTCTACTCTCTCTCTTTCTTCTACTCTCTCTCTCTTTCTTCTACTCTCTCTCTCTTTCTTCTACTCTCTCTCTGTTTCTTCTACTCTCTCTATCTTTCTTCTACTCTCTCTCTCTTTCTTCTACTCTCTCTCTCTTTCTTCTACTCTCTCTCTCTTTCTTCTACTCTCTCTCTCTTTCTTCTACTCTCTCTCTCTTTCTTCTACTCTCTCTCTCTTTCTTCTACTCTCTCTCTCTTTCTTCTACTCTCTCTCTCTTTCTTCTACTCTCTCTCTTTTTTCTACTCTCTCTCTCTTTCTTCTACTCTCTCTATCATTCTTCTACTCTCTCTCTCTTTCTTCTACTCTCTCTCTTTCTTCTACTCTCTCTCTCTTTCTTCTACTCTCTCTCTCTTTCTTCTACTCTCTCTCTCTTTCTTCTACTCTCTCTCTCTCTTTCTTCTACTCTCTCTCTCTTTCTTCTACTCTCTCTCTCTTTCTTCTACTCTCTCTCTCTTTCTTCTACTCTCTCTCTCTTTCTTCTACTCTATCTCTTTTTTCTACTCTCTCTCTCTTTCTTCTACTCTCTCTCTCTTTCTTCTACTCTCTCTCTCTTTCTTCTACTCTCTCTCTCTTTCTTCTACTCTCTCTCTCTTTCTTCTACTCTCTCTCTCTTTCTTCTACTCTCTCTCTCTTTCTTCTACTCTCTCTCTCTTTCTTCTACTCTCTCTCTCTTTCTTCTACTCTCTCTCTGTTTCTTCTACTCTCTCTCTGTTTCTTCTACTCTCTCTCTCTTTCTTCTACTCTCTCTCTCTTTCTTCTACTCTCTCTCTCTTTCTTCTACTCTCTCTCTCTTTCTTCTACTCTCTCTCTCTTTCTTCTACTCTCTCTCTCTTTCTTCTACTCTCTCTCTCTTTCTTCTACTCTCTCTCTCTTTCTTCTACTCTCTCTCTTTCTTCTACTCTCTCTCTCTTTCTTCTACTCTCTCTCTCTTTCTTCTACTCTCTCTCTGTTTCTTCTACTCTCTCTCTCTTTCTTCTACTCTCTCTCTCTTTCTTCTACTCTCTCTCTCTTTCTTCTACTCTCTCTCTCTTTCTTCTACTCTCTCTCTCTTTCTTCTACTCTCTCTCTCTTTCTTCTACTCTCTCTCTCTTTCTTCTACTCTCTCTCTTTTTTCTACTCTCTCTCTCTTTCTTCTACTCTCTCTATCATTCTTCTACTCTCTCTCTCTTTCTTCTACTCTCTCTCTTTCTTCTACTCTCTTTCTTCTACTCTCTCTCTCTTTCTTCTACTCTCTCTCTCTTTCTTCTACTCTCTCTCTCTTTCTTCTACTCTCTCTCTCTTTCTTCTACTCTCTCTCTCTTTCTTCTACTCTCTCTCTCTTTCTTCTACTCTCTCTCTCTTTCTTCTACTCTCTCTCTCTTTCTTCTACTCTCTCTCTCTTTCTTCTACTCTCTCTCTCTTTCTTCTACTCTCTCTCTCTTTCTTCTACTCTCTCTCTCTTTCTTCTACTCTCTCTCTCTTTCTTCTACTCTCTCTCTCTTTCTTCTACTCTCTCTCTCTCTTTCTTCTACTCTCTCTCTCTTTCTTCTACTCTCTCTCTCTTTCTTCTACTCTCTCTCTCTTTCTTCTACTCTCTCTCTCTTTCTTCTACTCTCTCTCTTTTTTCTACTCTCTCTCTCTTTCTTCTACTCTCTCTATCTTTCTTCTACTCTCTCTCTCTTTCTTCTACTCTCTCTCTTTCTTCTACTCTCTCTCTCTTTCTTCTACTCTCTCTCTCTTTCTTCTACTCTCTCTCTCTTTCTTCTACTCTCTCTCTCTTTCTTCTACTCTCTCTCTCTTTCTTCTACTCTCTCTCTTTCTTCTACTCTCTCTCTCTTTCTTCTACTCTCTCTCTCTTTCTTCTACTCTCTCTCTCTTTCTTCTACTCTCTCTCTCTTTCTTCTACTCTCTCTCTCTTTCTTCTACTCTCTCTCTCTTTCTTCTACTCTCTCTCTCTTTCTTCTACTCTCTCTATCTTTCTTCTACTCTCTCTCTCTTTCTTCTACTCTCTCTATCTTTCTTCTACTCTCTCTATCTTTCTTCTACTCTCTCTATCTTTCTTCTACTCTCTCTATCTTTCTTCTACTCTCTCTCTCTTTCTTCTACTCTCTCTCTTTCTTCTACTCTCTCTCTTTCTTCTACTCTCTCTATCTTTCTTCTACTCTCTCTATCTTTCTTCTACTCTCTCTCTTTCTTCTACTCTCTCTCTTTCTTCTACTCTCTCTCTTTCTTCTACTCTCTCTCTTTCTTCTACTCTCTCTATCTTTCTTCTACTCTCTCTATCTTTCTTCTACTCTCTCTCTTTCTTCTACTCTCTCTCTTTCTTCTACTCTCTCTCTCTTTCTTCTACTCTCTCTCTTTCTTCTACTCTCTCTCTTTCTTCTACTCTCTCTCTCTTTCTTCTACTCTCTCTCTTTCTTCTACTCTCTCTATCTTTCTTCTACTCTCTCTATCTTTCTTCTACTCTCTCTCTTTCTTCTACTCTCTCTCTTTCTTCTACTCTCTCTCTCTTTCTTCTACTTTCTCTCTTTCTTCTACTCTCTCTATCTTTCTTTTACTCTCTCTATCTTTCTTCTACTCTCTCTCTTTCTTCTACTCTCTCTCTTTCTTCTACTCTCTCTATCTTTCTTCTACTCTCTCTATCTTTCTTCTACTCTCTCTCTTTCTTCTACTCTCTCTCTTTCTTCTACTCTCTCTATCTTTCTTCTACTCTCTCTATCTTTCTTCTACTCTCTCTCTCTTTCTTCTACTCTCTCTCTTTCTTCTACTCTCTCTCTTTCTTCTACTCTCTCTCTCTTTCTTTTACTCTCTCTATCTTTCTTCTACTCTCTCTCTCTTTCTTCTACTCTCTCTCTCTTTCTTCTACTCTCTCTATCTTTCTTCTACTCTCTCTATCTTTCTTCTACTCTCTCTATCTTTCTTCTACTCTCTATCTCTTTCTTCTACTCTCTCTCTCTTTCTTCTACTCTCTCTCTCTTTCTTCTACTCTCTCTCTCTTTCTTCTACTCTCTCTCTCTTTCTTCTACTCTCTCTATCTTTCTTCTACTCTCTCTATCTTTCTTCTACTCTCTCTATCTTTCTTCTACTCTCTCTATCTTTCTTCTACTCTCTCTATCTTTCTTCTACTCTCTCTCTCTTTCTTCTACTCTCTCTCTCTTTCTTCTACTCTCGCTATCTCTCTCTTTCTATCCAATTGTATTTAATTTGCTCTAGCTTTATATTACTTATTCTCTAAAACTTTCTCTCTCCCTCTTCTCTCTTTCATAGATTGTTGCATGTCTCATCATTATGTTGTATGTTTCATCATTATGTTGTGTGTCTCATCATTATGTTGTATGTCTCATCATTATGTTGTATGTTTCATCATTATGTTGTATGTCTCATCATTATGTTGTATGTTTCATCATTATGTTGTATGTCTCATCATTATGTTGTATGTCTCATCATTATGTTGTATGTCTCATCATTATGTTGTATGTCTCATCATTATGTTGTATGTTTCATCAATATGTTGTATGTCTCATCATTATGTTGTATGTTTCATCATTATGTTGTATGTCTCATCATTATGTTGTATGTTTCATCCTTATGTTGTATGTTTCATCATTATGTTGTATGTTTCATCATTATGTTGTATGTCTCATCATTATGTTGTATGTTTCATCATTATGTTGTATGTTTCATCATTATGTTGTATGTTTCATCATTATGTTGTATGTCTCATCATTATGTTGTATGTTTCATCATTATGTTGCTTTTTGATGAGTGCGAGCAGTTTTAAGTGCAACGTGTGTGTGTGTGTGAATACTGGAGAGAAAGAGGAAGAGAGAATGAGAGTGCGGGGGGGGGGGAGAAAGAAAGTATAAGAGATGTAGAAAACAGATGGAGAGATGAAAAAGGAAAAGAGAGAAAGAGAAAGGTAGAGAGGGAAAAAAAAGAGAGACAGGTTATAGTCGACTACTTCCATCATGGTCCCCTAAATTGTGTCTTGCCTGTCTCCTGGCTAAAAACAATAAAATAAAAAGTGAGTCTCCATTGTGTTGTTAAAAATGTGACGTCACCATACCGGGGACGTGGGCCGGGGGGGGGGGGTGTTATTCCCAACTGTACCTGTCCCCCACTCGAAATGTTTTCCGCCATCTGGTCAGGGAATAGAGGGCACGTCATTTGGACTGGTGGAGGGAGCTCTTTTTTTTTTTTATTTGTGTGTGTGAATGATCAATGGATGGGGTAACATGTAGGAGAGTAAGAAAGTAGAAGTCTGTGTGTGTGTGTGTCATAAATCCTCTGTGTGTGTATAGACCTTTAAGTCTGTGTGTTAGTGTTTCATAAAGTCTGTTAATGAGTCGTACTATTTATTGAAATGTCATTACTCAAGAAATCTGATGGATTTTGTAATGGGGGGGGGGGGTGAGTATTCTAATATCACTGTTACTCTGTGTTTAACTGAAAAATATCGTCACTTCTGTGACCCCCATATTGATATATTTTAAGCATTTAGACATCCTTACAAAAATGTTATATAATGCAAAGAGAACCACCAATTTTCTAAAAATATTTTATTAGACTAATATTGCAATCCACAATGTGAATTTAATTTGCGAATGTTGTTTCATAGCTTAAGTCTCGTTTCCGCTTAGTCAAATTTTCTATAGTACCGATTTATGAAAAAATACCACAAATGTTCATATTGCCCACCATCTCATATTACCCCACTTTCCCCTTTATATACAATATATTTATATATATTTATATATTATATGTTTATTTATTTATTTATTTATATATTCACCTGTGAGGTGATAGAAAAAAAAAACAATTTTTTTATCGGATGACCGGGAAGCGAATGGAATGTTGGAGTGTACGTCACGTTTGAAGCTGTTTACTTTTAACTTTTGTTACATTTGCCGTACCACTTGACAGAGTCAAATTAATATTATAGTCCAACACATTTCTGTCGTAGAAAATAAGTTCATTTATACAGTCTACGTAAGAGTGGGGGGGGGGGGGAATAAAAGCAACAGCAGATTGTTATTGACGTTGTCTTGAATGTAGATCTATATTTGGAATGAAGGAAGAAAGTATACTAGTCGACCGGCGGAGTAGCATACGCCGCTATTTTGCAGGGCCGGCCTTAGGTGACCGCAGTGGGCTCCACACTTTTGCGACCGCAGTAGGACCCGCACTTTCATAGGACCCGCGCTAATTCTAGGTTATAAATTATTAATTTTAAACCAATGTATAACTTATAACAGATTTTCCGCGGCCTCCTGTCAATATACCAGTAGCTCCTGAAAATCTCCTGAAATTGAAAAATGTACAAAAAAGTTCTGGAAATATACGGAAATTATTTAAATATTTAAAAAACTGAATACGAATCTCCCATAGACATAAATAAATATAGACTGGCCGAAGGAAGTAACTTCATGTAACTTGAAAACATGTATATCTATTGTATTCGGATTTCCGAATTATGAAAAATTGCATGATCTTGATTCTTAGAGATTTAAAAAAACACTAGTGAAAATAATGTAATACTTATATATGTTATGGCTGAAATAGATATGAATACTTAACTTTTATACTGCTCATAAATGCTGTATAATATAGTACATAAAATTGCAAGTCACAAATTTTCGTTTCATAAAACTCTTTAATCGGCCAGTCTATATTTATTTATGTCTATGGAATCTCCTGAAATATATAGATCTAGAAAAAATTGTCATTTTGGGGTGTCATTCAATAAGGAAAATGCCAATCCTAGGCGCGATAAAAAAAAAACGGCTTTATCCCGTAATTTTGGAATCTGGTGAAAGAAGCTTCTCGCGCCTCAAACAAATGAAGAATTAGTAGAACAATTCTAGTAGATAGATTGAAACATTTTGTAATTCTTGCTATTGAGCGTGATCTATGTAGGAAATAGAATTTTAATGATATATTGTATGACTTCGCTACACGCAAGGCTCGTAAAGTTCGTGGGATAACTCTATCCGCAGAAATAAAAGAGTGATCTTTCCTTTACTTCTTCTTCTCGTTCAAACTCTTGAGCGAAGAAGAGAATTATATATAGATAGTCGACCGGTGGCGTGGCATACGCTGCTATTTAGCAGGGCCGGTCTTAGGCCACTGCAACCTATGTGACCGAAGGGTCCACACTTTCATGGAACCCGCGCTAATTCAAGGTGTATAAATTATTAAATTAAACCATTTTATAACTTAAAACAGATTTCCCGCGCACTCCTGTCGATTTACCAGGAGCTCCTGGAAATCTCCCGAAATTGCAAAATATACGAAAAAGTCCTTAAAATAGAAAAAAATTGTCATTTTGGGGTGCCATTCAATATGGAAAACGTCAATCCTAAGCGCTATTAATAAAACGGCATTATGCATTAGCCGTAATTGTGTAATCAGGTGAAAGAAGCTTCTCGCGCCTCAAACTAATGAAGAATTACTTGAGGTCAACAACTCAAAGATAGATTGAAACATTTGGTAATTCTTGCTATTGAGCGGGATCTATGTGGGAAACAGAATTATTATGATATACTGTATGACTTTGCTACACGCAAGGCTCGTAAAGTAATTCTGTACCTAGTAAAGAATGAATAAAATGCATGGACGAATTTATTTTCTAATACAAACTGTTACATTTGACTTATTGTCCGCTTCCCTACCCAAATTTAGCCCCGCGAAATCCGTTTCGAATAGGGCCCCAAAATGCTTAAATGCTTAGTGTTTGTAAAATGTTTCACATGTTTCGGATGTTCCTTTAGAGTTGACGATAGTTTACTTCCTAGTCCAAACCTCCCGCATGGGATGGGAGCGGGCAGGGTTTGACAGTCCAGCGCGCAGCCATCCGTAGTGAGCTGTGAAAACGTGTTTCCCTCCCCCCCCCTCTTGTTTTTTTTTTCGTGGGGTGACTATCCGCAGAAATAAGAGAGTGATCTTCCCATTTACTTCTCGTCTGACCTGATTAGGGAAGAAGAGAATTATATATAAAGATTTTAAAGTAATAA
The DNA here is from genome assembly GCF_947242115.1 of Biomphalaria glabrata. Taxonomy (NCBI): domain Eukaryota; kingdom Metazoa; phylum Mollusca; class Gastropoda; family Planorbidae; genus Biomphalaria; species Biomphalaria glabrata. The sequence continues at coordinate 19,730,153 of NC_074719.1, forward strand.
TTTGTAGTTCATAGTTACTTTTTAATCCAGAACATGATTTGTTAACACAAGGCAAGAGAAGTTCTTTATATAAACAATTGGCTACCATGGTCGGTGACAAACTTATCTGTGAAAAACAAAAGATTAAAAAAAAAATGTCATCGTGCTATAAAAATATAAAATAGAAAAATACATGAATTGCTTACCAAATTACGGACTCATATGATCAGTCGTCGAGCTTATGTAAAAAACACAAACTTTCCTTTGTCTCTTTTTTTTGTTGTTGTTGTTTAGAATAGTCTAGCTTTTGCAGAAATATAGTTACATTAACGGCCATCAAGGAGACATTTATTTTTAGCTTGCCGATCAAAAGCCTATTTAAAAAAAAATAGAAAACTTAATTAGGGGCTAAATCTTTCTTAACACGCCGGGTGCCATCGATATACACCGAGGCGCATTTCCGAGTCTCATTTTAACCTTCCGTTTCTTTCCTCATTTTGAACTATCGATTGCTGTACCAGGAGGATCGATGCGAGAAATGATTGGTTTCTACTCAATCCCCGGTCGTAACGACCACGCCACCAAACAGCGTGTCTGAGGATACGCCAAGGATCCAAGAAACGCAACTCTTGATTGTTCCTGCGCACCAGAGTTGTCGCCTTTCCCGGAAGTCTAACCCTCAAACACGGTCCGGCATTTACCGGAAGTGTAAGGTAGAACCAATAAGAAAATGGAAGCTAACAGAAGACATAAAGAAAAATAAAAGCCACTGTCGTCTGCTCAGATCATGCAGGTGAATTTTTCGGGGCGGATAATCTTGTATTTTATGTAGGAGGTAATACTTCCGGTTGATCGCGAGGAACGTCTCAGATTAAAGTGCAGGTGAAAGGAGCCCAGGCAGGGCCCCCAAAGATTGGCTAAAGAAACATAAAAACGGGCAATTTCAAGTATTGTTTTTCACTTTTAAGAAAACTGGACGTGATTAACCCTATTGTGCCGTTCAACTGAACACTCCACGCAAAGGAAAGTCAAGCGGGTGAGGGGTGGTTAATAGACAGGAAGAAAAAAAAAAGGCATGTATTCAAGTATTCAGTCACAGGAACCATCAGGGAACCATCAAGGAATAATTAGGAATTAATAACTGAAAAAGGAAAGTGAACAATATGGTGCCCATCATTCTAGAAAAGGGAACCAAGGAAGAGGAGAGAGAGAGAGAGAGAGAGGGAGGGAGGGAGGGGAGAGAGATAGAGAGGAAGGAAAGAAAAAGAGGGAGGGAATGGGGGAACCGGGATGGTGGCGAGGGGGGCGGTTTCATTGTGTTAAGTCTTTGAAGTACAGATGTAGAATATAATGGGAGTTATCGCCTTAGCTTGCAGAAGATTGATGAAATAGGAGAAAATCGTTAAGGGTTATGTTTGGGGTAAAGGGGCGGGACGGCGCCATTACTAAGCGTAACGATGTATTTATTGACAGCAGAAACGTTCCGCATGGAGCATAATGAAGTGTAATGAGCACCGTGACTTACGCGTGATTTACAAGGTTTTAACGTGACACTTAATGACGTGATTTTTTTTGTGTTCGTTTGATGCTGGTGTAACAAGTTCAATCTCTTCTGTAGTTTTGTAATTATTTTTTTATTTCGGGGGGGGGGGTCAATTTTATCCCATCAATCATTTGAACATTTTTGTTCTATCGTCTGTCATCGCTTGACTTCAGGAAAGGTGAGCTTGTGCCAAAAATAGCACGACATTCGTCAAGGGCAATAAATACTTTCAAATGATTCTAAGGAATTTACTAAACTTGAAACACAAAGCACTGAGTTAAAATCAACGCTGTTGGAAGCTTCACAATTAGCAAATTGGCAATCATATTTAAAAATAAAAGGAATTCTGAATGTTAGCAGACGACTAAGGGGATGTAGCACTTTGAGCGCTCTTATTATTGACAAAGCTTACATTGATTCACTCTACTGGCTGTCTTGGATGGAGTTCAAACATTGCACGGTCATTTACTGTACCTGACAAAACAAGAATCAAAATTAAAAAAATAACCAATTAGTTAATTGATTATTGGTAATTAATTATTTTGTTTGATACTGAACAATGGAAAGAAATTGTACTTAATAGACGCGTGGTATAAGTTGAATTAGACCCCCTTATGCTTTGTGTGGAGAGTTAGGTCGTCGCTCAATAGTTTAAAACTAACAATAAATAGCTATGAAACCCTCCTGGCACAGTGGTTAGTGTATTGCCTCAAGGAGGCTATCACGTCACCACCCAGAAACCCCCTTCTTTCTTCCCCTCATCTTTCCCAACTGATTCAGACAAGTGATAGGATAATAGCGCATTCAGAAAGTTAAAAGCTAAACAAAAACAATTGGTAAAATTATTTCTATCGTAAAGATTTATGATTATTTGTTTAGTCATAGTAGGAACTAAATTGTTTGATCCAAACTAATTGAAACAATTACACTTAGTATACGCCTTGTTTTTTTTTTAGTATTTACTATAATACTAGCCATATATTACCCGCATCCCGCGGGTCTTAACGTGCTTAAATTGCGTACACTGATATAGTCATTGAGAGTGTTTTGGAAACAAACAAATAATAATAATGTTATATATTAGTAAAGCGAATGCGTGAATATAAAAATGGTATGAATGGAGCTATCAAAAAAGCTAATCGAACCTGAAACAGTTTTTCATAACAACATTTGCTTGTAGGCCTACATAAATTTAGATCTAGAGTCTAGATACTATTATTTTATAATAGATGTAGATCTACTACTATTATAAGACTTAATTCAAAGGCTCAAGAAGCTTATTAATAATTATTAGTATATTTAATATCCCCCCTATGGAGCCTCATGGAGCCTATCCAATCATATTGTGTTTACATAGCGCATGTTAGGTGTGCGCTACCGAAGCGCGCTATGAACGGGATATAAAGTACGTCAGGACGTCTAAATTCGCAGATATATGGAACGAATTATGTAAAAATGTTTTTGAAACCCAAATTTGAAGGTTAATTTGATTAAATAATGGAATCAATAGACTGTAGGTTGTATTTTCATGTGTCAAAGTAATAAAAAATCTGCGCAAAGTGTAGTTTCTAAAATTAGATCTAGATCCTTTCGATCTTTTCATGTAAATATGGCAAACATAGCCTAGATCGATGAAGTTATAATGCTTTCATAGAGCTGGAAAACTTTTTTTTGAGGGTCTTAAGTTTGTTTTAGGGCTACAATACATACACTACGGTCTAAGTTAGTACCCAAGGAACATTTATGCCAAGTTTTATCAAGATTGGTGAAACGGTTTTGATTTCTATTTGTAATATACGTAGATACAAACATACACACATAGATACATAGATACATACATACATACATACATACATACATACATACATACGCCTTACTTTCTACTTTATAATATAGATCAGGGGTGGGCAAATTACGGCGTGTTTTATGCGGCCCGCCGACACCTACAGAAATCATGTGTGCCCACAGTATATACATATAAAATTACAAATATATTTAAAATAATATCTTTAGATAGTATTGAAACTGTCTCATAATAAAAAGTTTAAAGTAAACGAAGATTATGCTTATTGGCTAAACACCAATACACTCAATAGAAGTCACAATCTCTGATCAGTATGAAGAACTGTGTTAAGTGTCGGGTATGCTTGGAAAAAAAAAAAAAAAAAAAAGGGAAATGAAACAACTGGCTGAGAAAAGTATCTCTTTTTTTAAAATATAAAACCATAAACTCTAAACAGGAAAGTTTGCACAAAACTGCATAAAATTACGTGTTATTGTAGTTTAACAGAACTACAAACTAAATACAGTAAGACATGTTAACTCCGGTTAGTTTCAAATTAGCAATTATTTAGCATGTACAAGGCAAATGAGAGTATATAATCTCAAATAAGAAACTGTTATGTTACTCGAAGGACATTGACTGTGACTTTGTTACCAATATTTCCAATGAACAGTGGAAGACAGATTTCTTATTCTGGATAACAACTATTGCAATGCTATTTCTACAAGCAAGCTAAAGAAAACAGGTTTTGACATTTTCCTTTGCTGAAAGATGAAACTATTTCTAGTGAAATGATTAAAAGTACAACACTTATTAAGATTCCTTAATTGTGCAATTTATAAAAGCAAATTTTAAGACGTCATGAGCCAGTTTTCAATGCCTTCAGTTCACCACTTAGTGAAGAAGCTGATTCTGCTCCAGAGGACATACCTCCAAACAAAGAGACGTTTCAGTCAGTAATTCCACAGGAGTCTAATGGGTGCCAGAAGCTGTTCACACTATTTATGTACATATACATCTGTTCTTCTAATTTTACATGTTGGAGGTTTAACTGAGATTAACCGCGCAGTGGCTTCCAGATCAGGCAGTTCTCAGAATAGCTTTTGTTCTATAGGAGGGCTTTGTGACCAGAGTCTTTTTCTTGATTTAGTATGCAGCGTTGAAGGACATGGTCAGCCATCTCTGGTGTTGCTCCACAAGGGTAGGTAGGTTTGGCTCGTGGAAACTAAACAAGCATAATCACTGGCCGAAGTTGACTGACTGTATTTTAACAGTAGTCACAAGCGTAACAGCTAGTAAGCTTATTCTACAGTTTCGGAACATTATGCACGAGTGTAAAAAGTAAAATACTACACATTAAGTACAACTGTATATTTGTGATATAAAAAGGCAACAACAATTTGTTAAAAAATCGTAAAATTGGCTTCAAAAATTAATTGCTAACTCGTGTCGTAATTCCTCAAGTGGTGTGGAAGCAAAAAAGAAACATGAATATAATACAGCGTACATTTAAAAGGCATTTTCACAGTTAGCAAGCGTATCTTTTTTTCTAAGTTGTGTGTGTGTGTGTATATATATATATATATATATATATATATATATATATATATATATATATATGTGTGTGTGCGGCCAGCCATTCCCATTTTTTTTTAAAATGCGGCCCTCGATACAAAAAGGTTGCCCACCCCTGATATAGATAAATACTTATATACTTTATATATATATATATATATATATATATATATAAATTTCTCATATTACTTTTAGGAAAACAAAAGAGTGATAAGTTTCGGTAAATTGACCCTGGACATTACGAAGATGTAATTAGCCAAGCACTTTACCACTCAACCAAAACGTCAATGTCAGCTATAGGTTTGAAACAAAAAGTAATTTTATGTATGTCTTTTGCAGATTAAAAGGGAATAACACATGCATTCAAAATGGATTCTTAGTTTAACCAAATGTGTTAACATTAGCTCTTAAAGTTTAATTACAGATCATTTTCACTTGTGTTTCTTCCCCCCCCCCCAATACATTGTCCCGGACAACATTTCATTACACCTGGTTCAAACTCTAGACCATCTCTGACAAGTGTTGAGTACCTTAAGCTCATCTTCCAATTTCTTCCATCTCTCCGCCCTTCCCTCCCTCTGCGTTGTCTAATTGTCCCAATCTTTCTCCCTAATCTCCAGCATAAGGCTGGCAACTCTAAACCACCCATTTGTCTACGCCTAGACACGAAAACCGTGGTCATTTTAGGCAGTTTTTTTTTAAGTGGGTGAGGGGATAGGATGGGGGTGTAGAGAGAGAGAGACAGTCTTAGGAAGATTTGGAGAGAATTACAGCTGATGTCCTCGCCAGCCTTCGTGTCGTCGTCACCAAATATGAACTCCGTGGACGGTGTATTTAAAAGAAAGAGAAAACACCTCACATTAAATAGAGGGAATTGTAGGGAGTTATTGTTTAGGTGCTATTGTGGCGCGTCTCGCAGTGCTATTGTGAGGCTATTGTGGGCATCCGAGCTCATCCGATGTTGTAAATCTTCCTACAACATCCATCTGTTTAAAGAACAATTAACAATCGTCCCTTGTGTTTTCTGCATCCAATCCTGGTGTCCCTCCCCCACCCCCCATCCCACCTCAGTTCCTTAAAACGAGGCTTAAATTTTAAGCATATGCTGTTGATCAACTATTTAAGACCTGTCACTTGTTCCTGAATCTTTTTTTTTTTTTAATGGCCCACGGTTTAGCTTCTGGCTTTGTAGAGAAATAACTTTTAGATGTATGAATTTTTTCCGGAAATTTCCAGACAGTCTAAGTAAAGGGACAGAACTGTTAAATTTGTGTATTTTTCAAGGACGATTCCAGAACTGTTTCATTTAAAACACAGGTTTTGGTTTTCTGGAAGGTAAGCCCTGAATCTTATGAGTCCCTAATTACAACTTATATATTCATATATATATATATATATATATATATATATATATATATATATATATATATATATATATATATGTATATATATATATATATATATATATATATATATATATATATATATATATATATATATATATATATACAGTAATCGTTCAAACAAAAGGGTGGGGAGAAGGATCTTAATTCGAACTCATGACTCAAGCTGACATTCTAACCACTCTGCTAGTGGGATGCTTATGAAAATAGAAGATTGTAAAGTTATCTATTGTTTGTTTCAAACTTCTTTGAAACTAATTGGTTATTTTTTAAAGTGATTCTTGTTTTGTCAGGTTAAAGAAATAATTATGCAAAATTTCAGATTGATCCGAAATGGGTGTAGGAGAAATAACATGTACAAACTTTAACTAGACAGACAGACAAACAGACAGAGTGAGTTGATATAAGCTTTGTAAAAATGACTTATTTTTTGCTTTTGCTCTTCCCAGTTTTCTCACACCGGAACAGGAAACAGCATGAAGATTTATGTAGTGTTTTTTTCTTTTTTATTGTCTTGTGAATATCTTGGCTAAAATTTGATATAGAAAGTTCATTTGCGAGCTCCATTTTGGAAGCTACTAGACAGTCGAAGTGGGTCAACCAAGTAACGAGGCTATTCACCAAAGCGTATTGTCCAGGTAGAGAGACTCCTGGTGACAGCGCCAGTGTTGTTTGGTGTCTCCCGGGACCATCGCGGTATCCGTTGTGCTCCCGCCTAATTGTGAGGTACTGAGACAAGCTCCAGATTGATCCGATACGCTAAAGCCGTATAGGGCGACCCCAGAGGTCAAAGGGCGCTGCGGAGATTATTATAAACGGTACCGCTTTTCTCAGACGAAGACCTGACCCTCTTCCTTGACTTTGAGCGTGTTCCGCATTGAAGATTGAAAGTATTCTTCCTATCTCCACTAGAAATTATTGAAATCTTGGAAATTAGGGGAGAGTACTCTCATTTTTAATTTTCTCCCTGTCGTAAACTTACACCCTCCCTTCCCCCCTCCTTAAGATCGTTTCTTCATTCAGACTGTCCATTAATGACCAGATCCTAGACGAGGCTAATAATAGCTGTTTGAAAAACAAGTATTGACTCGCGACAAGAGTTCTGTTGAAAAGAAGGGGGTTAGAGGAACATTCACTCAGTTATACCCCTAGTCGTAAAACTTGTTTTTACACGTTTTGGGAACCAGAGGTGAATTTGAAACCCCTCCCCCAAAACCTTCAGCTTGTAAAACTAAAACAGCCTCCAGTGCTTAGAACAGGTACAGACATTGTTGAAATTGACAACACCAACTACTTGTCAATGGAAACAGGATTGAACTATACAAAAGTATTGTTAGTAGGGAAAAATACTAGAGTAGTCATAGAAGTAACTTGACATGCAGCCACATTGCGGATCTTCATGGGAAGGAAAGCTTTTTTTTTTTTTCATTTCACCTAAATTGTATTTGTTAAGACAATGGAAATTATTTCTACTTATCTTAGTCTTTGGCGTACAATACAGAAATATGTGGGAAATATTTTGAAAACAAAAAAATATACACGTAATTAAAAAAAACTTATTTAGAACGATGAACTCCACATTTACAGCGATATCTTAATAATGGAGAAGTTATTTCACTTCTTCAACATAAAAAAATAATTAATTAATTGGTTATTTTTTTTTACCAATTCATGCATTCATAGCCAATGAATAATTAATTATCTTATCTTATCTTTTATAATACAGACGTTACTTCAAAAAAGAAGATGATTACGTCCTACGCGTCATGCATTTAGTCATGCATATTAACCAATGACTTAAATTCTGCCAAGTCACTGGTTTTCCTGGCTAGCTCAGGCAACCCATTCCATGCTCTAATAGCACTACGGAAGAAGGAGTATTTGTACAAATTTGTCCTAGCATATGGGACGAGGAATGTGCCTTTATCTTTGTGTCTTTCAGAGTATTTTATTAAATTTTGTTTTTGTATTTGAAGATTATGGTTCAGTGTTTTATGTATTATTGCTACTTTACTTTTGAGCCTTCTGTCCTGAAGGCTTTCTAAATTTAGTGATTTTACTAAAGGTGTTACTCTAGTCAAATGTGAATATTCGTTTGTTATGAATCGCACTGCTCTATTTTGTGTCAGTTCTAGTTTCTTAATGTTTTCTTGAGTTGAGGGGTCCCAAACAGAGGATGCATATTCTATTATTGGCCTAACCAAGGTTAAATAACATTTTAGTTTTATGTTCTTATTTGATTTATAGAAATTTCTTTTAATAAATCCTAATGCTTTGTTTGATTTTTTTGTAGTTTCATCAATATGTGGATTCCATGACAGTTTTTCATTTATTATAACACCTAGGTATTTTGCGTTTTTAGTCTGTGTTACTGGTTTGCCATGAATAAGATAAGAGGAATTAATTTGTTTTAGTTTTTTTGTTACTCTTAACAACTGACATTTTTCTGGGTGGAAAGACATGCTCCAATTTGATTCCCATTTCTGTAATTCATCTAATTCTCTTTGTAAAATATCTGTGTCTTGTGTTGTTTTTATTGTTCTATATATTATGCAATCGTCTGCAAATAATTGTACAAAGTTTCAACTTGATCCAAAAATGGGTAATGGAGACAGACAGACTGAGTTGATATCGCGTTGTAAAAATATTTTAGTTTGATTGCATTTGAAATGAAAATGTAATTATTTCAATTGCATTAAAAAAAAAAAAAGAAAAGGATCTATAACAATTTAGTCCAAAAAAATTTACACAAATTTGATTTTTAAAATCAATTATGCAAGCAGTTTTTTCATAAAAAATACATCATTTTTACAACTATTCACTATTAAAAGTAAAAAAACACGGGAGGCAATGTAGTAAGTGAGGTGACTATTTGACTATTTACCATATTAAGAAAGGTTTTAGATTTTTAGTAAAAAAATATAATTTTTTACAAATGTATTGCTAAGTTATGCAAGTTCTATCATACTAACTACTATATTTACATAAAAAAAATATTTATGTTTAAATAGAATAAATCTATTTAATATGCACATAAGTGGAAGATAATTTAAAACAAGAATTAATAAGTAATTGTTCATAATATCTCATGAACTGCATCACATTCATCGACTAGCCAAGACACTCAACTTAATGAGTTTTTTTGTTTTATTTTACGGAAATTTTTTTTTCTTGAGGCTTTGAATAAGAGATTGATCCTTTACAAAACAATTAGATCAATTTGGTAATCATTACATGACATCGGTTAGGCCAGGTTCACATCTAACTTCACCTTCACTTTCACCAATCCCTTGGTCTGCTGGACCGTTGGGGCACCACACAAGATCTGTCAACCTTCTTTCTCCATTCTTCTCTGTCATTTTCCTTTGATAGAAATTTATTCTGATATTCTTTCTGAAAATATTGAAACCTGCCTTTTTACCTGCCTACGTGGACCACTTCGGATACCGCCTATGAGTTTGTGTTTCTATCTTTGTAACCTTGTTAAAAGATATTTTAATGTACTTAATGGTTGGTAGGTTTTAGTCTTAGGTGGGGGGTTGAGTGGCAAAACGACTCGGCCTCCTATCAAATCGGCTTGATTTCGAATCCCTACTCAAGCTGTGTTTGCTGAGTACGTAAAGGCAGCACGGACTAGCCCTATCCCTAGTATAAATCCCTACTCAAGCTGTGTTTGCTGAGTACGTAAAGGCAGCACGGACTAGCCCTATCCCTAGTATAAATCCCTACTCAAGCTGTGTTTGCTGAGTACGTAAAGGCAGCACGGACTAGCCCTATCCCTAGTATAAATCCCTACTCAAGCTGTGTTTGCTGAGTACGTAAAGGCAGCACGGACTAGCCCTATCCCTAGTATAAATCCCTACTCCCACAAGCCTACAAAAGAGATTGGTCCAGAGCGGACTGAGTATGCTATAAGCATGACAGATGAGCTATACAAGAAAAAAAAAGCATTAGTTTCGTATAATATTAGAGATATTCATTAAGGGCCAAGAAACTATAAATAGAAAAAATTTGGTGGTTCCGGTGAGCAAAAGAAAGGAACTGCTGACTTTGTTTCTAATCGAACATTTATGTTGAAGAAAGTTTATGTTGAAGAGTTTATGTTGAAGCAAGTTTATGTTGAAAAAAGTGTATGTTGAAGAAAGTTTATGTTGAAGAAAGTTTATGTTGAAGAAAGTTTATGTTGAAAAAAGTGTATGTTGAAGAAAGTTTATGTTGAAGAAAGTGTATGTTGAAGCAAGTTTATGTTGAAGAAAGTTTATGTTGAAGAAAGTTTATGTTGAAGCAAGTTTATGTTGAAGCAAGTTTATGTTGAAGAAAGTGTATGTTGAAGCAAGTTTATGTTGAAGAAAGTTTATGTTGAAGAAAGTTTATGTTAAAGAAAGTGTATGTTGAAGAAAGTTTATGTTGAAGAAAGTTTATGTTGAAGAAGTTTATGTTAAAGAAGGTTTATGTTGAAGATCTCCAATTAGATTTAAAAAATCAATACACTAAACAAATTTGTCCCGCAACGATTCGTCTGGTTCATGAGTCACTCTGTAGCCCTTCTTCTTCTGTTATAGAAACACACAACTCAACCACCCCTCCCTCCTCCTGACAGCCCCTCCATCTTCTCCTCCCTTTACCCGTTCAGAATTCATTTGCTTATTAAAAAGTAAATAATGTCGATGTCTGATAGATCCATGGCATCGGACTCGTCCAAGCTCTCGCGTGCTGCACGCTAGGTAATAACAATATAAAGTAGACCCAGTGGCGGGAGCCCCGCCCGGGGGCCCTTTAGGTGAGAAGACGTTGGGCGTGAGACAAACTCGTAAAGGAATGAAAGTGATGACGCGAAAGTCAAACTGCCGTCTAACCAGCAATTAGGCTAATGAACTTCAATTATATATACATGCGTTTACTCAGAGCTTCTCAAAACGTTGGGCCACGTCACAAGTCTTGCTAGAACGTAACGCAATTTGTGCGTTTAAATGTCATCAATATAAGTTTTAAAAATTTCAAGAGACTCAGATAAACTTGCACCTTCTTAGAAGACTTAAAATCCATTTTCAGGAAGAGGCTGTTGAAGTCACCTATGACAGAAGTGTGCACTTCGCACAGCGCACATGCGTTGGAGGGTGCGGAAGGAAATAAGTCTTAGTAAATCTAAGATGAACGTAAGCTTTTAGTAGTTTGCATAAAATGAATACTTAAACTTTTAGACGTGCAGTCTAACAAATTCTAACCACGTTTGACAAAATGTTGCTGCTCAAGGAATTAAATACTGATCTCCTTCTCTGATATACGACAGTTAATATTTACTTAATATTCCGAATATTTTGTGTAGTTATTAAATTTTTTTCTAACTTCATTATATTAATTGACGATAAAGTCTTCAATTTTGTATTCGCTGCTATGTGGCTAACCAAAACAACGTTTCCAGTTTCTTTCTCCTACATTGTAATTGTCATGAGACAAAATGCTGGACTGTAACTTTGTCATCGACTCTAAACAATTTAGGTCAAATTTCAACTTGATCCAAGAATGCAAAGTGGGAGAATAAACGTGCACTAAACGTTGTAAGGGAAGTAACTCCACATATATATCCACATCTATCAACAAGTAGCATTTATTTCCCTTTCCGATAGGACATATATTTATCAATAATAAATTAACTAGTTAGTTAATGTATTGATTGTTTCTTGCTTTTTTTTTTCTTTTTAAGTAAAACAAATAATTTGTGTAAAGTTTTAACCCAATCCGAGAATGGGTTTGGGAGAAATAACGTGTACAAAATTTGTACCAGACAAACAGACAAAGTTGATATAAGCTTTGTAATAAATTTCCTTGGTTAGACTTTTGAAAGCAATAAGCTTTTTCTTTTATTTGAAAAGATTTTCGTGTGTGAAGGCGGTTGTTCTGAAGAACATGCTTTCTGGACTTGAAGTTCTTCCAAGTTCAAAATGGAGTTTTACTGTTCAATGTTCATACACTGTTTAGTTCGACACCCATTAAAGTCCACCAGATAACGCAAAGAAAGGTGCCCATAAAGCTAAAGGTACACAATGGAGTCTTTAAACAAGGAACAGGTGAGAAGAAAAAGAGTTAATCTGAGTACTGATTGGAAATATACAATTATGTTGAAAGAGAATTTTTTTGGTAATACTTTGGTCACGTGGTCATTACACAAAGATGCTTCCAGTCTTGACACACAATTCATACACATTTGAACTACAGGATTTGTATTATGCTCGACTGGTCAGTGATGAAACACAATTCATACACATTTGAACTACAGGATTTGTATTATGCTCGAATGGTCAGTGATGAAACACAATTCATACACATTTGAACTACAGGATTTGTATTATGCTCGACCTGGTCAGTGGTGAAACACTCAATACAAAAACAAATATTCCCTGTAGAAATGTTTTTACAATTTTTGTACATTCTTGAGACGTGATGGCTGAGTGCTAAAGCGCTTGGATTCCAAACCGAAGAGTCATGTTCGAACCTCGGTGAAGGCTGGATTCTGAGTTCTTAATAAGCCTTGAGTATACCCAACTCTGATGGGTACCTGACATTAGTTTGGGAAAATAAAGGCGGTTGGTCGTTGTGGTAGCAACATTACAACATTGTTAAATGTCACCGCAGTATTAGAGGAAGCTTAAACCATCTGCCATATAGATCGCAAGGTCTGAAAGGAATAGTTCCCTTTTTTAAAAATAGTTTTTTTTTTAATTTAATTTACATTTCAATAAAATAATTTTTCATTTTTTCCATAAGCAATATTGTAGGAGAGGGTCAATGACAAATAGACTTAAGTTGGTTAAGTCTCTCAGCTAATACACCAAGTTTGATATTGTTGATGCATTGATCACTAGAGTGTGTCTATACTCAATAGTAGTATTACATGATCCAACGGAAGCTAATCCGGAGAATAAAAGAGGAATGAAAGACCTTGAATTATGGATGATAAAAAAATGCAGGGGAGGTCAGAGAAAAACTAGGTAAACGCCCCTCTTTCTATCCTACCCTTTCGTACTACTTCCTCATTTCTCTTTCCCTCACCGCCCCCCAGGCTCTATCAAATCGTTATCTACTAGAAGCATTAACCCCCCAGACTTAGCTGGCGGGGAGTTGCTCCCTATTGATCTAAGCGATGGCGCCCCGGACAAAAGTAGGTTGTCTCGTGAAGTGATGATTTATGGGATATTATTACCTAGTGGGCGTGTCCAGACATGAGGCGTGGGGGTTAGCATGGGTTAGAGAAAAAAAAAGGGGAGGGGGGGGGGTAGGTCGAGGGAGTAAAATGATGGTACTGCTTAAGAGAGATCTGGAAATCGAGGCTTTAAACTTTGACTATGGAAAGGGGAATTGCTGGATTAAAAAAAAATGACTGATAGGATGGGGTACAAAAGACCAAGAAAATGGATCTACGACTTAAAAGTATCAGTATGAAATACCCTTACCCTAACCCTTACCCCAACCTTTAACTTAATTCCATGTGCAAACAGAAGACATCCGTTGGATCAATTGAGATCTAGGCAGGACAATCACAAGTAAAGAAGGCAGGTCCAGCAAGTGAGCTAACTTCTCAAGTCTGTTGTTGGTTTAATAGACACTTTCCAATAATAAGCGGTACGAGCTAGGAACATAACAACAGCTCTGGGCTGCATTAGGGCACATTGACGCCGCCACTCAGACACAGTGGCTCCCCACAGCATAATTTAATTACTCCCCATTGCCCCTAACTACATAGCAATCTGGGGGGGGGGGCATTACGTCCCTTTACTGTTTTTTTAAGTATAAATGTTTTTATTTTATTTTTGCTTTTCGTTTTGGATTTGAGGGAAGGGGGGAGGAGAAGCGAAAACATTTTAGCCCCAGGTTAACTGATTTTAACCTAATAAGCAGTGACGACGCCCCTCAGAGCCAAGACCGCCCCCCTCTCTCCTATTACATTGATTCAATATAGTAAACACTATTCTATTTTTAAATTATATTTATTTTATGAATGTATAATTGCTTCACAGCTATAGCTATGTATTTACTGCTCAGACATCTATTCAATGTGAAACCTACCATTAGTGCAGTGGCGTAGCTAGGGTGGAAGAAGATTTGGGGGGGGGGGGAGAATTAGATAATTCCACCGGGCCCCCACTTAAGGGGACCCCCAAATGTGTGTTTTTTACTTTAAAAATTAAATATTACGCAAAATGCAGGGGTCCCCAAAGAGTTAAAGCTCTCCGGGCCACCAAACGATGAAAAATTCATAGCTACGCCACTGCATTCGTGTAATTTGCATCCTATTTCTTCTGTTGATCGGTGGTTATCAGTTTATCTGTTAATCTATGTTTTATCTTGCAATATAATCCGTCTAGTTTTTTAATTGATATATTTTTCTAATCTATTCTTTTATTATCAGCTCCTTAATGGGTTTTCTCTGACAATTTTTAATTTTAATCAGGGAATCTCAATTAGTATTTAGCACCAACCTCCATTTTGAGCTATAGTTTTAGCTTTGGCGCCTTGGAGACCAAAAAATTCTCAGCAAGAAAAGAAAACCAAAAGAAAAATGAATACTTGATACATTACAATTAATCACAAAATGTATGATTGTAGGCCCACACCTTTTTATTCTGACAGTACCGTTCAACATGGACCATAGAAGTGTGAGGTTGTGCTTATTCATATACTAAACTTTCTTATTCTGGCACTTAATGTGCAGATAGCGAGCAACTCAAACATCAGAGATAACATTATTATAACCTTGCCATGCACACAGCCATCCAAGCTAGTGCAGAAGCTGCGCACTGTTGGAGACTAGACCATGACTAGACTAGACTAGAAAAGAATGTTGACATTAGACAAGATAACGGAGTTCCGCCCAAGTCTACAACTTATGAAGAGGCTGTGCTCAAGGCGGACATTGCTACTAGATCTGTGTTTGTGCTCTCTCCATCTATTTTCGTTGAGTTGATTCCCTTAAGTTATTACAATATCAACAATAACATCAATTGTATCACCAATGACAATATAAATGACAGTATTAATGACAACATAGATGACAACATTAATAACAACTTAAATTACAACATCAATGAGAATGCATTATTCGTTGCTCTCTGGAATATTAGAGTCATTTGTATTCTGCATCCTAACAGGTCACAATTCCGAAACAATGTCTTTAATAAAGCAACCGTCCAGGCATTCAACTCTTAAAGCACTGGATGACATCCTACGCCATCACGTCTTGACACTATCGTCGCCATTCTTTTTGGTCGTCCGAAAACAAAATATTTAGTTCCAGCTTCAAAAGATCATGTATCAAACCAGAGTTAGTGCCAGCCTTAACACCACACAGCGCCTTCTACTGCCCACAATAAATTAAGTCTACTTTCCAGACGATCATGTATCAAACCGCAGTTAGTGCCAGCCTTAACACCCCAGAGCGCCTTCCGCTGCACACAGTACAGTTTACATTCTCCCCCGTCTTCCATCCCATCATTGGGAACTCCAGATTTCTCTAATCCAAGCCTGACATACCAATAAACAGTCCAAACTCCAGGAAGAGGATCATTACCATAACAGGGCCACGTCCTCACCACGCCGGAACTCTGCACACCCCCCCTCACCCAATGTCCAGTCAGGGTTGGATAAATCTACACGTGCTTAACAACAACAGCCCCCCTTATTTCCCTCCTCTCCCCCCCCCCTTTTTTTTTTTCAAACCTGATTCCATCTTTGCCATTCCCTTCAATGACGTCACGGCGATTAACTTTACTTGTAAATCGAGGACACGAGGGCGTTAACTCAATTATTATTCCAAAACTGCGATCTTCGGTTACCACATTACAGAGGAGTTAAGATGCAACCTTACCGGAAATGGAACTATCTTCGGCGATGGCCATTTCCAATTCGGTCCCGTCTCGCGTTACCCATTCCTGTCAAAACTAGAGTAAAGACCGCGGCCCAAGTTACAGGATAAACGACGACAATCGGGTCTGGGACCCGTGGATTCATTTCTCAATGGCTTTTTGCTTTCCTCTCCCTTGGAAAGTAGCGGGAGGCATCTCGCGATGTTCTTGTCGATAAATCGTCCTAGAAAGCGGCAATAACTGTCCATAATCGCCGCTGGCGGTTTCGGGCCACTAAGCACCTGATCCGATGGACGGCTGTTAGAGACGAGTGGAATAATCAACACGGCAGTCTAGGGTCAGTTTTTATATTTACGGCGGCCCGCGTGCTACATAATATGGAAGAAGAGAAAGCGGTAAGGAGATGGTGGACCACAATCAGGAATGAAACAAAACATTAAGGAATCTTGATGTCTCATATTTCGACAAGTATTTTGTAACTCTATAATCACTCTCTTCCCGTCCCTGACACCAATGTAATACGTATCTATGATGTCAATATTTTATCCTTCAAGGAAATATTAATGCTAATATTGATTAATGTAGGAATGACTAAAAAAGTATTATTGTTTTGAGCATTTCTATTAATTAAAATATAAATTGTAATTAAATTTGTGTAATTTAGACTTATCCTTCACTGTTGGAGATTTGTATTCATGGTGTACAAATACAAATAGTTTGCTCTTTACTGTATTCAGACTACAGAGTATAGGAAATGTTTATTAGCTATTTAATTAATAATGAGTGGTAAAGCAGGGTGCGAATCTCGGTGAAGACTGGGATTTTGTATTTAAGATAAGATAAGATAATTTTATTGATCCTATCAAATGGAAATTCAGTTTGACTACAATAGACAACCTTAGCGTAACTACTGTACAAAAACAATATGGATGAAAAATTCGAACAACATTCACTCACGAAACACATACACATTCACAACCAGCGCTTTATGAATTAGACTTCTATGTACTTCTCGATGACGACAGCTGATCTTGTAACACTCTGACCGAAAGTGGAATAAAGAAGTTTTTAAATCTTTCTGTTTTAGTCCTAATGGAAAGGAGACGACCACTTCGTTCAGATCTTATGTAACAGTGGTTTAATGGGTGCAGGTCTTTAAGAATCGTGAGTGTTTTGGAAATGCGTCTTTCTTGAAAAAGCCCTTCAAGATGGTAGCTGTATTTGAGTGATATACGATGCTTTTTTAATTAGTCTATTAAGTCTATGTCTTTGTGCCGGTGAAGTATTACCATACCAGCAGGTGATGGCAAAGTTGATTAGACTGCTGATAGTTTCTGTGTAGAAAAGTTTGATTATTGTTTTGTCTATGTTAAATTTTCTTAGCTTTCTGAGAAAGAAGAGTCGCTGGTGAATTTTCTTGTATATGTTTTGACAGTGTTCATTCCTTTTAGTTTCTTTGTTGATAGTTGTACCTAGATATTTATATTTTTGTACGGGACCTTTAGGGTGCCTCTGAGTCCATTAGTTGGGGAAAGGTAAAGGCGGCTCGTCGTTGTGCTGGCTACATGACACCCTATTAACAGTGAGCCACAGAAACAGATGGCCTTTGCATTAGTCCTATAGATAGCAAGGTCTGAAAGGGAAACTTTATTTATTTAATTTGGTATGCGATTCCTTTTTATTCTTTTCGTAGTACTGCATTTTCTTGTTTAAAAATATAGGTGCCGGTAGTCATTGATGGATTGCCTAACTTTTAACTACTAATAAATTAATAATAAACGTTTAAATAAAATAAAATTAATAATTGTTACCCACATTGAAAAAATTGCCGGTACTCCGTACCGGTGCGTACCGTCACAAAAAAGCACTGTATATATATATCTGATATATATATATTATAATGAAATAAAAAAAAGTAAATGGCCTATGTTCTAGATGTGATTCGAACCAGCCACTGTTTTGTGATCTCAGCACAACCTATTACCATTCTAATCTGCTTGGCCAGAAACCGGAAGCTGCATTGAGATTGACAATGAATCTCTTATTTCCGACCGGACATGGCCGCCATTTGTTTCTGCCTCCCTAGTTACCAGTGTTGTCTTTCGTGTGTAGAGGCCATTGTTTGGCCCAGTCCAGGCCAATGAAATGATGTCTATTGGTCCGCTAATGTTTCCTCGGCTATGTCTGATGCTACAACATGGGATGATATCGAACGATCCAGGAAATGTAAACTTGAAGCAAGTAGAGCGTTGAGCCAACATTTTCTGAACATTTTTTTTCTTCTGCTTACTATTCCTAGTAGACAAACAAACTGCCTTGGTCAGTCTGGTAGGTTGTAAGTGCTCTGGACTGTCGTCTTGATGGTCTCGGGTTCAAGCTCTACCCTCCACTATCAGCCCACCTGTCCTGTGGTTTGGGCTAGGGTGTAATGATATTCCATTCTGGAGAGACATCTGAGACAAGAAAAATATCTGAAAGAAGTAAAATATCTGAAAGAAGTAAAATATCAGAAAAAAATATCTTTTAGCTGGTCAGCAAAGCCAACTCAGATGAAGTCGGGAAACCCGAGCCCACTAGATAGGTAGCCAAGCTGTTTTGCATCCCAACCACATGCAAAGTGAGATGCTAATAGATTTGTTTTTATTCACGTTATTAAATATAGAGTTGAAGTAAATGATGTAAAAGAACAAAAATAGTAAGTTTCGTCTGATGGTCCCGAGTTCGAATACTGGTCGTTGTGATTCCTTACCGACTTGCAGGAGGTCTGGTCTAAAACGTAATCATTGTCTTTTCTTAAAGAATGTCTACATTGGTTAAACTAAACAAAAGATACATGTAACATATACCATGATAATAGCACTTAAAACATATACCATGATAATAGCACTTAAAACATATATCATGATAATAGCACTTATAACATATATCATGATAATAGCACTTATAACATATACCATGATAATAGCACTTAAAACATATACCATGATAATAGCACTTAAAACATATATCATGATAATAGCACTTATAACATATATCATGATAATAGCACTTATAACATATATCATGATAATAGCACTTAAAACATATATCATGATAATAGCACTTATAACATATATCATGATAATAGCACTTAAAACATATATCATGATAATAGCACTTAAAACATATATCATGATAATAGCACTTATAACATATATCATGATAATAGCACTTAAAACATATACCATGATAATAGCACTTAAAACATATATCATGATAATAGCACTTAAAACATATATCATGATAATAGCACTTAAAACATATACCATGATAATAGCACTTAAAACATATATCATGATAATAGCACTTAAAACATATATCATGATAATAGCACTTAAAACATATATCATGATAATAGCACTTAAAACATATATCATGATAATAGCACTTAAAACATATATCATGATAATAGATCATAAGTTATGTTCTACCGCTTCGCCTCCACAAACTCTTGAATGCCAACATTCGTTACTAAAAATAGATGTGTGTTACTTTGTTTTTATTAATTGTTTTTGTTTACCTATGAAAAGAACACTTTTGTTTGGCGAATCAAAGAACACCAAAAATAATGGGAGACAACCGAACGATCAGAACGTAGCCTCGAATGAAAGTAAGGGAGCTAAACGAGTCACTCATTCAGTAGCGAAGGTCCCTGACTTCCTGCACACGTCTTGGACACAAGTTCTTTGGCAGACCACTAATAAATTTAATTATTTCCACTCCAAGTAAAACAGGGGACATTTATAGAGGGGAAATATAAGAGAGATTTAGGGGAAAAAAAGATTATTGCCAGCTATATATTTATACGAATTCCTCTCTCTCTCTCTCTCTCTCCTTATCTCCTTCTCACATACTCACATACACATACTCCCACCACACACACACACACACACACACACAATCTTATGCACTTTTACTTATAAAAAGTAGGGGATAGCTTCTGGTTGTCACTGTATAACAATGTAGGTGTAATTTGAATTAAGCTAGTACCACCAAAACCACTTGTAATATAGTATTAGAACTAGTAGAACTGGATAGTACCACTCACACCACTTGTAATATAGTATTAGAACTGGATAGTACCACCCACACCACTTGTAATATAGTATTAGAACTGGATAGTACCACTCATACCACTTGTAATATAGTATTAGAACTGGATAGCACCACTCACACCACTTGTAATATAGTAGTAGAACTGGATAGCACCACTCACACCACTTGTAATATAGTATTAGAACGATGGTTCAACACTCTTTAGATATTCGACTGTTTTGACGCACAAAATGTCTCATTTTTAGCGGTCCCCGAAAGAAGAAAAGACGCTATTAGTTTTGTGCGAAATGTCTGTCCGTCTGTCCGTCTGTCCGTCTGTTCGTCCGTCCCGTTTAGATCTCGTAAACTAGAAAAGATATTGAAAATCCGACATCACATTATTTTAGACCATTCAAAGTTCTGATGCAACGGCTACTTTTTATTTTCTGAAAGCGAAAAATCTAATTTTTAAAATCAGTTATACAAGTATTTTTTTAAAGAGAAAAAGCTAAATAGTATGCATTATAAGTTAAACCTAATTTAAAACGAATAGTAATCTTATAAGTTTCATTTTCCTGAATGGTTTTTGTTGTTAAATATGTATTTTATTTAGGATTGATTATAAGTATAGGAATCCAAGATGGCGGATGTTTTATCTGTAATCTAGATCTAGTGAATTCGAATGCTTTGTTTGCAGGATTTTGGACGCTCTTTGCTTCTGGCTTAGGAGTTTTGATCGCTCCTGGTTTTATTTGTCAGGGGAGTATATCGATATAGTTAAATTTTCAAAGTGCAGTGTTAATTTTGCGTTCTTCTTCATATTTGTTATTTTCTTCAAGTCGGTCGCGTTCCAATCGCGTCATACTTCCTATATTGTTCATTTCCTGTTCCTTTTGTTATTGTTGTGCATTCATCCAAAGAATGTCTTATCCGACGTTTTTGATTGAAAAAAAGGACTTAGAGGGTGGTCTTGTCCACCCGAAGGGTACTCTCCTGTTGAAACTATCTGGCAATAACGCCATGAAATCTTCTATTGGGAGCCTTTTAGAGGCTCTCAAGTTGTCAGCTGCTGAAGTAACAGCATTATATAGGTTCGAAAACCCTTATACATGGTTTTTGGTACCAACAACTGCGAAAGTAAGAGACAGACTTGTTGGTAAGTCTTTCGGTAGTGAGACTTCCTTCAAGGTTGAGATCTTCCCAATAGAGGAAGAAAGGCTGAAAATTACCCTACATTGGGTATCGCCTTCAATTGCGAAAACCAAGATCGTTGAAATCATAGAAACATTTGCAGAGCAAGGATCCAAGGTGGAGGTGACGAAAATAGGTGCTTCGGACAAGTGGGTTTCCTTCATCAAAGCAAAAAAGATGCACCCATCCCACACTACATCCAGCTACGGTATGAAGGGGACCCAAAAATTTATAAAGTTCTAGTCACCATACCAGGTCGTAGGCAACAATGCTTACATTGTGGACTGGACCAGCATTGGTCAAATCAGTGCCCCACTCGAAAGGCCGGCCCGGCTCGAACTGTGCCTCCCAAGGAGAAACCAGGCCTTCTGAGCTATGCACAGGCGGTCAAAGAAGGTAATCCAAAGGAGAAGGAATCGAAAAATGGTTGCAGAAGGATGGCTTCACGATGGTAGAGAAGGGAAAAAAAGGAGTCTTCAAAGTGTCGCCAAAGAAGATATCTACAGTGTCGGATGTCGCGGCTTCATCGATGATGGCGGATGCAGCTACTTCATCGGTTGTTGCCAATACACCAGAGATAGCTGTTGATGCAGAGGTTGGGACCCCCCCAGAGTGGCGAAGACTTCAAACTAAAAAAGCGATTCCGCTCTAAAGAGCATGTGAGGTCCGCTCCTGGGTCTCCGACAAAATTGAAAAGGAAGAGATGCTTATCTGTCTCCTCGTGTGAGGATCTTTTCGTGAGCCCGCGTATTATAAGAGAAGTTGTAAGCCCTCCTAACACGAGTCTTGATGTTAGTGCATTGGACATTCCTGAGACTCCACCCACATTGGTTATAGATGAGGGGGGGACAGCCATAATTAACCACTAGAACTGGTTAAATTTACTTTTACACCCAGTCATGACAGACATTACAATCTTATCATTAAATATACGTAGTCTTAGAAACAAGCAAAAATACATCGTTCACCTATCCAGAAAATACAGGCCAGACTTCATTTTCATTCAAGAAACAAATATAGACACACATTATAAATCACGCAAATACACATCCGACATAGGGCTGAAAGAGGGCTGGTTTAGCCTAGGTAACGAGTGTAGAGGGGTAGCTATTTTTCTAGTCTCAGATAGGTTTAAAGTAGTGCATGCATTTAATGACACCAGGGGAAGAATAGTAATCATTAGAGTAGAATCAGGAAATCAAACATTTACACTTGCAAACATCTACGCACCAGCAAAGAGCGCGGAAAAACAGGATTTTTATGAAAATGTAATCGATATACTAAACAATAATTATAGAGAAGATACGCTTATCATAGGGGGGGATTTCAATTACATAACTTCTGCATTAGATAAACAGACTACTTTGGCAGTGGGCCCTCCCTCTCGTAAAACCTTTCCGAATCTTAATTTCTTAGAGGAGATAGAGAGGAATTTTAATTTAGTTGATGCTTACAGGACACTAAACCTATGGGTCGTGACACCACCATGGTGCATAGGTCATACCCCGACTCGACGCGCTTAGATAGAGTGTATGCTCCTAATCATTTCTATATAAGTCGGGTGTCACATCTGGAAGAAACACTAGAATACACAGACCACAAAGCGGTGTTAGTTACTTTGGACATAAAAAACAAAGAAATTAAAAGAAAGTCATCCCACTGGAAATTTAACAATTCTCTGTTGGAAATTCCCCTTTTCGTGGAGTTAGTTTCTACTAATCTAAATTCTTACTTACAAGATATACAAGATCCACATTTCGATTTAACACAGACATGGCCACTCCTAAAAAGTTCTATCAAGCAGCAAAGCCAGTTAATATCTACATTAGCTCAGAGACGTAGGAGGCAAGAATATGAACAACTCAAATACACATTATTACACACGGATGATGAAATCGTTAAAACAGAAACTCTTTTAAAACTAGAGGAATTAAACAAGTATACTTATAGGGGTGCTGAGATTAGGTGTAAAAATTACTTAAGCAATGAAGGTCCTAGTAAACTATTCCTATCGTTTGAACAGAATGTACAATCAAGCAAAATAATAAGCAACATCATAGATAGTGAGGGGAATAAAGTAGATGATTATGAAGATATTAAGAATATTTTTACAAAACACTTCACTACTATATACAGTGAAGAGCCAGTATATACTGATGCTCAAGATAATTTTCTAAAATTTTGCAATCAGCTTGACAAGACAGATGAAGATCTTTTAGGGGGTGCATTTACGCTAGACGAACTCAGGACTGCCCTGGACTCGACTAAGAACAATAAATCACCCGGTCCAGATGGCTTAACATTTGAACTCTATAAAACCTTCTTCCCCCTGCTTGGTCCTCTCTTACTGCGGCTATATAGCGACGCCATTAAACTGGGACATTTTCCTCCAAATTTTAACGAAGCATACATCACACTTTTACCTAAGAAATCTGAAAATAACACTTCCCCTAGCGACTATAGGCCCATTTCACTTCTCAACGCGGACTATAAACTTCTCACAAAAATGATTTTCCTAAGAATGAAACCACTCATAAACCAACTTATCGGACATGACCAGTACTGTTGTATCCCGGACAGAAACATAGACGGCATGACGCATTTTTTACGGGATTTTATCATGTACAGTAAGGATAAAAACCTCAATGTGTCTCTTTTATCTGTAGATCAAGAAAAAGCCTTTGACCGAGTAAGCCATAGCTTCCTGTTCAAGGTGCTTGAGAAATGTAAAATAAGTTCCCTGTTAATCAGATATATAAAGCTTGTCTATACCAATGCAACAAGTAGATTGATAATTAATCATTCTCTCAGTAGGAGTATCCTCATACAAAGGTCTGTCAGACAGGGCTGTCCTTTATCCCCCTTCTTGTATATCCTTTGCTTGGAACCCTTCTTGGAATCTGTAAGATCTGACCCATCTATTATTGGGATAAATATACCGGGTCGTTCCTTCTCAACCATCAAAGTCAAAGCCTATGCGGATGATACAACCTTTTTTCCATCTTCAGAGCAAGATATTGAGAATATACTAAAGAAATTTACACTTTTCGGAGAAGCTAGTGGTTCAAAAATAAATATAAATAAATCCTCTGTAATGGGACTAGGGAAATGGAAATTCAAAGAGAATTGCGCTTTCAGAATTGTTGATAAAATCAAGATTTGTGGTATTGTCTATACCTGTAATCCTTTGTTCTATTGTAAAGACCAGTTGGAGAATATTTTTGTCAAAGCCTCAAACTTAATTAAACTTTATCAGCACACAGGTTCTACAATATTTGGTAGAGCTGTATTGATAAATAGTTTGGTCATTCCAAAGATTGTCTATTTAGCTAACATTACAGAGCCACCTCCTAAATTCATAAACAAGCTGAACAAGTTAATTAGAAGCTTTATATTTAAAAACACTATTAGGAGCATTAAGCACACTACACTCATTCAAAACAAAGAGGATGGGGGGATAAACTTGCAAGATGTTAAAACAAAAATACAGTCGCAAAGGCTAAAATTTGTAGGTCAAGTAGTTAGGAACCCAACAAACTTTCCCTTGACAATTTACTATTATGGTTTAAGATTAAGTAGTCTTCTTCCAATACACAATGATACTCCTCACTATTTTGGTACAGTCACTCATCCATTTTACAGATCTATTTCAAGAATTTTACCTGGTAATGAACATTTAATACACAACAAAACCAAAGAATCATACACAACACTTAAAAAGCTGTTACAGGAAAGCCTAGTGAATAGGATTAAGTGGGGGAGAGTTCTTGGGGTGACAGAATTCAAGGACACATTCATAAACCTACACAGTAAACATATCCCACCAAAAGCTAGAGAGATTAGTTATAGACTTATCTTTGGGATGACCCCTATGGTTAGAAGACGGGCAAATGACCGTGAATGTATATTATGCCACCTTGAAAATGCGGATAACGAAAAACACATGTATTTGGAATGTCCATTATTCCTTACAGTTAGAAGTACTGTAATGGACCTATTGGAAGCAAACTGTGGCAATTATGTAAATGTTAACTGGTCTATTATTTTAAACAAGCTGCCAAAACTAAAAAATAAAATGATACATAACTTTAACTTGATTATTATTTCCGAATACAGGAATCTTGTTTGGGCTAGCTGGCTCAAATGTCTACATAATAATAAGGTGTTTGATACTAATCACTTGGAATTAACATTTAGGAAAATAATGGACTTTAGGGTAGAGAATTATCTAGTTTGATTTCATATACCTGTACAATGCTCATGTATTTTTTTAGAAATAGGGTGTTGGGCGTCAGGGATATCTGATATTATGTTGATTGTTCTGGAGTAGAGTATACTTGTATTATTTTTCTGTCTTTAGGGGGTTCATTGGTTAGGTAGTATGTCTTTGATATTAAATAATATTTCTATGACTGTTAAAAAAAAAAAAAAAAAAAAAGAGATTGAGCCTTTTCAAAAAATAGATCAATTATAAGACATCAGTTAGACCAGGGGAAGCGCGGTGGCTGAGCGGTAAAGCGCTTGGCTTCCGAGCCGGGTTCGAATCCTGGTGAAGACTGGGATTTTTAACTTTGGAATCTTTGGGCGCCTCTGAGTCCACTCAGCTCTAATGGGTACCTGACATTAGTTGGGAAAAAGTAAAGGCGGTTGGTCGTTGTGCTGGTTACATGAAACACTCGTTAACCGTAGGCCACAAAAACAGATGAACTTTATATCATCTGCCCTATAGACCAGAAGGTCTGAAAGGGGAACTATTTAGGCAAGGTTCACATCTAACTTTACATTCACGTTCACCTATACTTTGATCTGCTGGACCGTTGGGGCACTACACAAGATCTGTTAACCTTCTTTCTCCATTCTTATCTCTCATTTGTCTTTGATATAATTTCATTCGGATGTTCTTTCTGAAAATATTGAAGCCTGCCTGGATTGACCACTTCGGGGGCCGATTTTGAGTTTGTGTTTCCACACAAACTGTCTTTTGTAACCTTGTTAAGAACCTTTTGACTAATTATTTTACTTTTAAAAGTTTTAAAAATTATAATGTAAATGTATAGGGCCTAACTACATTGCAACTACAACAGATGTGTTCCTTGAAAAGAAAAGATACTCCACAGATTTAGGGTGTCGCCCCCGAAAAAATAATGTCTTCGAAAAAATATATATATAAAAAATGTGTAAGTTTGTAGCTTCGTTTTGTTACAGAACTTGAATATAAAACTCTAAACACACACACACAAAAATAAATTCACTAAATAGAAAAGAAATCAAGTAGATCAATTTAATTCTATTCTATTTTTTTTTAGACTCCCTCCCTCTCTCTCTCATTCTCTCTCCTTCTCTCTCCTTCTCTCTCTCTCTCTCTCTTATAAGTGAGGCCTTGATTGCCCCAGATACCATGATATAAGAGGGAAGTATTTTAGAGCTGACAACTTAAAAACACTGGATTATGTTGACCCCGGGGAAATACTCTGGGGTTGACTGCGAACATTTGGTTTGAGATTGGGCAAAAGTAATTGTAGATATTATAAAGGGGAGGTAACCCATGACGAATTATGGCAACGACATGGCCTACATTGTGCCGATGTGCCAAAAACTCAAAATATCAAATATCTTACACGTGAGTCGTTTTAGCTGATTTTTTTTTACTGTTTCCGATGAATTTGTTACCATTTGAAAAGATTTTCGGTAACTGTCTGTCTCTCTTAACTGTCTGTGTTTCTTAACTGTCTGTCTCTCTTAACTGTATGTCTCTCTTAACTGTCTGTCTCTCTTAGTATGTCTGTTGTTCTTTTCTCTGTCAATTTCTTTGCTTCACACTACCTCTCTTATTCACACTGCCTCTCTTATTTACACTGCCTCTCTTATTTACACTGCCTCTCTTATTTACACTGCCTCTCTTATTTACACTGCCTCTCTTATTCTTTCCGAAAATGTAATGTACCCCCTTTTTTTGTATTCCTTAATTTCGCAAGTTGAATAAATCTCTCTCTCTCTCTCTCTTTTAACTTTCTCTTCCTCTTGTGCAAGTTTCTCTGTAAAGTTCAACTCCCTTCCTTCCCTAATCTTAAACTCTTTAATAAATGCCGCATTGAGACTAGCGTGCGGCAGCTAACACAAGAATATATTAGTTCTTTTGTTCCATTCGCGAACGCTCGCTATAACGTTGGGTGGAGAGATTGTCAGGGCGCCTTGAGTTGGAGTCTAAGGAGCCGAGACAGTGGAATAGAGCGGGAAGCCACTTATGGGTTGGTCACGTGATCCGGTGTTAACGTCCAACATGGCGGCATCAGAAGAGTCAAGGTGAGCAGACGGCGAAGCAGGAAAGCCATAAGGAAATTGTTGCAGGGGGGTCATGTGACCGCTATAGCGAACCAATCAATAAGATTACGACTAAGTGAGAATAAAATAGTCATAGTGCTAGTATTAGCGTTAAACTGTGTTTTAATGGGAAGTTTGTTTGAAATTAATGGAGCCATCGAAACTGCTATTTTAAGGTTTTTTAAAAAAATCAAATGGAACCTTTATATTTGATTTTCTTTGTTCTGTCAGTAATATTCTTCATACCACTCACCAATGTGAGCACACAGGTAACAATACCTGCACAAAATGTCTGTAAGAATTCTATCATTTTTAGTGGTGGAACTGTTCTTTTTTTTTTTTTTTAACGCGTTTAAACATGTTCAGATTTAACGCATATATTTTAAAAGGAAATTCAAAAATATATCTACAGTATACATTTGAAAGTCCTGAGGACTCACTGAATGACAAGCACCAATTCTCCCACTTGCCCAGGACGAACAAAATACGAAACTTTAACCTGTTCTTACTTACCTTGCGTCGAGAATAAACTGAGCCATTTTCAGAGGTGAAATAAAAAGAAAAAAAAATTTTATTCGTAATTTCGACGCAATACGTTTTTTGAAGCCGACATTTAAAGGTCTCCAATACAAAATGATACTTCCTTCCACTCCCTTCCACTTCCACTTCCTTCCACTTCCTTCCACTTCCAGCACATGAACTTTTTCTTGGGGCATTACCTTCTTCCTTTCCGTGTTTTTGTTAAATGTATGTTTATCTCTAAACAAATCTAGATATAGATCTAAATAGGCCTATAATTCTCTTAATCTTGATTACATCTAGAATTTCCAATTCGCATAATTGTGTTTCGGGAAGAGGGGGGGGGAATTCCTTTATAATCATATCACAGTGAATGTCCAATAGAGATCTTAGGCTTAGAATGTTTCATACAAGTCTGTCCATTTCTTATGTATCAAAGTGACAAAGTCTGTTTCATTGTTGTTACTGTTTCAAGTAACAATGTCTGCATCGAATCTGTTACACACGAGTCTACACACACACACACATACATATAGGCCTAAATATATAATCAGACTTACATACATATAGGCCTAAAGATAAAATCACACGTACATACATATAGGCCTAAAGATATAATCACACGTACATACATATAGGCCTAAAGATATAATCACACGTACATACACATACATCCCTTACCTTGAACCCAGTTTGTCCTGAAAAGTTAATAGAAGTGTTTCAACAAAACAATAAGACTGCAATGTCTATTTGTCTC
This sequence comes from Biomphalaria glabrata, assembly GCF_947242115.1. NCBI lineage: Eukaryota > Metazoa > Mollusca > Gastropoda > Planorbidae > Biomphalaria > Biomphalaria glabrata. The sequence goes on from NC_074719.1 coordinate 19,759,158, forward strand.
TCAGCATATTGAAGTAGTGTGTGGTCAAGTCAATGGCCAGTTAACTTTACTCTCTCGAGGAGAGGTGTTCCAACAACGTTCCAAAAACAAAATTAACATTTTAAAGTCAATGACAGATTGTCAAGTTCAGGGCATATAGTCAAGTCAATAGCAGATCGTCAAGCCAATGACAGAAGTCTATGACAGATAAGTCAAACCAATGATAGGTAAGCCAATGACAGATAGTTAAGCCAATGACAGATAGTCAAGACGATGACATATAGTCAAGACAATGACATAGTCAAGTCAATGATAGGTTGTCAAGTCAATGGCAGATTGTCAAGTCAATGACAGATTGTCGTCAATGAATTGGTTCTGAATGTGGCAAAAACATGTGGGAAAATCAAAATTAAAAAAAAAATAATTTTGTGCACCATAATTTATCCAAGTGCAAATAATTCATTATGTATTTATCTTCTCATAATACTGATTGACGTTTATATATTCATGACAGTAAATAACAAAAAAAAATTCGTGACTTTCAAACAGCTAGTTAGTAGAGCAGCTATTCCACTTCATTCAACGCAATGTTTTGCAAATGTTACAATGTTTGTCCTTCGCCGAGCCGTGTCCGAGGGTTGTCAGTTGAACTATTACAATCTCATGAACATCTGATGTCTCAGACAGATGCTTAATGACAGTCAGCTTAGAAATTCATTGCTTATTCCAATTAACATATGGCGTTTTAAAAACGTAACCATAGAATAAAACGAATCAAAAATATTTTCAAAAAGATTTTTTTTCATCATTTGTACTCATCCTAGAGAGGTGACTAGATGGCGCTGTGTTTTAGGATGGTAGAAAAAAAGGGTGACTAGATGGCGCTGTGGTAAAAAAAAAATGGGGAGCATGGGGCGGTGTCATCGTAAATAAAAATATTGGGACATGGAGAAGGGGGGGGGGAGACGCTAACAACGCAGCAAGAATCTTTGGTTGTAAAATGTTAGGGGGAAAATATGTAAAAATGGCTCCGGGCGGTTTATGTGGTCAGGGAATGGGCGGGGGGGGGGTCTGGCTACTGAGACCGCAGACATCATGGCGGGGTACACAATTGGGGGGTGGGGGGGGGAGATGCATTATTAAAATGAGCATCTGTGCTGTCAGGACCACACCGACTTTAAAGCTGAGAAACAACTAGAGAGAGAGAGAGAGAGAAAGAGAGAGAGAGAGAGAGAAGAGAAGGAGAGACAGGAAGAAAAAAGAAAGAGAGATAGAGAGGAAGAGAAAGAAATAGAAGGAAAGACAAGAAGAAAAAGAGAGAGGAAAGAGTGATTACAGAAAAAGAGAAAGAAATAGAAAGAGAGATAGAAAGGAAAAAGTGTGTGTGTGAGAGAGAGAGAAAGAGAGAGAAAAAAGAGATTAAAAAAGAAAGAGAGATGGAGAGAAAGAAAGAAAGAGAGCGAAAAAGAGAGAGAGAGAGAAGAAGAGAAAGACAGAGATGGATAAAAAGAGAGAGAGAGGGAGAGAGAAAGACAAAGAGAAAGGCTAAGAAAGAGAGAGAGGGGAGAAAGAGGGAGAGAAAGAGAGAGAGAATGAGAGAGAGAGAGAGAGAGCGCGGGAAAAAGAGAGAGAAAGGGACAGAGAGAACTAGAGAGAGAGAAAAATCGAGAGAGGGAAAGTAGGAAGAGAGAGAGAGAAAGATAGAGAGAGAGCTGGTGAGAATGGGAGAAACAAAAAAGGGGTGAGGGGTGGGAAGAGATAAAGAGTTGAAGAGAGAATGATTCTAATAAGTCTAACTCAGTCATCAGATCATTCTCTATCTCTGTCCTTAATGATAATTGTAATCATGTAAGTTGCCTTTCAGACCGTCGCATGGTTTCAGTAATGATTTATTTTCTGCTGATTACAATGATCTAATTTATAAGAAAACCATATTTTAGTTACATAAAACTTTTAACAATACCCCTGTTGTTCCAGCGCAAGCATAATGCTATAAACTCGAAAACTCATGATTTCCAAACCGATAGGATTTGGGCTCCAAATGCCTTAAGACTAGTATTTTCATTTGACGCTAGTTAAAGCGATTGGTCGTTATGCTGGGCCATAAAAAACAGATGCCCTTTAACATCTGCCCCATACATAGTAAGGTCTGAAAGTGGTACTATACCTACCTTACTACCAGTTTTTCTAATCTTATATTATATGCTATAATCTTATGTTATTATTTCAAGTAGGAATGTATCGTATGTTATTTCTGATGTCAATATTATGTTATAATCTGATGTAACAATTTTATGTTATAACCATATGTTATAATTTCATTATATAATCCTACGTTAAAAGCTGATGCTATAATCTTATTTTATAATAGGATGTTTTAATCTTATTTTTTAATGTGTTATTTTAAAAGATAAAGAATGCTATTCGCATGTGTATAAGTCGAATGTAATCTAAAACAACAGTTAATAAGCAGTTTTTTTTAAGCGGCCCCCGAAACGTGAAAAGACGCTATTAGTTCTGTGTGAAATGTATGTCCGTCCGTCCGTCCCGTTTAGATCTCGTATACTAGAAAAGATATTGGAAATCCGACATCATAATATTTTAGTCCTTTCAAAGTTCTGATGCAACAGCTACTTTTTTCTTTTCTAAAGGTGAAAAATCTTTTTTTTTTAATCACTTATGCAAGCAGTTTTTTTCATAAAAATACACCACTTTTACAACTATTCACAATTAATAGTAACAAACACGGAAGGGTCTATAGTAGTGGCCTACCCTGCTCACAATAATTATAGCACATATATATGCAAATAGTTTTGCTTTTTTGTCAAAAAAAATATTTTTCTTTTACATTTCTATTGCTACGTTATGTAAGTTCTGTCCTACTAACTACTACATTTACCCAAAATTAATGTTTGATTTTTTTAAAGAGAAAAAATTTATTTAGTATGCATATAAGTTGGACATAATTTAAAATAGCAATTAATAAGTAGTTTTTCATATTATCTACAGCACAGCCATATAGTCATTAAACACTTAACTAAAGGAATTTTTTTTTTTTTACGGAAATGCTTTTTTTCTTTCTTTTTTTTAGGGTTTAAAGAAGAGATTGAACCTTTACAAAACAATTAGATCAATTAGATATTCATTATAAGACATCAGTTAGGCCAGGTTCATATTTAACTTCACATTCACTTTCACCTATCCTTTGGTCTACTGGACCGCTGGGGCACCACACAAGGTCTGTCAATCATCTTTCTCCATTTTTCTCTGTCATTTGTCTTTGATAGAATTTAATTCTGATGTTCTTTCTGAAAATATTGATACCTGCCTTTTTACCTGCCTGGGTGGACCACTTTGAGGGCCGATTTTGAGTTTGTGTTTCCACACAAACTGTCTTTGTAAACTTGTCTATATTATACAATTTACGAGTGAAATTTACCTATGCAATATGCTAAATACACATAATCACTTTATCAATTTTTAAAAATTTAATCCACTTTTTATGTTGGAGCGTTTAGATGACTAGACCAATATATGAGATGAACTATGCAGTGGTTTTCAAATCAGGGAGTGCTTCATATAGCTTTCTTTCTATTGGGGTGTTTCGGGGCCAGTTTCTTGTACGGGCCTCCTGGTAAAGAGAGCAGTCTTGGAGGACATGGCCAGCATTCTGGGGTGACACTCCACATGGACAGATTTCACTAGTTTCAATTTTGAGCTTCCGGTACATATGTTGTCTCAATCTGTTGTGTCCGGTCCTAAGTCGAAAGATTAGACGTTAATCTTGTCGGGATAGTTTATAATAGACATAATCTTTCTTGTGATTTGAAAGAGAGCTTGTCCATTTCTCATTTATTTTATTAACTATTAGTTTCTTCATTTCTTCTGTATAGAGTGCAATGTTTAATTGTGAGTTTGTTCTCCCACTCTTGGCAAGTGTGTCAGCCTTCTCATTTCCTGCTAGTTGTACATGAGCTGGTATCCATTGAATAAAAGTTTTTTGGTGTTGTTGTTGAGCTTTGTAAGTCCTGTTCTGAGTCGTTTTATATAGAAGTTTTTCAAGCTTTGGAGGGTTGTTTTTGCATCGGTGTGACAAGTCAAAAACTCGCTGTCAGAGTCACTCTAAATTATCACAGCATTAATTATTATTTTTCATTATTTATTTATTTTATTTTAATTATTTCCCCATCCTACCCCTGAATTCTTCACCCGCCACACCTTTTCCTCCCCAGGCTAGACTTAGTTGACCACATTGGAGATAGCTAAGGCGCGTCCTTTCATTTATCTGCCCTTGATTGGGGAAAGGTAGACACACAATCTCTTTTGTCTTACCGCCGGATGTCTGAAGGACGATCGCGGTTGACACCACCTTGGCTTGAATGCAAGCTAATCCTTCTCCCCCCCCCTTCTCTCACGTCTCTCTTTGATCTAAGAGACTACCCTGGTCAACACACCGCCTGATATCCCATGTGCCACTCCCATCTCAAGTCTACTTCACCCACGTGTAAGATAATGCTAAGCCTTGGACATTTCCGGTGTCCGCCCACACTTTTCAGGCATATATATATAGTAAACCAACTCAAATCACCCTCTCTTTCGCATTCGAGCTGAGCTATCGAGTCTGGACTATATCATTTATTCTTTCTCCTAGAGGAATACCTGGTGGTAAGCCGAACTTAATCACAAGTTCCATCTTAATTACTCTGTGTATATTTCCATTGGAGTTTATCATGTGTATTTTGCTTAGTTCATTTATATTTAATTAGTGCATTGTGTATTTCTCACTGGCGTAAGTAGAAAACATAAACATGTGCTATGTATGTATTTTAGTATTGCATTAATCTATTAATGCTATGTTGCTCAATTGATAGTTGATGCAACCATGTATATACTTGTGCATCTTATATTATCTTCTTTATCTCGGCTGACAACCGTGATAATTTTACTAGCGCACTGATACTGCGTTTAGAGAAGATATATGAATTATCTCCGCTTTACTCATTTTACTCTTATAAGAGTTACCCCGCTTGAAGGGACATTCAAGCACGCTCCATTGTTCTCGACCCACGGTCATATGCAAACAAAGCGTCTCGGTCACTGACCACCGCCCAACTCACCCCCCCCCCCTTTTCTTTCTCTATCCACCTGTGTTGTTTATTTGAGATTATTATTTCCTCTTCTATGTACATTCTTATATTATTATTTCCCCTTTTATATACATTTCTATATTGCTACTATCTGCCATCTATTTTCCAAATCCCATTTTTCATCATCTCCCCTTTATGCTCTAAAGCAATTTTACCAATCTGACGAATGCACCTCAGTCGAGGGCATCGATAAGATGTATGAGAGACATGTCCTAACTTGTCTTTATTTATCCGCAGCCTCCCTCAGGTGTCTGCCTATTTATCGGATTACTCACCTGCCTATTTATGTGCTGAGTGCTATCCAGCACTGCACTGTCCTACTGAGACCTGCCTATTTGCCTACTGGCCTATCTATGTGCTTAGTGCTAATCAGCGCTGCACTTGCATAGTTGCTATCAAGAATCACCTATTGCCTAGTTATTGGATCAACGATCTATTTACCTGCAGTTGTGCTTAGTGCTATTCAGCGCTGCATTTGCCTGCTGAGATCTACTCAACTCTACCACTTGGCGCTATCGGCATTGCCCGCCTATTTGACAGCCCACCTGTCAAGCTATTAGGCGCGACGTCCCTATAGAGTCAGATCTGTGCGAGACGTCATAGCTACGCCAACCCTCTGCAACTCACTGGACATATCCTATTACTTACACTGCCCACGGCAGATCAGCTCTGCCCGCAGTAACCTTGTGCCCACGGTATCCGGCCACCCGCCATACTGTGCCCACTACAGATACTAGAACTTGGGACTGAGACTCCACAAGAACTATATCGCCGGCGTCCCTCTATCCGCTAGAGCGCCACCTCCAGCTGCAGAACCTCAAGCCAGGACACAGCCAGCTGCGACATCAACAGGAAAAACCAGCTAAGTCAGAGGACAAAGTGACATACTCTCATTAGGTGCAAGAGTGATGATTAAACATAGAATAAACTAGAGATAGATGCAAACCCTCCCCCTTTTTATTATTATATGTATATTTATGTAAATAAATATCCTTTATCTTAACTTTTGTATCTATCTTTCATTGCTTTGTCTCGTTGCGTGTCTGCTCCCGATTCATATGCTGATAAGTGGGGGTGTGATAGCATTAAAAATAATCATCCCCTAGACATAAAACGTGCCAAACACACGTCACATTTCCCCACCTGTCACATTTTGGCGAGCCCGTCCGTGGATTTAAACCATTAGTACAGCAGGCACGAACAGGCAGCAATAACTAAATTTTATATCAATATTTTTTCTAAAAATATTTATAAGTATCATCACTTCGCATTATCAAGAGTGTCACTTCTGTCATATTTTATTTATTACTATTATTGCATTTCATGTGTAATATTTCATTGCAGGAATTTTGTGATTAACGTAGGCAGACACCACATTCCCCTTTTACTCTTTCTTGCATTCAGCGGCACCTTTCTACATTTTACCTCTCAATATCTTCCACCTCACCCTCTTCCTAATCCGGCCTCTTTAACCATGGACTTAGCGGAATTAGCTTCCGATTTCGAGGCTGAAGGAATATTAGGTGGATTTGAAGGTCTTGAGTTAGAAGACTACGTACGAAGACGGATTGAAAGGGCACAAAGAATGGAAGAATTGCGCAAAGCCCGTGAGCAGGAAATACTAGAAATCAGACAGCGCTATAGACCGCAGAGTTTGGAGCTGAACAGCACACCCGCAAGACAAGATCAGGAAGCAGAGGAGAGTGGAATCATGACTCACGTCGAAACAGAGCACACCGCCCCATCAGACACAGACGTTGCTAATAAAGGTGAAACTACCACACCTGATGCCCCTTCTCTCGACCAGTCCACCTTGTCTACCCAACCCAACCCTCCAACTCAGTCTAATAGATCTGCAAACTGCGATGCCCCCATCCAGCCCATGCCCTCAAGCAAAACCCAACCTAAAAAGGCACCAATCCAACAACCAGCCTTGCACAAAAACTGCAACTACCCAGCACGTAAGCCTCGTCATAACCAGAACAACCAAGCCCACCGTGACTGCAACAACACCACGCGTGGCAACAAAACTAACCGTGCCTACCGTGACTGCAACGACAGCATGCGTAGCCACAAACCCAACCGCCAAAAGCAGCAGGCCTCACAGCGCATTTCGGTAATGACCGCGGTCCCCAAACCCTCTGTGTCTAATCAGCAAACACGTACTGATAGAACAGCGGGCGACCCATACGTCATATCAACACTGACTGTGGCCCCTGAACACACTGCCCTTGGCCCTATGAAAACGGAAGTCCTACCGGCACTTCCTCACCCTGTCTCATCTTCCCCCGGGATAGAGACCATTCTGGTTAACGGGCGGTACGTCCGGTCCCTATTTGACACAGGCTGTGCGGTAAGCTCAGTTATATGCAAAGCACTGGTTGATCCGGCTGATCTCACAGATAGAACTGTGACGATTCAGTCCCTTGACCGTGAGATTCCTCCAAAGGTTCTTCCTATTGCTAGGGTCCACGTAGAATGCAAGTACGTACATGGCACCATTGACGCAGCCGTCATGGACACGCCAGTGTACGACTTCATTCTAGGCTCCAAATATGTCCCTCTTGGAGTAGTCAATAAGCCATACTTCTCTCTGCCCGTCGGTAGATCGACAAAGCAGAGAAGTGGCCGCAACCAGCAGGTTGGAAGCCCTGGTCGCCACGCTAACACGCCTAGTCCCGACTCATCAGCGAAGCTCAAACCACACTGCCCTGGCATTGACACTGCTAGGAAGTCACGAGTTAAAGTGTGCCCGCGCACTCGTGAGGGTCTACTTGACCCAGGCTACTCAGCCAAAATTAAGCAACATTCCTCTGACAATGACAGTGTCAGAATGCCCCGAGGTAAGATTAACCCTTGCTCTCGTGGACTCACTCCTCTCCATGGCTCATCAGTCACTACTCCGAATCAACCTCTCCCTGGCATTGATAGTGTCAGGAAGTCACGAGGTAAGCCGAACCCTCGCGCCCGTGAAAACACTTCTCCCTATGGCTCCTCAGCCACCATTCCAAATCAACCTCCCCCTGGCATTGATAGTGTCAGGAAGTCACGAGGTAAGCCGAGCCCTCGCGCTCGTGAAGACTCTTCTCACCCTGGCTCCTCAGCCACCATTCCGAATCAACCTTCCCCTGGCATTAACCGTGTCAGGAAGCCACGATGTAAGCCAGATTATTGCACTCGTGGGGACGTTCTCCGTCAGAACTCCACATTCTTTATCAGGCCACTCTTCCCTGACATTGATCGTTTCAGACGATACCGAGGTAAGCTGACTACTTACTCTCGTGAAGAAGCGCCTCACAGCGGCTTCGGAGGTAAGCCCCAACGTGCACACGTGCCTTGGGCACCCCGCCTAAGCCCCAATCACCCTCCCCAATCCGCCCCAGGAAGGAAATATAACTCATCCAATCGCCCAATCTACTCTCCCCAGCAGCCCCACATGTTTCACCCAGGTGACCACATAATCAGGGACGGAAAGTAGACCACGGACAGACTTGGACAGACTCTCCTCCTGGCATGGCTATCCCTTTATTTTTCCAGATTTTTTTTTCTAATGCTGTGACAACAACTGATCTTAAAGTTAGAGTGACATCAGTCTGCTCGCACTTTATGGATCTTTCTGCGATAGATCCATCTTGGCGGCGGCGTATGTGACAAGTCAAAAACTCGCTGTCAGAGTCACTCTAAATTATCACAGCATTAATTATTATTTTTCATTATTTATTTATTTTATTTTAATTATTTCCCCATCCTACCCCTGAATTCTTCACCCGCCACACCTTTTCCTCCCCAGGCTAGACTTAGTTGACCACATTGGAGATAGCTAAGGCGCGTCCTTTCATTTATCTGCCCTTGATTGGGGAAAGGTAGACACACAATCTCTTTTGTCTTACCGCCGGATGTCTGAAGGACGATCGCGGTTGACACCACCTTGGCTTGAATGCAAGCTAATCCTTCTCCCCCCCCCTTCTCTCACGTCTCTCTTTGATCTAAGAGACTACCCTGGTCAACACACCGCCTGATATCCCATGTGCCACTCCCATCTCAAGTCTACTTCACCCACGTGTAAGATAATGCTAAGCCTTGGACATTTCCGGTGTCCGCCCACACTTTTCAGGCATATATATATAGTAAACCAACTCAAATCACCCTCTCTTTCGCATTCGAGCTGAGCTATCGAGTCTGGACTATATCATTTATTCTTTCTCCTAGAGGAATACCTGGTGGTAAGCCGAACTTAATCACAAGTTCCATCTTAATTACTCTGTGTATATTTCCATTGGAGTTTATCATGTGTATTTTGCTTAGTTCATTTATATTTAATTAGTGCATTGTGTATTTCTCACTGGCGTAAGTAGAAAACATAAACATGTGCTATGTATGTATTTTAGTATTGCATTAATCTATTAATGCTATGTTGCTCAATTGATAGTTGATGCAACCATGTATATACTTGTGCATCTTATATTATCTTCTTTATCTCGGCTGACAACCGTGATAATTTTACTAGCGCACTGATACTGCGTTTAGAGAAGATATATGAATTATCTCCGCTTTACTCATTTTACTCTTATAAGAGTTACCCCGCTTGAAGGGACATTCAAGCACGCTCCATTGTTCTCGACCCACGGTCATATGCAAACAAAGCGTCTCGGTCACTGACCACCGCCCAACTCACCCCCCCCCCCTTTTCTTTCTCTATCCACCTGTGTTGTTTATTTGAGATTATTATTTCCTCTTCTATGTACATTCTTATATTATTATTTCCCCTTTTATATACATTTCTATATTGCTACTATCTGCCATCTATTTTCCAAATCCCATTTTTCATCATCTCCCCTTTATGCTCTAAAGCAATTTTACCAATCTGACGAATGCACCTCAGTCGAGGGCATCGATAAGATGTATGAGAGACATGTCCTAACTTGTCTTTATTTATCCGCAGCCTCCCTCAGGTGTCTGCCTATTTATCGGATTACTCACCTGCCTATTTATGTGCTGAGTGCTATCCAGCACTGCACTGTCCTACTGAGACCTGCCTATTTGCCTACTGGCCTATCTATGTGCTTAGTGCTAATCAGCGCTGCACTTGCATAGTTGCTATCAAGAATCACCTATTGCCTAGTTATTGGATCAACGATCTATTTACCTGCAGTTGTGCTTAGTGCTATTCAGCGCTGCATTTGCCTGCTGAGATCTACTCAACTCTACCACTTGGCGCTATCGGCATTGCCCGCCTATTTGACAGCCCACCTGTCAAGCTATTAGGCGCGACGTCCCTATAGAGTCAGATCTGTGCGAGACGTCATAGCTACGCCAACCCTCTGCAACTCACTGGACATATCCTATTACTTACACTGCCCACGGCAGATCAGCTCTGCCCGCAGTAACCTTGTGCCCACGGTATCCGGCCACCCGCCATACTGTGCCCACTACAGATACTAGACCTTGGGACTGAGACTCCACAAGAACTATATCGCCGGCGTCCCTCTATCCGCTAGAGCGCCACCTCCAGCTGCAGAACCTCAAGCCAGGACACAGCCAGCTGCGACATCAACAGGAAAAACCAGCTAAGTCAGAGGACAAAGTGACATACTCTCATTAGGTGCAAGAGTGATGATTAAACATAGAATAAACTAGAGATAGATGCAAACCCTCCCCCTTTTTATTATTATATGTATATTTATGTAAATAAATATCCTTTATCTTAACTTTTGTATCTATCTTTCATTGCTTTGTCTCGTTGCGTGTCTGCTCCCGATTCATATGCTGATAAGTGGGGGTGTGATAGCATTAAAAATAATCATCCCCTAGACATAAAACGTGCCAAACACACGTCACATTTCCCCACCTGTCACATTTTGGCGAGCCCGTCCGTGGATTTAAACCATTAGTACAGCAGGCACGAACAGGCAGCAATAACTAAATTTTATATCAATATTTTTTCTAAAAATATTTATAAGTATCATCACTTCGCATTATCAAGAGTGTCACTTCTGTCATATTTTATTTATTACTATTATTGCATTTCATGTGTAATATTTCATTGCAGGAATTTTGTGATTAACGTAGGCAGACACCACATTCCCCTTTTACTCTTTCTTGCATTCAGCGGCACCTTTCTACATTTTACCTCTCAATATCTTCCACCTCACCCTCTTCCTAATCCGGCCTCTTTAACCATGGACTTAGCGGAATTAGCTTCCGATTTCGAGGCTGAAGGAATATTAGGTGGATTTGAAGGTCTTGAGTTAGAAGACTACGTACGAAGACGGATTGAAAGGGCACAAAGAATGGAAGAATTGCGCAAAGCCCGTGAGCAGGAAATACTAGAAATCAGACAGCGCTATAGACCGCAGAGTTTGGAGCTGAACAGCACACCCGCAAGACAAGATCAGGAAGCAGAGGAGAGTGGAATCATGACTCACGTCGAAACAGAGCACACCGCCCCATCAGACACAGACGTTGCTAATAAAGGTGAAACTACCACACCTGATGCCCCTTCTCTCGACCAGTCCACCTTGTCTACCCAACCCAACCCTCCAACTCAGTCTAATAGATCTGCAAACTGCGATGCCCCCATCCAGCCCATGCCCTCAAGCAAAACCCAACCTAAAAAGGCACCAATCCAACAACCAGCCTTGCACAAAAACTGCAACTACCCAGCACGTAAGCCTCGTCATAACCAGAACAACCAAGCCCACCGTGACTGCAACAACACCACGCGTGGCAACAAAACTAACCGTGCCTACCGTGACTGCAACGACAGCATGCGTAGCCACAAACCCAACCGCCAAAAGCAGCAGGCCTCACAGCGCATTTCGGTAATGACCGCGGTCCCCAAACCCTCTGTGTCTAATCAGCAAACACGTACTGATAGAACAGCGGGCGACCCATACGTCATATCAACACTGACTGTGGCCCCTGAACACACTGCCCTTGGCCCTATGAAAACGGAAGTCCTACCGGCACTTCCTCACCCTGTCTCATCTTCCCCCGGGATAGAGACCATTCTGGTTAACGGGCGGTACGTCCGGTCCCTATTTGACACAGGCTGTGCGGTAAGCTCAGTTATATGCAAAGCACTGGTTGATCCGGCTGATCTCACAGATAGAACTGTGACGATTCAGTCCCTTGACCGTGAGATTCCTCCAAAGGTTCTTCCTATTGCTAGGGTCCACGTAGAATGCAAGTACGTACATGGCACCATTGACGCAGCCGTCATGGACACGCCAGTGTACGACTTCATTCTAGGCTCCAAATATGTCCCTCTTGGAGTAGTCAATAAGCCATACTTCTCTCTGCCCGTCGGTAGATCGACAAAGCAGAGAAGTGGCCGCAACCAGCAGGTTGGAAGCCCTGGTCGCCACGCTAACACGCCTAGTCCCGACTCATCAGCGAAGCTCAAACCACACTGCCCTGGCATTGACACTGCTAGGAAGTCACGAGTTAAAGTGTGCCCGCGCACTCGTGAGGGTCTACTTGACCCAGGCTACTCAGCCAAAATTAAGCAACATTCCTCTGACAATGACAGTGTCAGAATGCCCCGAGGTAAGATTAACCCTTGCTCTCGTGGACTCACTCCTCTCCATGGCTCATCAGTCACTACTCCGAATCAACCTCTCCCTGGCATTGATAGTGTCAGGAAGTCACGAGGTAAGCCGAACCCTCGCGCCCGTGAAAACACTTCTCCCTATGGCTCCTCAGCCACCATTCCAAATCAACCTCCCCCTGGCATTGATAGTGTCAGGAAGTCACGAGGTAAGCCGAGCCCTCGCGCTCGTGAAGACTCTTCTCACCCTGGCTCCTCAGCCACCATTCCGAATCAACCTTCCCCTGGCATTAACCGTGTCAGGAAGCCACGATGTAAGCCAGATTATTGCACTCGTGGGGACGTTCTCCGTCAGAACTCCACATTCTTTATCAGGCCACTCTTCCCTGACATTGATCGTTTCAGACGATACCGAGGTAAGCTGACTACTTACTCTCGTGAAGAAGCGCCTCACAGCGGCTTCGGAGGTAAGCCCCAACGTGCACACGTGCCTTGGGCACCCCGCCTAAGCCCCAATCACCCTCCCCAATCCGCCCCAGGAAGGAAATATAACTCATCCAATCGCCCAATCTACTCTCCCCAGCAGCCCCACATGTTTCACCCAGGTGACCACATAATCAGGGACGGAAAGTAGACCACGGACAGACTTGGACAGACTCTCCTCCTGGCATGGCTATCCCTTTATTTTTCCAGATTTTTTTTTCTAATGCTGTGACAACAACTGATCTTAAAGTTAGAGTGACATCAGTCTGCTCGCACTTTATGGATCTTTCTGCGATAGATCCATCTTGGCGGCGGCGTATGTGACAAGTCAAAAACTCGCTGTCAGAGTCACTCTAAATTATCACAGCATTAATTATTATTTTTCATTATTTATTTATTTTATTTTAATTATTTCCCCATCCTACCCCTGAATTCTTCACCCGCCACACCTTTTCCTCCCCAGGCTAGACTTAGTTGACCACATTGGAGATAGCTAAGGCGCGTCCTTTCATTTATCTGCCCTTGATTGGGGAAAGGTAGACACACAATCTCTTTTGTCTTACCGCCGGATGTCTGAAGGACGATCGCGGTTGACACCACCTTGGCTTGAATGCAAGCTAATCCTTCTCCCCCCCCCTTCTCTCACGTCTCTCTTTGATCTAAGAGACTACCCTGGTCAACACACCGCCTGATATCCCATGTGCCACTCCCATCTCAAGTCTACTTCACCCACGTGTAAGATAATGCTAAGCCTTGGACATTTCCGGTGTCCGCCCACACTTTTCAGGCATATATATATAGTAAACCAACTCAAATCACCCTCTCTTTCGCATTCGAGCTGAGCTATCGAGTCTGGACTATATCATTTATTCTTTCTCCTAGAGGAATACCTGGTGGTAAGCCGAACTTAATCACAAGTTCCATCTTAATTACTCTGTGTATATTTCCATTGGAGTTTATCATGTGTATTTTGCTTAGTTCATTTATATTTAATTAGTGCATTGTGTATTTCTCACTGGCGTAAGTAGAAAACATAAACATGTGCTATGTATGTATTTTAGTATTGCATTAATCTATTAATGCTATGTTGCTCAATTGATAGTTGATGCAACCATGTATATACTTGTGCATCTTATATTATCTTCTTTATCTCGGCTGACAACCGTGATAATTTTACTAGCGCACTGATACTGCGTTTAGAGAAGATATATGAATTATCTCCGCTTTACTCATTTTACTCTTATAAGAGTTACCCCGCTTGAAGGGACATTCAAGCACGCTCCATTGTTCTCGACCCACGGTCATATGCAAACAAAGCGTCTCGGTCACTGACCACCGCCCAACTCACCCCCCCCCCTTTTCTTTCTCTATCCACCTGTGTTGTTTATTTGAGATTATTATTTCCTCTTCTATGTACATTCTTATATTATTATTTCCCCTTTTATATACATTTCTATATTGCTACTATCTGCCATCTATTTTCCAAATCCCATTTTTCATCATCTCCCCTTTATGCTCTAAAGCAATTTTACCAATCTGACGAATGCACCTCAGTCGAGGGCATCGATAAGATGTATGAGAGACATGTCCTAACTTGTCTTTATTTATCCGCAGCCTCCCTCAGGTGTCTGCCTATTTATCGGATTACTCACCTGCCTATTTATGTGCTGAGTGCTATCCAGCACTGCACTGTCCTACTGAGACCTGCCTATTTGCCTACTGGCCTATCTATGTGCTTAGTGCTAATCAGCGCTGCACTTGCATAGTTGCTATCAAGAATCACCTATTGCCTAGTTATTGGATCAACGATCTATTTACCTGCAGTTGTGCTTAGTGCTATTCAGCGCTGCATTTGCCTGCTGAGATCTACTCAACTCTACCACTTGGCGCTATCGGCATTGCCCGCCTATTTGACAGCCCACCTGTCAAGCTATTAGGCGCGACGTCCCTATAGAGTCAGATCTGTGCGAGACGTCATAGCTACGCCAACCCTCTGCAACTCACTGGACATATCCTATTACTTACACTGCCCACGGCAGATCAGCTCTGCCCGCAGTAACCTTGTGCCCACGGTATCCGGCCACCCGCCATACTGTGCCCACTACAGATACTAGAACTTGGGACTGAGACTCCACAAGAACTATATCGCCGGCGTCCCTCTATCCGCTAGAGCGCCACCTCCAGCTGCAGAACCTCAAGCCAGGACACAGCCAGCTGCGACATCAACAGGAAAAACCAGCTAAGTCAGAGGACAAAGTGACATACTCTCATTAGGTGCAAGAGTGATGATTAAACATAGAATAAACTAGAGATAGATGCAAACCCTCCCCCTTTTTATTATTATATGTATATTTATGTAAATAAATATCCTTTATCTTAACTTTTGTATCTATCTTTCATTGCTTTGTCTCGTTGCGTGTCTGCTCCCGATTCATATGCTGATAAGTGGGGGTGTGATAGCATTAAAAATAATCATCCCCTAGACATAAAACGTGCCAAACACACGTCACATTTCCCCACCTGTCACAATCGGTTAGAAAGACAATCTGACTGTGTGGGGTACTTGGATGATTTGCTTGCATGGGAGCAGCTAGTTCTAGTACTTCCCTGTCTGCTCTGTGGCTGTCAGAGAGCTCTCCAGTTGCAATGGATTTTTCTAGTTTTTCTCCATCTGGCCATACGATAAGTATTCCAGCTCCTCCATTTGTGGTGGCTTAATGGGATGAGCCATTCGTTTAAACTCTGATCCACTTATTGCTAGGATAATGAATTTGCAGAAAACAGTTCAATATTTCCTTGAGTTCTGTTGGAATGTAATCAGATGTTTTGGTTATATTTTCAATATGGTCTCTTATAGTAGGAAGAGAGCTTTCGTCCCAGGGTGGAGATTCATTTTGATGCATCGTGGATTCCAGAGTTATTTTTTCAAGCTGGTGTTTCTTTTTTTAGGTTTAGAGATTCCTGTATGAAATTGGTCCTTTTGAAACGTTTTTTTTTTGTGTGCCAGTTTTGTGGATTTTTGCTCTGAGTGGGTGCCTCTCCAAGGTTTCAAATTTAGTGAATTGGGAAAGGATTTTATTTCTTTACTTTCAACTTTATCAAATGAAAATTATTTAATTTTATCGAGGCTTTGAATGAGGTATGTTTTTTTTTTTTTAGAAGATGATTACATCAATTAGATAATCATTAAATAACATCAGTTAGCATCTGTACTTTCCTGATCAGGCAGGTCGCCATATTTTTCTCCTATAGGGGTGTTTTAGGGACTAACCAATTCTATCTAAATCAGTGATTCCTGAAGTGGTCAATATAAGCCCCCAGGGGTCTATGATGACTTCCAAGGGGTATAGCAGGGGCGTAACTAGGGATTTGGGGGCCCGGGGGGATTGACCTCTTTGGGGGCCCCTTGCATTTTGACATTCGACATATGACATGGAATAATGTACGCAAAAATATATAAGCACCAAATCAAATTGGTTCAGTATATCAGTAAACTTAACAAAAAGTAATCAAGACTATTTTAATGAATAAAAGCTTTGTTTATTAGTTAAATAATGCACAAGTGACAAATCTCAATTGATATCGCTTCACGTCGTGCATTCTGTGCAGCAAAGACATCTATAACATCAACTACATCGATACTAGTATTTCTAGTATTTGTGACTTCACTGACATTAAAGCCATGATAAGCCTTTCTTGTGTCATTGTGCTCCTGAGATAGCTTTTGATGAACTTGAGCTTTGAGAATGATCTCTCACATGACGTAATGGAAGTGGCCTGAGTTAGCAGTATTCGGAGGAGGTTGCATAGTTTGAGCACACGTAATTACCATATCAAGCCTGTTTCCTCAATATGTCTATTGGTGATTGTATTACTGGTTTGTTGATGAAAAGTGCTCGTGCATCAATGACATCATACAAACAGGAAAAGTAGCACAGTTTGTCATAAGCGGGTCTTCATCTAACAGGTGTCTTGGTTCAAGAAGAAACCCAAAGGTATCAATTTTCTTTCCAGCCTTTGGAATCTGCCCTTCATCTCCATATGAAATCTGTCCAGCACTTCTGTCGCAACACGTTTGAATTGCAGTTCTATTGACAGTCCTACATTAGAACTCAACTTACCATCAAGTCTTTTCTTTCTTCTATAGCTTTTATATAGCGTTACTTTCATGCTTATAGCATGCTCAGAGCGCTTTGGTCCAATCTAGGAGTTGGTTTTCCGTTCTGCCTTTAGTAAACGCAACTCTGCCCGAGTCGGGTGTCGAACCTCGAGTCCCCTTCTAGTTAGCCAAGACAAGCCAAGTTCAAGCGCACTTAGGGAATCCATAGTATTCACTACCTTCTTTTGCTTTTTGATGGATTGGGTTTTTGTCAGTTTCTCATCATTTTGCAGAAAGCATGAAAGGGTACTAATTTCTTTAGCAGCTTTCCATATATGCAGTCCAGACTTTTGTAGTTTCTTCCGAACTATATTAATTGGGAGCAAAGAGCTTTGACCAGAATTCAAGATAGGCAAAAAATTCTTAATTTTCCACTGCATGAAGAAGATTCTGTCCTAATATTATATGGTACTACGTCATTGTTGGTTGTTGATGTTTTGTGCGCAAGCAAAAGGATTCAGAGCATACAAAAGTGGGAAAGATCCATATCTCGTTATGCTCGAGTATAGAAATACTCCGATAAGTGGACTGCCGTATTCACAATCACAACTGCTGACGAGTAGAAGACTCAGGGAATCATTCGAACTGATCCCAAACTATTGAAACCATCGGTAGCTCAAAATGCAGAGACATTACTCAACGAACGACAGATGAAAAGCAAAGTGAAATACAATGCAAAAGCAAGACTACCTAAAGATTATTCTGTCGGAGAGTTCGTCTAGGTCAAACATGGCAGAAAGAAGTTGTCATAAAAAACATTCAGCACCCAGATCTTACATCATAAAGACAAACGGAAAAACATACAGAAGAAATCAACGCTTTTTGAATAAGAGTTTCGATGAAGACATCTCTGGGTACTATGATACCGATGGAGACAATGAACTGCAAACTGTTGGAACAAACGGAACATACAGTTATAGACCAACGTCTAGAGAACTTGTTGTGCCAGTCAAGACAACCAGAAGTGGACGAATTGTTGAAGTTCCTACTAGACAGGGCCGGCCTTAGGCCACTTCAGCCTATGCGGTCTCATTGGGCCCCGCGCTTTCATAGGACACGCGCTAATTCTAAGTGTACATTATTAAATTAAACCATTATAACGTATATAAAATAACAGGGTTTTCGTGACCTCCTGATTTTCCAGGGCCTCCAGGAAATCTCATGAAAAGGCAAAATATACGATAAAGTCCTGAACTTTTTTTTAATTTATTCAAATCTCCTTAAGAATAGACGAAATTGACATTTTGGGGTGCCAATAAATAAAAAGTGGCATTGCGAGCTTTCATTTGATAAAAATTTATTGCAAAGACGAAAGTAGGCCTATTTTCTAATTCAAAAAAAATAATATTGACATTATGCTCATCCCTACCCAGACTAGGCCCCGCGCGATCAGTTTTGCATAGGGCCCCCAAATGGTAGATATCACTCTTAAGAACTTTAAAAGGAAGGATGTGATAATAACTTCAAAAGGAAGGATGTGCTAATATTATATGATATTACGTTATTGTTTGTTGTTTATGTTTTGTGCGAAAGCAAAAGGATTAGATGGAAATAAAAATAGAGTTTCCATTGGATTGATGAAAGATGAATAGAGGGGTAATAACTCGAGTGTGAAGTTTAATTCTGAAATTATAGACGCCAAACCCGAATAATGGACTATTCTTGCATTATTAAGAATAACTTTTGGATCTGTTATACTCGATTCTGTAAATTTTGCTTCAAGGTTAATTAGTGTAGCCATAAAATACTCGCCATTTAGATCTATTATTAGTAAAGGTAACAAGATACCTGGAATTCGCTGTTTATCATGCAGTTTTATTCGTGGCAACAAAGTTTAAAATGTAAAACTAACTTTAAAAAAAACTTTAATCTCTGTGGGAAAAAATATTTTTAAAATGTCAACAAAGTCAACGTACTGATAGACCTAGATCTAGGTTTAGTCTTTGTGATAAATTTTTAATCCATAAATGTTGAAAAAAAAGACACCCGTTGACACTATTTGTCAATCAAATATATTAATTTATGTATTTACAAATAAATTTCGGACACCCATTTGGGGGCCCCCCCTAGGTGGGGGCCCGGGGGGATTTTAAATTTCTCCCCCCTCCCCCCCCCTTAGTTACGCCACTGGGGTATAGGAAATGTAAATGGGGGTCTACGATAGGGGATCTCATCTAAGCAGGTCGAGTAATTATATTTTATTTCCTATAAATGGAATTAACTCATACACACAAATGATTTGTACCTTAGTTAATCATTTGAATTTCAACCCTGATATTAGAATGAATTCTTTAATTTGTAAATGTTAACATCGAGTTTAAATATCTTAATGGTGTCTCTGTGAAACATAGCCGAATCCAAAAAATAATGTAAATAGAACAGTGTCCATTGGTTGAAATAAGGCTTCATTCCTATCTTCATTGCCTATATGTCTGTTATGCAACAAAGTCATGACGCTATGAAACCATCTCAGCTGGAGGATCATTTGAGACGATAAAAATTAAGGCAATGTCTTCAATTCCGAAGGTTAAGGATGATTCGTTGTTTCACGTGAATACACAGACCCAGTTGCGAACTACATATTCTTCAGTTGTCCTCCGACGTTCATATTTAAGTCTTCTATTCCTCTTCTATTCTCATTTTCTGCTGAGGTTTTTAATATTAAAACTAAACTGTTGCCTAATTTTGAAATAGTATTATCAAAGCCGCCCACTGATAGGCGTATCGTTTTTGTTTGATAAAACTATTAATTTTTAATTTCGATTCATTTTAAATGTAATTATTCCAAATTAAACATACACGACTTGGAAAACATTGAGAAAAAAATATACACATTTGAAGTTGATGAATTTTGAAAAATGTATAATTAGCAAAACATGAGGAAGAGTCTACCGAACATTTAAAAACATGGTAAGGGGTCCACGAGACACAAATAGTTTGGGAACCACTGATCTAAATCCAATTATCATCAACATCCTATCAACATCAATAATAACATCAATATCCTCTCAACATGAACATCCAATTAACGTACAGAAGAGATACTTCACCCCCACTACTGCACCAACCCTCTCCCCCCCACACACCAACTCAGACTACCCCCCTCCCCTTACACACACCCATTCCCACCCACTAAGCAAGGTAATTCCATTAATTAATTGCCTTAATTTATTGCCGACGACATGTCTGACCATCAAAACAATCAAGAACAAATACAAATAACGGGAGGGTGGGGACAGGTGGTGGTGGTTGGGAGGGTTAGTGAACGAGAGAAGAGTCTTAATTAGTGAGTGGGGGTGGAAGAGAGCAAACTGCCCAACTGCTACCCAACTACACCATCCTCCCTCGCCATCGTCCTGTTTCGTGCCGCCATTTTGTTTTTGGAAGGGTCAACTTAATGTGGTCAGAACGTTGAAGAGCTATTACGTCATGCTCTAGATCCAATGACAAAAATTTGTTTGTTTATTTAACATCAAAGTCTTATCTGTGATAGTAAGTGTATTGGTTTTGTATAGTGTCTGACTGTGTATGGAAAGACCAGTTGACCTTTATTGTACATGGATGAGTGAACAGCAAAGAGAATGTGTAAGTCAGGACTGTGTGGCAATGAATCAGAAAACCAACAGGATGCTAGAGTGAAGGATATGAATGTAAAACTAATAAATTGACGTGTTCATTGAGATTAGAGTTGTTTTTAATGGGTCTATTACATTGTCCACTCTCTAATCATAATATTTTTTTTTTTTTAAATTCTGACATATGTCTTGTACAGGTACGCACTGTGTACACTACACAGCATATTGTCTGTACAAGAGTAACGTACAACAATACAGATCGTACAAGTTCAAGCTGAGTATTTTCTATGCTTTATCTTTCGATCAAATGTGATTTAAGTTTTTTGTTGTTTTGTTTTTTTGCTAGCAAAAACATACGAACTATTCTCTTTAAGGATCCAGATTAGTAAGTCGACTGCCTGGTCGTGTGGGAAGCAATACGGACTGTCGTCTAGATGGGCCCAGATTCAAATCCAGACCACTGCCATATCTCGACGTCTAGCACCGGATTTGGGCTAAGATGCAAATTTCTTTATTTCGCCGACACGTCCGATACATGTAGTAAAAACAGACGTAAAAATCACGCAACACCAGCGCAACAACTTATTTATTGTTCAAGAAATGTAAGGTGTCTATATCACTTTAATGTATACAACGTCCTCTTTCATGCTCTTGTATCATTTCGCCTCTTTCCTGATCCTTTTGTATCATTTCGCCTCTTTCCTGATCCTGTTGTATCATTTCGCCTCTTTCTTGTCCCTGTTGTATCATTTCGCCTCTTTCTTGTCCCTGTTGTATCATTTCGCCTCTTTCCTAATCCTGTTGTATCATTTCGCCTCTTTCCTGATCCTGTTGTATCATTTCGCCTCTTTCTTGTCCCTGTTGTATCATTTCGCCTCTTTCCTGATTCTGTTGTATCATTTCGCCTCTTTCCTGATCCTGTTGTATCATTTCGCCTCTTTCTTGTCCCTGTTGTATCATTTCGCCTCTTTCCTAATCCTGTTGTATCATTTCGCCTCTTTCCTGATCCTGTTGTATCATTTCGCCTCTTTCTTGTCCCTGTTGTATCATTTCGCCTCTTTCCTAATCCTGTTGTATCATTTCGCCTCTTTCTTGTCCCTGTTGTATCATTTCGCCTCTTTCTTGTCCCTGTTGTATCATTTCGCCTCTTTCTTGTCCCTGTTGTATCATTTCGCCTCTTTCCTAATCCTGTTGTATCATTTCGCCTCTTTCCTAATCCTGTTGTATCATTTCGCCTCTTTCTTGTCCCTGTTGTATCATTTCGCCTCTTTCTTGTCCCTGATGTATCATTTCGCCTCTTTCTTGTTCCTGTTGCATCATTTAACCTATTTGTTATTCCTGTTGTATCTTTTAACCTATTTGTTATTCCTGCTGTATCATTAGGCCTCTTTCCTGTTCCTGTTGTATCCTTTCGCCTCTTTCTTGTTCCTGTTGTATCATTTCAACTAATTGTTGTTCCTGTTGTATCTTTTCGCCTATTTCTTATTCCTGTTGTATCTTTTCGCCTCTTTCTTGTCCCTGATGTATCATTTCGCCTCTTTCTTGTTCCTGTTGTATCATTTCGCCTCTTTCTTGTCCCTGATGTATCATTTCGCCTCTTTCTTGTTCCTGTTGTATCATTTCGCCTCTTTCTTGTCCCTGATGTATCATTTCGCCTCTTTCTTGTTCCTGTTGTATCATTTGGCTTCTTTCTTATTCCTGCTGTATCATTTGGCTTCTTTCTTATTCCTGTTGTATTATTTTGCCTATTTCTTGTTCCTATTGTATCATTAGGCCTCTTTCCTGATCCTGTTGTATCATTAGGCCTCTTTCTTGATCTTGTATCACTTGGCCTTTTTCTTGTTCCTGCTGTATCATTTGGCCTATTTCTTTACATCATTGCAAAGTATAATCAACTCAAAGTTTTCCCCACATTGGTGACATTCAGCAGAGGTCCGAATCTCGCCCACCGCCATTTCCATATGGCTAGCCATAAGTTAGGCTGATAGAATACTCTGCAACTAGGCATACGTTGTGGTCAATTCTGACCACTTGAAATAGCTGTAGAAAACTTCTGAGCAAATACACTATGTCCACAATGCTCCCCTGTCCTCAGCATTGTCGCTCCGTCCACTTCACTTGGACGACACGGAGATGTGACTTGATCCCACCCCCCCCCTTTTCCCACACACGCTTTTGCCTTTTCAATGCTGGATCTAAACCTCCGGAATTGTCATAATCGCATTAAGTCAATACATTAAGTGCCTTTAATGAGCTTGTCACTTGTACGCTTTGGAGAGGTGGGGAGGAGGGGGTCACATGCTACAACTGTCTCAATCACGTTCCTTCCTTCCTTTCTCTCATTCTCCCTGCCTCTTACCACCCCTCTCTCTCTCTTCTCTCTTCTTTCTCTCTCTCTCTTATTCTCTCTTTCTCCCTCCGTCGTGTCTATTTTTTTTTCTTGATTCCGTCAAGTTTCATCTTAGGAGAATGAATGTATGCTTTTATTAGCCTCATTATCTCGACCCCCCCCCCCTCTTTTTTTTTCTTCTTAAAAGCAGCGAAAACCGCTTTTCTCCTAGGCCCTGCCTCCAAAACTCTCGCAGGCTTTTAAACGCACGTGTTTCTACAACCTTTGACCCATAAATACATTAACGGAGAACCCCGGGCCTTAGCAGTCCTCACAAAGACATGGGCCGTTCTCTTTTCAATGCAAGATGTTGGGATCACCCGCTTAGTCAATTTGATCATGATTGTGGCCCCGTTGTTTGGATACTCTTCTTTTATCGGAGATCGAGTTAGCATCACTAAAATAGTGGCTACGGAAACTCAAAAGTGCCAAATTTTGGTAAAGTATGACCATATGATTGTATTTGGCATTTGAGTGTATGGATAGAAATCTTTCCAATTAAATTAAGCTTTACGGGGAATATGGAATAATATAAAATATTTAATCTTGTATTGATATCTTCTAAGTAGATATTTTGCGTAATTAAAACAACAAAAAATATGTTATTTATCTTCCAAATACATAATTTCAAACATTTTGTAGTTAAAAATTAGAAATTGGAAGTAAAACAAACCCAAACAATTGTATTATCTATAAATAGTGACATTTTTTTCTGTTGATATATAGATTTGACTTAAGGATGTTTTTAAAAGTAGAATTAAAAGTCGATATTAAGTTTACCAAGATCATCAATGTATGCTGTGAACCAATGTGAGTCACCGAGTCATTGAATCATAGAATCGAATGACAAATAATACAACAGGAACAAGAAAGAGGCCAAAGGATACAACAGGAACAAGAAAGAGGCCAAATGATATAACAGGAATCGAATCGAAGAGCTATTGAATCCTTGAGCCATTAAGCCATTGGAACATTAAATCCTTTATTTTATTAAATCATTGAATATCAGTTGTGAAGAGCCCATACTACAGCAAGATCTGGGTAAAATATATTACAAGCATTTTGCAGATTAACTCAACTCCAACATGTGAATAGCTAATATTTTCCCTATCAAATACATTTCCTTAGTTGTATGCGTGTGGCCGATCACATTTGACATGTAGACTTGTTACTGCTGCTGGTCGAGAACACAATGCATATTACAAATAGAATGAAACAAGAATTTAAATAAAACGTGATTATATTAGACAGAAGCTCCATAAAACCTAATAAGTTCCTCCAACTTTAAATCCGTGTATTTGACTGTAAATTATTGGCACTTTTCCCGCTTTCCTAACAATAATCCTCACAATTGTCATTTTAGTAAGGAATAGCTGCATGAGTCTTTTTTTTTTCTTTATGAAATGTGTACAATGTAGAATGTGATAGCCTCGTTTTAATTAAAGCTACTGAGTTCAACGCTTTCATTTTCTTTCCATTACAACAAAATTATAGAAAGTAGCCAATCGGTATTCCGTACACGGATCGCGTGTTTTTTTTTTTTTTTTTTTTTTTTGAAAAAGGATAAAAAAAAAAAAAAAAAGAGTCAGCGCCACGAGATACAATGGCCGTAGAGACTTGGTGTTGATCTTTTTATTTGTAGCGCTGGAAGGAAGGACGACCTCCCAGATTTTCTGAGCCGAGCCCCGAGTGCCACGACCCAACCGAAGTACCCGATCAGCGAAACAGTCGTACAATTAGTTTCAATAGAGAGGAGAGGATTCTACGGTCCAGTCAGGCGAGACTGTTCTACAATTACCAGCCCCCCAAAAGTCCCCGGTCTTAGGAATACCCGTTCACCCCATTTCGAGGTGGAGAAGGGGGGAGCACTTGCCAGAACAGGCTCTCTGATTGTGCACCCTTTGGGGGGCTTTGTGTCCCAGGGGGGAGCGATACATTGTTACAACGGACAGTTTATCCAAAAGCACCTGATTTAATATGCCCTGCTCCGTGTCCCCATTGTCAGTTCCAGAAAAGTTGTCCTTGTCAACAGAAGATTAAAATTTGTTCTATGTCCGAGTTCACGTATGATTTTCTTTTTATTCTGCAGTCAATATAGGAAGCATTAGAGCTGCACGCCCGTAGGCTTCTTCTTGGGTTATAATTCAATCACTAATTTTTTTTTTTCAGTAGCTCGGATGATCATTTTGCAGCAACCAAAGTCTTGGTGTAGTAAGTTTATTAGGCAGGTCAAACTTTTCACGATAAAGGCATTTTAATAAGGTTTTTTTAAAGGCTTAGAGTACTAATTTAAAAAAAAATTTCTATAACCTTTAACTTACATGTAGACCTATATTATGTGTATTGGATAGAATGTATGGCATGTCGATTGATAAAATGACATGAATGCACTCTGGACTGGTCATGTGACATGTATGTAGAAAGAAAATTGATTTATCTTGTGACATGCATGTACATTGATTTATCACGTGACATGTATACATATTGATTTATCATATGACATGTATGTAAACTGACTGATCATATAACATGTGTGTAAACTGATAGATCATACGGCATATATGTACACTGACAGATCATAAAACATGTATATATGCTGACAGATCAAGAGATATGTATGTATGTATGTATGTATACACTTAAACATCACATGAAATGTATGTCAACTGATAGAATATATGACATATATATTCAGAAACAACAAGTGTCATGTATGTACATTTTAAGATCACATAACATGTATGTGAACTGATAGGTCATATGACGTGTATATACACTGAAAGGTCAGATGACATGTATATGCACTGTAAGATCACGTGACATGTAGATACACTGTAACATCACGTGATATGTATATTGTGATGTTGCTTATTCAGGCTGTCTTGAAGTCAACTATTGATGACCGTTGGATTTCAACCAATTACTCTGCAAGCGTTTGGGTATAGATGTTCGGGTGTATTCCGTATAGTTGAACAACAATCCATACATAACAAAACAACATCGATTGTAACGAGTGAAGAGATGTAGTCAACGATGATGAACAAGTTCACATAGATTTATTCTGATAAAAGGCCACAGTAGAAGTCTCTGTCACTAAACACGTCGTTACCCTGGAATATTCTATCGCTAACTGATTTTCCGGTCTCTAACCCAACATATCCCAAACGTCACTAGTCCCGTTCAATATGCGTCTTCTATGGTGCGTCGCTAAATAACTAACCTATATAAATAAGGTGTCTAACAGATTCCTCCCCCCCTTGAAAAAAAAATATGTCAATATTTTTCCACTACTGTCAAGTCTTACAAGGGCATTTTCAATTTAAGGGGAAGACAACAAACATAAAATCTTGACATCTTCATCTTGACTTGACAGTTCCTCATATTCATGTCAATGTTCATAACATTCCAGAATCATCTTCATTAGTACACAGTTCATAATGGAGGAAAATGTGGCATCTTATGGGCACGTCATACACTCACAAATGTTCTTCACTGGCAGTAATCTGATAAAATACAATATTTCAAAAACAATTATAGACTTTATTTCTACATTCAATAAGTTTTTCTTACCACCCTTTTATACGCTTTTGTCCATTTTTCTTTTATACTCACCCTTTTCCATAGAACTAACTTTCGTCAATGATATATGAAATGATTCACACAAAAAAAAATATCCATACTTACTTTCAAATGCTTAACATCAAACTTACTTATCTCCCTTTTCCATAACATATAAATTGTGTCAATATATTAATATATATTAAATACTCAATATAATCATAGTTTATTTACAAAATTATTTCATTTCAATGTCATTCTAGACAATAGATCAGCTACAATATTCACAGATCCACTAATAGCTTTCACTTCAAATTTATATTCCTGTAGTGCTAAGAACCATCTATAAACACGACTGTTTTTCATGCTCTTTTGCTGTATATACTGAATAGTTTTATGATCAGTTAATAATATGAATTTCCTTCCTATTAAATAGCTCTCTAGCTTAGTAATTACCCATATTACAGCTAAGGCTTCTCTTTCAATGACACTATATTTTTTCTCTGCCTCTGACAATTTTCTACTTACATATAATATAGGATGTAAGTTATCATAGTTCTGCATTAGACAACCACCAATAGCATTACCAGATGCATCAGTTGTGACATAAAATATTTTGTCTTTATCGGGTAGTCTTAATATTAATTCATGACTAAAAATATCTTTAATTCTGTCAATAGCTTTCACACATTCCTCATTACAGACTACTTTTTGAGGTTTTCCTTTTTTAAGTAAGTCATTTAGTGGATTCACTATTTCTGCTAAGTTCTTTATAAACTTTCTGTAATAATTTACTATTCCCAATATACTTTTAATTTGTCTTTTTGTTGTAGGTATTTCAATATTAAGTACTTTCTTTATGTTATCTTCAATAGGGCTAATCATGTTGTTATTTACTTTATGTCCTAAGAAAATTATTTCCTCCAATCCTATTTCTACTTTTTCTGCTTGAATTGTAAGTCCACTTTCTTTTATTATTTTGAATACTTCTTTTACATCTACCAAATGTTCCTCCCAACTATTATTAAAAATACATATGTCATCCAAATAGCAAATAACATTTTCTTTGTTTCCAATTATCATGTTCATCATTCTATTAAATGTGGCAGGTGCATTTACTAATCCAAAACTCATATAATTCCATTGAAAAATACCATATGGTGTTACAAATGCTGTGTAAGGTTTTGCATTTTCCGTTAAAGGTATTTGCCAATAACCTTTAGTTAAATCCAATTTAGTAAAAAATTTTGCTCCATTTAATTTATGTAGAATATCCTCTATATTTGGCATTGGATATGGGTCAAATTCTGTGATGTTGTTATTGTTAAGTTTCCTATAATCAATACATAACCGTATATCTCCATTCTTCTTTTTGGCTATCACAATTGGTGAAGCATAAGGAGATGTTGATGGTTCAATTATACCTGATTCTAGTAAATTGTCTATTTCTTTCTTTACTTTGTCTTGTAAATGTAGCGGTATTCTATATGGCTTAAGCTTGATAGGTTTTGGATCTGTTACTTTAATGTCATGTTTAATAATATTTGTTTTTCCTGGTATGCTGGAAAAAATTTCTTTGTATTCCTGTATTATTTTAGTTATATCTTTTGACTTTTCCTTAGTTAAATTATTAAGATTAATCTTTTGCCAAGTTTGATTCTCTTTTGTTTCTATTACAGGTATTTCCTTAATATCATTTTCATTGTGATTTTCATTTGTTATTATCATCAAGCATTCTTCTCTTTCTGAAAATGTATTTTCTATTTCCTCCTGAATGTTTTGTATCAACTCATCTTCTCTATCATGATACAGTTTCAAATTATTTATGTGATATGTTTTAATTTTCCCATTTATTTCAATTTGATAATTCACATCATTAATTTGTTTTATCACCTTAAATGGACCTTTCCATTGTTTACCAATTTTATTTTTCAGGTCATTTATTAATATTAATACATTGTTTCCTACTTCTAGTGTTTTCAATTGTCTTTTCTTATTTAAATTCTCATGAGCACTTTGTTTGTACTTCTTATTGTTGTTATATGCTTGAGTCCATATTTCTTTCAATTCTGTTGTGATTGTTGTTTCACTGTCATTATTTAATTTATTCTCATTGTCTATTAGATTTTCTTTAAAAACATCTAATTCATCTCTAGGTTTTCTTCCATGTATTATTTCATATGGTGAAAATTGTGTTGCTTCATGGATGTTGTTTCTATGAGCAAATAGTACATAGTTAATGTAATGATCCCACTTGTTCTGATTATTCTTAATTATTTTTGTTAGTGATCTTTTTAATGAACCACCATATCGTTCACATAAACCGTTACTCTCTGGGTGGTAAACCCAAGAGTATATGTGTTGTATATTGTATTGTTTAGTCCATTTCTTAAATTGTTCTGATTTAAACTGAGATCCCTGATCACTCAATATAATTTTAGGTATACCATGTCTAGTAATTACTTTCTGAGTTATGGCATTAATGATATTTTCTGCACTTGTATTTGATAATGGGATTGCCTCTGGGTATCTACTAAACATGTCTATTACTGTTAGAATGTATTTGTTATTATTTTCAGTTTGAATTAAAGGACCTATTAAATCAATAGATACTTTCTGAAATGGTGCTGTAGGTTCATCCATTTCTTGAATGGGTGCTTTATTCACTAGGCTTTTGTTAGATCTCTTTTGACATATGTCACATGAGTTTATGTATTTGTTTATTGTTGCTTTCATTTTGGGCCAAAATACTTGTTTTGACAAATTCCTATAACATTTCTTTACTCCCCTATGTGCTGCTAAATTATTATCATGTGTCATGATTAAAACATCTTTCCAATATTTCTGTGGTAAGACAAGTTGTTTTATTTTCTTGTTATCATTACTTGTTTGTCTAAACAATATTTTATTCTCTATACAAAATTTCTCCATTGGATTATTATTGTTTTTATCTGATATTCTTGAATAAATTTTCCCAATAATATTGTCATTCATTTGTTCTAATGCAAATGTGGGTGTTGTTTCTTTTTCACTTTGAAATATTTGTGTTTCAAGACTATTTTGTGTTTCATTTTCTATCTCTCTTTCCTTAACATCTGTATTTTCTATTTGTATTACATTACTGGTTTCTTTTTCTTCATCATTATTTATTACATTTATTGTATTTTCCTGTTTCTCATCTTGTTTATCCATTGATCTTGTTATTACCATACTTGTTATATTTTGTGTTTCTATGTTTTCATGATTTTGTCTTATGTTTTTGTATTTGTTTTGCCAGTCTTCTAATTCTTTTCTTGAACATTCTTTAACTCCTTTTATGTTTCCTACTAACATATCATATCTCATTTCTGGTATTGCAATGCCATCACAATAACCAGTGAAAAATGGAGTTTCAATGTACACCCTTATAGCTTTAAATTCCCTTACAGTGCCATCTGCTAATTCTACTTTCCTAGTAAACCCTTTATACCAATGAGGTTTGACAAATTTAGTTTTTACTGCCAAAGTGTTACAACCTGAATCCCTGATTAATTCCACCGGAATTCTATCTACAAACCCTGGGTACACTGCAAAATTGTTCCTATTTCCTCCCATGAAATACACCCTATCTGTACCTTTATTTTTGTATTCCCTACTGTAACTCCTATTTCTATAATTTCCCCTGTCATTCCTATCTCTACTCCTATATCTACTGTTATTTTGTTCATTGTATCTATTTCTACTTCCAGACCTACTATTCCCTCTTCTACAGTTAGCTGCTATATGACCTTTTCCTTGACATTTAAAACAGGTTATTTCACTATATTTCCTATTTCCACTATTTGATCTGTTTCTATTTCTACTTCTATCAACATTTTCTTTGGTGTATCCTATTAAATCTACTTTGCTCTTATCTCTATCAGAAAATGGTTTATTTGGATAGGCATTTTTGTATACTCTCATTATCTCTGTTATTTCATCTATAGTTTTTGGGTTTCTTTCTCTAATAAAAGATTGTAATTGAGGATCACATTTATTTACAAAGTTGTCCACTAAAATAAAAAATTTTAATCCCTCATACGAGTTATTCACTTTTTCTAATTTTACCCACTTATTGAAAAAATCCT
This sequence comes from Biomphalaria glabrata, assembly GCF_947242115.1. Taxonomy (NCBI): domain Eukaryota; kingdom Metazoa; phylum Mollusca; class Gastropoda; family Planorbidae; genus Biomphalaria; species Biomphalaria glabrata. The sequence goes on from NC_074719.1 coordinate 19,790,103, forward strand.
TTTCCATATTAATAGTAGTTTGGGGTTCTATTCCTAATGATGGTATATTGTCAAAGTATTTCTTTCTAAAAGTTGTAGCATTATGACCATAGGCATTCAATAACTCTCTTTTTAAAACCTGATAGCTATCATCAATATGATGGTCATGATTTTGGCATATTGTTAGAGCTTGGCCATGAACAAAGTCTATCAGTATTTCAGACCATTCTTCTTCAGGCATATTAAATGTAGACATTTTTGCCTCATATCTTTTCAGGAAATCACCAATGTCATCCTTCTGTTCATCAAAACTTTGTATTTTTCTTTTTAGCCATGTCTGTGAATTAGGGTTGTCTCTTTGTGTGGTAATATTATTTGAATTATTTGTGTTATTTCCTTGTTCAGTTTGAGCTCTGGCTTGTGCTGCATCCAATCTCATCTTCTCCATTTTAGCTTCATGTTCTCTCTGCCTTTCTTGGTCCTCTTTTTGCTTTTCATATTCTTCCTTTCTGATCCTATCATGTCTCTCTATCTCTTCTTTTTCCCTTCTTATTTTATCTTGCCGTTCCATTTCTTCCCTCACAACTTGCTGTACATAAGCTGCTAAGTCTTTTCCTTTTAACTCCATGGCCTTTCCATCCTGCATAGCTGTTTCCTTAACCTCCTTAAGGTCCACATATGATGATGTAGCCATTGTGTTTTATATTTTATATATATTTTTACTTAGCCTATATTGGTTATGGCTATACTTTAAATTTATTTTATATTTAGGTTTTTACACACTTTTATACCAGTTTTAAGTGTTATGTCTCTATAGATTTAGTAAATAAGTAAATCTAGTCTGAGTTATATTCAGATCTGTATATTAGATCTAGTATCACACAAATTTAAATCTAGTATATTATAGTATGTATAATATTACCATTTAGATCTATAGTTATCAAGAGCACTATGACTATTAGTATGAATAACTATGATCAATTTTAAAATCTGATGTGACTGAAGTGTCTAGCGTACTCTAAGACTGTCTAGATTCTAGATCTAGAGTAGATTCAATCCAGAAATTATGGTTCTATTTAACCATGCGAAATAAATATGTGTATACAGTGTCAAATATATCTTCAACAAGATATATATATCTAGAATGTACTACCTTCATTCATCTTTCAATTAATAATATTCTCAAATTAGAATCTAGATGATTTAATGTACCATAGAGATGTACAACAATTTGTAGATCTAAATTTAGCCAGACGACAGTGTTTGACTACATAGCCAGTTTCGGCATTATTCTCATGGCAAAATCATATTTGATTTTAACCGCTCAAACTAAAATTATTTTAGTCTGATTCACAGTAAAAGAATCCTACCCGCACTTTCTATCATTAAGTGAAAAAAAAATACAGATCTAATTAAATTAATAAAAATAAATAATTTAAAATAATATAAACAAATGAAATAATTAAATGAGACTATCACTATGGGTTGGGATATGACAATATGGCACACAATGATAACGTCACGAAGTAACTAGGCAACAACGGATATGACGTTTACACAAACAAAACAATCACAACCCTAAACGTATAATATAGTTTTTCATCTAAATTATGTCTTCTACCCCGAACGGGTTTAAGGCTTCAGCACCACCTGAATTTACTCAGGCTAACATACCAAATTTAGACAAAATCTATTTCTAAGGGCAATCTAAACATATACTAATAAGAAAAATGGCACTTAGCTTTTGATAAGAAAGATCCCTTTGTTCGGACTCCCGAATATGCTAGATCACAACAAATTCCACTGCCTCTCTTCCAGTTCTGACTCTGTTCTCCGGTGCTACCAGTGGATACAATCCGTGTCGAGTATCCCACGTAATGCCACAGATGTCCTGATATGCCACAGCAAAATGTTTCAGTTTCTTCGACGACTGTTGATAACCGTATGTGTAGTTCCGACGACTTTGTGTACACAGTTACTGACGAATAGGTTAACGGTTCTTCTGGCGATGACTTGATTTGTGTAGACGACTACTGACAAATAACAGTCTCTTGACGGCAACTTGATCTGGACGACTGACGAATAACGGCTTTCTTGACGATGACTTGATCTGGGCTGACGAATAACGACTTTCTTGACGATGACTTGATCTGGGCTGACGAATAACGACTTTCTTGACGATGACTTGATCTGGGCTGACGAATAACGGTTCTCTAAAATAGTTCACTGCTTCTGCTGCTACTCTGGTAGTACGACGAAGTTTGCTGTTGTACTCTGCTTCACTAATAATATAACTAACCTAAAAAAAAAATAATAATAATAAAAATAAAAATAACTAACCTATATAAATAAGGTGTCTAACAATATATACTGAAAGATCATATGACATGTGGATACACTGTAAGATCACGTAACCTGTATATTGTTAGACACCTTATTTATATAGTTTAGTTATTTAGCGACGCACCAAAGAAGACGCATATTGAACGGGACTAGTGACGTTTGGGATATGTTGGGTTAGAGACCGGAAAATCAGTTAGCGATAGAATACTCCAGGGTAACGACGTGTTTAGTGACAGAGACTTCTACTGTGGCCTTTTATTAGAATAAATCTATGTGAAGTTGTTTATCAGTGTTGACTACATCTCTTCACTAGTTAAAACAGATGTTTATTTGTTTGTCTGGCTTGTTGTTCAACTACACGGAATACACCCGAACAATTATACACAAACGCTTGCAGAGTAATTAGTTGAAATTCAACAGTCATCCATAGTTGACCTCAAGACAGTCTGAACAAGCAACATCACAATATATACTGCAAGATTACGTGGCATGCATATACACCGAAAGATTACGTGATATGCATATATACTGTAAGATCACGTGACATGTATATATACTGTAACATCACGTAACATGTATACACACTGCAAGATTACGTGGCATGCATATACACCAAAAGATTACGTGACCTGTATATATACTGTAAGATCACGTAACATGTATATATATACTGTAAGATCACGTAACATGTATATATATATATATATATATATATATATATATATATATATATATATATATATATATATATATATACACACTGTAAGATCACGTGACATGTATATACACTGTAAGATCACGTGACATCTATATACAATGCAAGTTTACGTGGCATGCATATACACCAAAAGATAAGTGACCTGTATATATACTGTAAGATCACGTAACATGAATATATACTGTAAGATCACATAACATGTATATACACTGTAAGATCACGTGACATGTATATACACTGTAAGATCACGTGACATCTATATACACTGCAAGTTTACGTGGCATGCATATACACCAAAAGATTACGTGACCTGTATATATACTGTAAGATCACGTAACATGTATACACACTGCAAGATCACGTGACATGCATATACACCGAAAGATTACGTGACATGCATATATACTGTAAGATCACGTAACATGTATACACACTGCAAGGTCACGTGACATGCATATACACCGAAAGATCACGCGACATGTATTTACTGTAAGATCGCGTAACATGTATATATACTGTAAGATCACGTGACATGTATATATACTGTAAGATCAATTGACATGTTTATATACAATGTAAGATAGCGTGACAAGTATATACACTATAAGATCACGTGACATGCATATAAACTATAAGATCACGTGACGTACATATATACTGTAAGATCACGTGACATGCATATACATTGTAAGATTACGTGACATGTATATACACTGTAAGATCACGTGACATGTATATACACTGCAAGATTACGTGGCATGCACAAACACCGAAAGATTATGTGACATGGATATATACTGTAAGATTTCGTAACATGTATATATATATACTGTAAGATCATGTAACATCTATACACACTACAAGAACACGTGACATGCATATACACCGAAAGATCACGTGATGTCTTGTATAGACCAGGCAAACACAATGTAGCGGCTGATACGTTTTCTAGAAACGGGTGTGTGTCAGCTATGAGTCGAAATGAATTGAAACTGCTCCATGACTCTCTGTGTCATCCGGGAGTAACAAGACTATGGCATTTAGTGCGAGCGAAAAACTTACCTTTCTCTTGTGAAGATGTTAGGCTGGTTGTCAACCAGTGCAGAATCTGTGCCGAAGTAAAACCCAGATATTTCAGTAATTCTAATGGAACTCTAATTAAGGCGATGCAATCTTTCCAGAGACTAAGTATGGACTTCAAAGGACCGCTCCCTTCTACATCTCGGAACACATACCTGCTAACTATAGTTGACGAATTTTCAAGATTCCCGTTTGCATACGCCTGTTCTGATATGTCGGCTTCAACAGTAATCAGATGTCTAGATAATTTATTTGGACTATTCGGAATGCCTGACTATGTACACTCTGATAGAGGTACCTCATTCATGTCAAGAGAGGTGCAGGAATTTTTACACGAGAGAGGGGTGGCCACAAGCAGGACGACCCCTTATAATCCCAGAGGGAACTCTCAAGTAGAAAGGCTAAACGGGTCATTATGGAAAGCTATAACTCTGGCCTTAAAAACTCAAGGACTCCCGGTTTCCAAATGGGAGCAGGCGTTAAACCAAGCCCTGCACTCTCTTCGTTCTCTGCTCTGTACCGCTACAAACGAGACACCTCACGAGAGAATATTCAAGTTCTATCGCAGGTCCACCTTCGGCAAATCACTCCCGACATGGTTAGCTCAACCAGGAAAAGTGTTGTTAAAAAAGGGAGTCCGTGCATCAAAATATGACGATGGTACAATAGCTGTGGACTTAATTACATGCAACCCACAGTATGCCATTGTAAGACTTCCTGATGGAAGAGAAGAAACAGTGTCATTACGACATTTGGCCCCCGTTCCAAGAGAGGGAGAATCAGAGGTGTATCAACATATGGAACATGAAGACTTTGAGCCGGAGACAAACCCTATAACACAGATGCAGGTGCCTACTGACCATGTGACTATAGAACCAATGGCTGCTCCTAACACATATGTACAACAAGGGGAAAATGGACATCAAGAAGAAGTAAATGCAGGGGCTGAGTCTCCTGTTAGAGAGCCGCCGATGTCACCAACTCCAAGCGACGGCAGTATTGGTCCTGGTAGATATAACCTAAGACCAAGAACAAGCAGACCTAATTATAAGGTCTAACATTTATTTAATTATTTTTCCATATCACAAGTTCTAACTCAGTATCTGTAGGCTTAATATGACACACTTTGAACTGATAATTTTATAGTGTATAACGTGTTTGTTTATAGTTATACAATGCTTTTCAATAGAGTAAATCTGTAAGTATTCTGTAGGGATACTGAGGCCTCTTATATCGCTGTCCTTCACTATTATTTACATGTTTATGTTCCTATAACTTTTAGGCGGGGTGATTGTAGTGTAACTGAGTTTATTTTCTGCGTGCGTCCAGCGTGTCTGAAGGTCATGGCCATTGTTGTGTTTCATGTCCAGTGTGTGTGTTTCTATAGACTGCATCAGTGGTATGCTAGACGTGCTGGTTTCATTCACTGTTTACTGTAGTCTAATTTTGTCGAATAAAGCCATGTTATTGGTATTCTAGTCGTTATCATTTCATTACAATACTGTAAGATCACGTGACATGTATATACACACTGTAAGATCACATGACATGCATATACACTGTAAGATCACGTGACATGTATATACACTGTAAAATCACGTGACATGTATATACAATGTAAAATCACGTGACATGTATATACAATGTAAGATCACGTGACATGTATATACGCTGAACGATCACGTGACATGTATATACAATGTAAGATCACGTGACATGTATATACGCTGAACGATCACGTGACATGTATATACAATGTAAGATCACGTGACATGTATATCTGACAGATCATGCGATCCTTACAAAAAAGGTGTTATTTAGGAAAACTTACAAACGTTTCTTTCTAGAAACAAAGACATGACATGCAATAACACAAACACAAACATGACCAAGGTGTACACAGCACACATAGGATATACATAACATACACCTACACTCATGACACACGCAAACATACACACACCACACATATAAACCTGCATGACCAAACAGAGGGCATGACATTTTAATGTTAGCACATGTGAGTTATGGCCAGAAATGTTCCATAACTCCAAGGCTTCACCTCTATACCGTTCTTGAATCTTTTGTTTTAAATGTCTACTCATAAAGACAAAGAACACAATCTGCAGTATTTATATACAATAGGGTTTGTTGCTGAACATAAAAATTATATATGTGTCAGACGCGAATAGCCCAATTTTCAGTAATAGAATTGCTAATTGCTGTTTTACTATTACATGCCAAGTATTAGAGTTTAGAAAAACCCAGGTTTGTTTCTTGTGTAACGCTATTAGCTAACACCTCATATCATCTCTCCATTAGTATATTTAGATCTATAATCTAATTCTAGTCTAGATCTATATATAAAAATCGAATAGATCTAGTAATAGTTTGGATTCTATCTTGAGACTAGATTGCCGGGTCTAGCCTACGCTATGTCTATAGTCAGTTTTTATTAGAAAAAAAGTCTAGTAGATATTAATAAAGACTAAAGTTTTTTAATTATTAGATATAGACATAAGACATAGATCTAATAGTACTGTAATAAGTGTAATACGTTTACTATACTCTATACTTAATCTACTAAACTAGAGATCTATCTATAATCTAGTCAATCTAGATCTATACAATATTCATTATAATACTTCTACTTATAATGACTTATTTAATAAGTTAGTACTTAGACTTAGATCTTTTATAGTTTATTAATAGATTTACTTTTCAATGCCTAGACCTAATAATAAAATTGCGAATGATGTCTATAATGACTGATTATTTTTTTTTATAATAATAGGCCTACTAAATCTAGGTCTAGTCTAAAATAATGACTGTCTAAGACTCTAGATCAGTGATGCTCAACCTTATACGGCCTGCGGGCCATTTTAATTTCTAACACTCGTGTCGCGGGCCACATTAACAAAAGATACCAAAAAATGAAATAGAGAATAAACCATTTTAAATAGTTATATTACAATTTTGTGGCTCCAATAGGCCTATTTACGTCTTAATTCAATTATGTAACAAGGGTTTCAGATGTCTTATACATGAAAAAGTTTTCTACTAAAATAAGTGCTTGTAAACATTGTGATCATAACATCAATTTTTTTCGCAAATGTGCAAGGCTTATGTAGACAACCTGGTATAGAAAACTATTTTCATTATTGTTCGAAATCTGGATTTGTAAGTCAATCAGTTCCAGCAGCAATTCCAGCAGCAATAGTAATTATTTCGAAATCTGCTGCTCTGTCATTTTTAAATGGAGATTTTCACCAACATCGTCTGCTCGACTCGTTTTGCTATTGTCATGCCAGAAAGGCGGCACAGCTTCATTTTTTTTTCAGGCCGATTTAATTCCATCATTGCAAGCAAGCACCCTTTTATGCTTCATTTCTCTTGTTAATGTGAGCAACTCTGTAGCCTCCATTACAGTCGACTCATTCTCTTGACTTCTTAGTAAATATTTTCGTCAATTGCTTTAACTCTAGACATAGCTTAGCGATCTTTTCTTGGCGACTCAAACCAACAATGCCAAAATATTTTTGTAATGGTTTGTTTTACAATGCCTTTTATGCTATGTTCCTTAAAAACAGTCACATTTTACAGATCAAACATGTTGGCTTATTATGTTCCACCAACTAAAAGTTTCAACTTCCAATTTTCGTTTCTTCAGCTCTCCCATTTCATTTACGTACAAATGTGACACGACACGGCACCAATCAAGTTGATGTCAAACGTACACGAAACAAAATGATGCAGAAAAGATGTGCTGTGTTACACACATCAGATGTCAAGAACACGGCTAGCTCTAGACAGCCGCGGTATTGTCCAAGACTCTAAAACAACTGTCAATTCTTGTTACCAAAAAAAAACCAACAACCTTGTGTTCTTGTAGAAAAGAAAATTAACACGAATATTACAAGAAAATAGATTAGAATGAAATCCATACAAAAAGCTAGAGTCCTATCATAGAAAAAATACATTTTTCTAAATTTTTTTCCCTTATATTTTGTGCCGATGTTTTGGCGGGCCGGTCCAAACCACGTCGCGGGCCGGATCTGGCCCGCGGGCCGTAGTTTGGGCATCACTGCTCTAGATGATTGAGAAGTTCACATAGAGGTGTTTTTAGTAATACGGCATGTCGGCTGAAAGTATATAAAGTGCTTTTTTTTTTGTAAAAATAAAAAAGAGGCTCCGGTACTCAGTGATAGATTGTCTAACTTTCAACTAATAATAAATTAACAATTAACGTTGAATTACAAGAAAAGTAATCATTTTTCCCGACATTGAAAAAAGGTGCCGGTACCCCGTACCGGTGCGTACTGTCGTGCGCATCTGGTAGGGTATTTTCGTTTGAGCACCATAAGGTCTTATTAGTTCTGTTTCTAAGGATGCGCTATATTGGTGTCATTGTTCTCTTGTTGTGCCTTGAGATGAGTCTCTTTGTGTTCTCTTGGTGTGCCTTGAGATTGAGTTATCTGTGTGGTGTTTTTCCCCAGTATTGGGTAAGTCAGTTTATTTTACTATCTTCTACATGTCGTAGCTTTACAATCGTTTCTTTAATAATCGTGAGAATGGCGGTATCAAAGGAGTGTGTATTTTTCTTATCTAGGGACGCAGGCTTGGGACTCTAGGTAATATAAATACAGAGACGGTACTTGAGGCGTTAACCACCATATTTAGCCGAATCGGACTGCCGTGTGAAATATTGTCGGACCAGGGGGGTCAGTTTACCTCCGAACTGTATAACCAGGTGTGTGAGTTCTTCTCAATTAAACCGGTGCACTCCACTGTGTTTCACCCTTCCTCGAATGGTCAAATTGAGAGGCTAAATGGGACTTTGAAGTCGTTCCTTAGGAAGGTTACCCAACATAGCCCACGGGACTGGGATAGAAAGATAACTGCCGCATTGTTTGCATTTAGGGAAGTTCCTAATGAGACAACTGGTATGTCTCCGTTTCAACTTGTCTATGGTAGACAAATGAGGGGTCCGTTGTCTATTTTAAAACGAGTTTTTACAAATGAAGAGGAAGAAACGGAGTATAAAAATGTATTTAGCTACCTATTGGACTTAAAAGAAAGGTTGTCTTGTCGTTACCGCTATTGCTAGTGAGAATGAAGAAGTAAATAAAAGAAAATATAAAGTCCAGTATGACAAGTATTCATCCAATCGGGACATAGAGGCGGGAGATTGTGTGTTGGTTTTAAAACCGCAAAGAGACAATAAATTGGCTGTATTTTGGCAAGGCCCGTATAAGGTTGTCAAAAAAATGTCAAAGTTTAACTTTGTTGTACAGAAGGACGAGAAGCTGAAAATGTACCATATTAATAGGCTTATGAAGTATCATTGTCGGGTAGGGAAAGTAGATGATGTAGTTAGTATTAATTCTAGTGGTGATGAAAATAAGTTTCTATCAGCCAATATGGTGTCTGTCGTGAGCGACGAAGACGCAGATACTGAAGGGTTGTCTAAGGAAGATGCGCTGCCTAACATTCCAACGTTGGAAGTTAGCCAGAAGTCAGACGGGAATATCTTGGCGCAGGTCAAAATAAACCCCGATCTTAGTTCTGTGCAGAGAAATCAGGTTGATGATGTTCTAAATGAGTTTAGGGATATCATTTCAGATTCGCCTGGTAGAGCAAAGGTAGAGAAATGTTCTATTACGTTAACAGATACAAAGCCAATTGCATTAAAGCCATACGCAGTTCCCATACATATGAGGGATAAAGTTAAGCAAGAAGTTGACAGTATGCTTGAATTGGGAATAATAGGTCCAACGAACTCGCCTTATGCAGCCCCAGTTGTCATTATTAAAAAGAAAGATGGGTCGTTAAGACCATGTATAGATTTTAGAAAACTTAATAATGTAACTCAAATCCCGGCTGAAGTGATACCCGAGCAGGAGGAGTTGTTTAACAAATTGTATAAGGCCAAATATTTTACTTTAGTTGATCTTACTAAAGGTTATTGACAGATCCCCATTAGTGAGGAAAGTAAACCATACACAGCTTTTCGTGTATTGGGGGAACATTATATGTTTCACTATTTACCTTTTGGGTTAAGTGGGGCCCCAAATCATTTTAATAGGGTCGTTAAACGTATGCTGCAAGGTTTGCAAAACGTTGTATTTTATTTTGATGATATATGTATCTTCAGTGAAGATTGGGATACACATTTGAAAAGTGTCCGTAATGTTTTCGGCGCTCTCAGGGAAAATGGTTTTACGTTAAAGCCAGCCAAATTAGAAGTGGGGTTCACTAATGTTAAGTTTCTCGGACATAATGTAGGGCAGGGGGTTGTTAAGCCTGATCCTAGTAATGTTAAGAAAATTCTAGAGTTTAAAACGCCCACAACAAAAAAGGAGATTCGTAGCCTCATTGGGTTGGTGAATTATTACAGCAGGTTCATACCGAGATTCTCTGATCTAGTGTACCCTTTTACTGATCTATTGTGTCGGGGTCGGTCTGTTAAGGTGCACTGGAATCATGAGTGCGCGGAGGCTTTGAGCAGGGTGCAGGCTTATCTGTGTAGGTACCCCATTCTTCGTTTGCCTGATCCTTCATTGCCATTTTTTCTTCAGACCGATGCTTCGGACAAAGGAATCTCCGGTATACTGAGCCAGTGCGTGAATGGGGTTCTGCATCCCGTCAAGTATGTGAGTCGCAAGTTGTTGCCTCGGGAGCAGAGGTATTCCATCATAGAGAGAGAAGGCTTGGCTATTGTATTTGCCATTAGAAAACTGGACAGATACCTTAGGGGAACGACGTTTCACCTTCAGACGGACCACAAGGCCTTGGCTTATCTTCGGAGCACGAACTTTACGAACCACCGGGTTACGAGGTGGGCGCTGATGCTCCAGGACTACACCTTCGACGTGTGTCACATAAAAGGAGAGGACAATATACTTGCAGACTTGTGCTCAAGACTGGTGTGATTCGCACAAAAAGACTATTTTATTATAGCTATTGCTTGATATGTATGAATATGTATGTAATATGTACTGCTTGTGTTTATTATGCATTGTAATGGTATAATAGTTTTAGGATGGATGTTGTTCTTTGCGACATCATCTATGTGAATAATTCTGTAATTTCGACTTTATGAAGGTTGTATTCTTCGGCTTCAATGTTGGGCAATGTGTCCTAATTTCTTTTGCTGTTTATATACTTCAGTTTTCAATTTTTTTTTTTGAAGACTGGACTTGTTTTCGCAAGATCCAGTTAGGGGGAGAGGGGGGATGTCGTGCGCATCTGGTAGGGTATTTTAGTTTGAGCACCATAAGGTCTTATTAGTTCTGTTTCTAAGGATGCGCTATATTGGTGTCATTGTTCTCTTGTTGTGCCTTGAGATGAGTCTCTTGGTGTGTCTCTTGGTGTGCCTTGAGATTGAGTTATCTGTGTGGTGTTATTCCCCAGTATTGGGTAAGTCAGTTTATTTTACTATCTTCTACATGTCGTAGCTTTACAATCGTTTCTTTAATAATCGTGAGAATGGCGGTATCAAAGGAGAGTGTATTTTTCTTATCTAGGGACGCAGGCTTGGGACTCTGCTGGAGTCAAGTCTGAGATGTATGCGTGGTAGGTGACTATTGCCCGTTGGCGTTGTGTTGGCGTTGTGTTGGCGTTGTGAAGCCTGATTGACTATGGCACTGAGATTAAGGTGTGCTATAGCCCTTTGAATGTAATCAGTAATTGCTATTGATATTTATTCATAATGTATGCCTCATAATATCATATATATCATTAACCCATTAAACCTTTGTTGTTATATGCAATATTGTTATTCACTAGTATACGTTAATATTTGGTTTATTCGTTCCTAGATATTTATTGCATAAATTGATTGCTAGACTGTTAGGGGTGCCCAGGCAGACGAGCCAAGGCTAAATTATAACCCCGGCATAAAGTTAATAAACACTGTTCAGGTGAGGAGCCCGGCGAAGTACATCATACCCTAGATGAGCGCGAGGACAAAACCCACCTGACACGTACCGTCACAAAAATATATGTATATCTCAATCTTCTTTCATTTAATTTTTTTTGCGGGGTTATTGCTACTTAATACATTGATACCGGATCGATTTTAATAGGGCCTAAGTATACAAGCAGGATTTCGAGCATTGGATCAATTTATTTTTGAAGTACAAAGTTTTATGGAAGAGGCAATATATTAGTTGTTTGAAGTTTGTAACTTCTTAAATTCAGGCTAAAAATATCGAAGCCTACATTTTTGCACTCATTTCTAAACAATTAGAAGAGATGGACTCACTCATAGTGTAGCTTGTGTACATCTGCAAAACACAAACTCAGTTAGACTTTCAAAACTATTAAAAGAAAAACTTAGTGATTATTTTTACTGTATAATTCTATTATTATTCCTTTTTAGAATTAGGATATAAACAAAAATTTGCCATATGACTTTATCTAACAGAAAAAAAAATTAAACTTACGTCTATTTATGCGGTTATTTATAGTTACCTAGTAATATAAAATATATTGAACTTACACGTACATTCATCATAATGCAGCAATGCAATTTTTCGTTTATAAACATAGCATTATTTAGGACCAATATTTTACAAAGGCTGCTTGGAGAAATCAGGTATACCCATTAGGAGAAAAATGACCCCTTTACTCAAGAAAAATTTAAGAAACTAGAACAGACACAAAATAAACAGTGACATTCATAACAAAATAATATTCAAAGTTGATTAGAGTAACACCTTTTTAAGTAATCATTTAAAGTTTAAAATCACTTAAATTTTTTTCAACAATTATTTTGTGTATGAAATTGTGTATCGGAAAATGCCGGGTACATGAAATAAGCTTGTCCTAAAAAAACAACACAGATCTTGGGTAAAATACTCATCAAATAAAGTACTGTAAATGTGTAGTTTTACGCGCTAGTTTCAGGTCTTTTCTTTTTATAGCCTCTATCGGGTTATATCCCAACTACCCGTATTTTTGTGCAGAATTTTTTTCTCTATCAGGTACACTTAAAATTATAGCATAATAATGTCAGTTTAATTTAAAAAGAGAACTGAAAAATACAAAGATATTTAGGAAAAAAAGCGACTTCCGGCCCAATACTTTTTAATCAAAGAAACGAAACAGACTAGTCCAACAAACCCTATTGGTATAACCCTTATGTCCACAACTTATTCAGTCAGCTTCAGCTACAAATTGAATGGAGTCAACCCGTAGAATCAGATCGTGATATTTTTAACTTTATCGAGGCACAATGCTTTCAGGTACATAGGAGTACAGACAAATTAGAACAAGGGATACAATAGAAAGAGTTGCAAAGTAGGGCCCGTGTTGAGATGTAGCTCCAGATAGCTCAGCTTGTAGCTTTAGGACTCGTCACACAAACTGGAATGAAAGCTTGAATCATTTTTTAACAAAATAAAAACTGTATTTTTATTTACAAATATTTACATTCCTTCAATCTCAGTAGAGAAATATGCAGGAAGCACAAATAAATCATAAATAACAAATTTAAAAAAATATATCTGAACCCAAAATAAAATTTGCTAGACATACAGGAAACACACGTAAGTCTGTCTCTGTCTCCTTTGATGAACTGTTCACATCTCATACACTCACATGGTGTCAATCTTTCTAACTATTACATCAGCCAACATATAAACACACATACAAACACACATACAAACACACACACAAACTCACTTCATCACAAGAGGAAAACTATAAAGTCCGACAACTCCAAACCTGTAAACAACGCCGACGTCACTGTGACAAGTCAAAAGCTTGCTGTCAGAGTCACTCAATTTTATCACAGCATTAATCATTATTTACTATTATTTATTTATTTTATTTTAATTATTTCCCGTCCTATCCCCACTTTCTTCACCCGTCCCACCTTTACCTCTTCGAGCTAGACTTGGTCCGCCACCTTGGCGTCCTTTCATTTATCTTCCCTTGACCAGGGTAAAGATAAACACACAGTCCCTTTGATGTCTGACGGCCCTCTCCCATGTCTCTCTTTGATCAAAGAGATTGCTAGGACCAACACCCCTCGTGACGCTCCAAGGTGCGACTCTTGTCGGACTTCACCCACGTGTAAGGTAATTCTTAAGCCTAGGGCATTTCCTGTTTCCGCCCACATATTCCAGGCCTATATATAAGGTAAATTAAATCAAGCCATACCCTCTTATTTCTCATTCTGGCTGAGCAATCGAGTCTGGACTACTATATCATTTATTCTCACTCCTAGAGGAATACCTGGTGGTAAGCCGAACTTAATCGCAAGTTCCATCTTAATTACTTTGTGTGCATATTTCTCAAAGGATATTATCATGTGTATTTTATTATTTCATTTATATTTAATTAGTGCATTGTGTATTTCTCACTGTCGTAAGTAGAAAACATAAACATGTCCTATGTATTTATTTATGTATTGCATTAATCTATTAATGCTGCGTTGCTCAATTGATCTTTGATGCAACCATTTATATATTTGTACATCTTATTTTATTTCCTTTATCTCGGCTGACCGCCTTGATAATTTTACTGCGTCTAGAAAAGATATATGAGTTATCTCCCCTGTAGTGAATTATCTCCCATGTAGTCATTTTACTTTAACGAGAGTTGCGCCCCTTGAACGGACACCCTCTCCATTCAAGCGCGCTCCATTGTTCTCGGCCGACGGTTGTATGTAAACAAACCGTCATGGTCGCTGACCATCGCCCATGCCCCCCCTTTCCTCTTCCAACTTGTGTTGATTATTTGAGATTATTATTTCCCCTTATATGTACATTTTTATATTATTATTTCTCCTTTTATGTACATTTCTATATCGCTACTATCAGCCATCTATTTTCCAAATCCCATTTGTCATCATCTCCCCATTGTGCTCAAAAGCAATTCACCAATCTGACGAATGCACCCCAGTCGAGGGCATCGATAAGATGCATGAGAGACATGTCCTAACTTGTCTTTATTTATCCGTAGCCTCCCTCAGGTGTCTGCCTATTTGCTTAGTGCTATTCAGCCCTGCACTTGCCTACTGAGATCTACCCAACTATTTGTTTGGATCACCTGTCTATTTATCTGCCTATTTATTTGGCATTATCTGCATATTTATCGGATCACTTGCCACTTACTATTGAGTATCATCTACTGCCTACGTGGATCTACACAACTCTACTACTTGGCGCTATCGGCCTTGCCCGCCTATTCGACAGCCCACCTGTCAACTTATTAGGTGCGACGTCCCTATAGACCTAGATCTGTGCGAGACGTCATAGCTACGCCAAGCCCTGCAACTCACTGGAAATATCCTGCTCACTACGCTGCCCACGATAGATCAGCTCTGCCCGCAGTACACTTGTGCCCACGGTAGCCGGCCACCCGCCCTACTGTGCCCACTACAGATATCAGAATTTTGGATTGAGACTCCACAAGAGCTGAATAACCGGCGTCCCTCTATCCGCTAGAGCGCCACCTCCAGCTGCAGAATCTCAAGCCAGGACACAGCCAGCTGCGACCCAAGCAGGACAACCAGCTAAGTTCAGAAGACAAAGTGACATACTCTCTTATTAAGTGCAAGAGTGATGATTAGATATATCATTGATTAGAGATAGATACAATCCCTTCCCCTTTTTATTCTTTTATGTAAATATTTATGTAAATAAATATTCTTCATTTTTAACTTTGTATCTTTCTTTCATTGCTTATCTCGTTGCGTGCCTGCTCCCGATTTATATGCTTACGGGTTGGTGTGTGATAGCTTTCAAAAATAATCATCCCCTAGACATTAAACGCGCCAAATACACGTCACTTTCCCCAACCTGTCACAGTCACACCCCTAGAGAATGAAAACGAGTCAAGGACATTTACATCTCAAAGGATCCCCAAGTTTTGGTTATTCTGCTATGCGAAAATGGGACCAGGAAATGATTCGGAAACGAGTTTTGTTTCGTCTGCCAGGAAAACGAAATTCCGGAGCTATGAACAAACTTTCATGGAGGTAGATTCTAGATCACGTGGAGTAATGATCAGAAATAACTAATTCAAAGAAACCAAGGCTTTCCACTTGTCTCGCTAAGAAGACACCAGCAGTCGTGGACATAGAGACAACGTTTTACTTACAAAAGTGATCTAGTGTATCTTATTACCTCCGTGTTCTCCATAGTAACTTTTTCTTTGATATAGAGTGTACGGAAGATGATGTAAAGGTCATCTGTTTCTATGACAAACGGTTTACGAGGTTATCATGTGGCCAGCACAACGACCAACGTTTTTACTTTTCCCCAACTAATGTCAGGTACCCATTAGAGATGGGTGGACTCACTGGCGCTTTAAGGATCCCGAAATTGAAAATCCCAGTTTCACTAGGATTCGATCCCGTGACCCCTGGTTCAAAAGCCTAGCGCTTTACCGCTCAGCTTCAGCGCCTCCTTAATGATCAAACTGTGGAGAAATTTGAAAAAACAAAAAAACAAAAAAAAACTACAAATTTGAACTGAACCGCAGATAACCCAAACGAATTAGTGTCTGACCTGTAGAAGAAAGTTCATCGTTGGGCAACTATATTTTTTTAAATTGTCACAAACTGATTTTTTTAAAAACAAACAATAACTTTCTTATAATAGATGTTACAACATAGTTTACACTAGAGGTAGTATGTATTACACAACCACATCTTTTAACGTAGGCTTTAGCAGCTACTCCTAGGGGAACAGTCGCCGCCGTTCAAACTGCTTATCTCGTTAAGATCTCAACAACTTTAAGCCATTGCCTGCATCTCAAAATAGGTGCATCAGTATTATTTTTGTACAGTACCACTATATTGTTGGGAAAAGAATTACTGGCTCGTTGGCCACACTGAAAGAACTCTAATGTGACCGTTAATGGGGGCGCGGTGGTTGAATTGTTAAGCGCTTCACTTCCGAGCCAGGCTTCCTGGGTTCGAATCATGGTGAAGACTGTGATTTTGAACCAGGGACCTCTAGGTTCGGAAGCCAAGCATCTTACCACTCAGCCACATCGCCTCTTGATTATAGAGTGCAGCAAAATAGTCAGCACGGAGAGTCAGCACCGAGAGTCCGAACGAAGAGTCAGCACAGAAAGTCAGCACAGAGAGTCAGCAAGGAGAGTCAGCACAGAGAGTCAGAACGGAGAGTCAGTATGAAGAGTCAGCATGGGGAGTCAGACCGGAGAGTCAGCATGAAGAGTCAGAAAGGAGCATCAGAACGGAGAGTCATCACAGAGAGTCAGCACGGAGTGTTAGAACGGAGTGTTAGAACGGAGACCTTTAAAAAAAAAAAAAATATGGCCTAAGAAATGTTCATTGTTTGTAATCCATCATAGAGACATAGAGACATAGAGACATAGACCTTGGCATAAGAGAAATATTTTTAAAAAAAAATCTAATAATTTTAATTAAAATTAGAATTTTCATGTTATTTTTGCTCTAATATATTCATTATTTTATACATTTATTTTTAGATTGAATGAATTCATTTTTCTAATGTATAAAAGATATAAAATAATTAGATTTTAGTTCCAACGAAATACAACCCCCCCCCCCCAAAAAAAAAAAAAAAGCATGAGAAATAAGAAAAACTAAATTATAGGTCTATATATTTTTGCGTATCTTCGATAGAAATGAGCCAAAAGAAATATTAATTATTATATGAGATGTTAACTCATATTTGTTTGGCTTTTTTTTTGTCCCCTCGTCGTTTGGCGCCGAGAAAATCTGGCCATCACGTACTGTAACACCGCAGGGCTAGCACTAGGCCTAGAGGTGTAATTAATTCTTCGAACCTTATTCAAGACCTCATTTCCGTGCTACAATGAAACCAACCCAACCGCGAACGGATTGAATTCCAATTTGGGGCTCCTCCCTGTAATCCTCGTTATCACTTGGGTTTGCACTCTTTTTTTTTTTTCGATCTCTGCTCATCCGTTGTTTGTTTTTTTCTTTCTCTCTCGCAAATGACCAACAATAACAAACACTCAATTTGCATTCTCTTTTCAATAACGTTCGTCTTTAATGTGTGTGTGTGTGTGGGCGTCTGTGGGGGTAAGTGTGTGAGGGGGTGATTGTGAAGCTGAGTGAGGATTGGGGGGGGGGGTGAGTGTGATGGTGTATTTTTGGGTGTTAGGTTGTGTGATTGCGTGTAAGTGGCGGTGATAAATGTGAGAGTGTGTGAGAGTCTAATTTGTTAGTGGGATGGAGTGTATGTTGGGGATAGGGGGTGGGTGTGAGAGAGCGAGAGTGTTAGTTTGTGAGTGTGATGTTGTGTGAGTGTGGGTGTATCTAGGTGGTTGAGAGACAGAATGGGTGAGTGTGTTGATTTCAGTGTTACTATGAGGGTGTGTGACTGGTGGCTGAGATGGTGATTTTGTGTGTGTGTGTGTGATTGTGAGCGCGTAAGTGTAGATGTTGTGGTGTGTGAGTCTGGTGGTGACTGGGTTGTCACCAATCGGAGTTCATCTCAGGTGGTGACTGGGTGCGTGAGTGAAGGGTTTTTAATCATAATTCTATGCAATCGTTATGGAAAGACTGCTCTAATCAACTTTTTGAAAAGACCCGCTTTTCTAGATTGATTTATTGAAATAACATTGTCAATATTTAATCATGTTGTTTCTAGCTTTCTTACTGTATATTTATCCAGTCTGTTAATCGCGTTGTTGATAGGTGTAGTATAAATTGACATCAAGGACTTATTATACATCAACTTGTTTTCCTATTCTAATGGATTCAGTTTGTCCACCTACTTGTCTTATAATTGTATATACAATTGATTCTATAAAAGCTAGAATACGTATTCTTCCATGTACTTTTATATTCGCGACAGACTAATTTGGTGCTCTTATCTTTGTTACTCTGTGGCATTTTACGTCTCGAGAGACAATCTTTTCCCTTTGCAACTTCTTGTGTGACTAAAGAGGCCAATCCTTGATGCACAGCTGCGGTTGCAAATTGGGCATATGAAATCACCAGGCGCAGTTGCATTTTCACCCTTCTTTCTGCTTCTGTTGTGTATGGCATCTGCAATCCGTGACCCTTCTCTTATTGCTCTCTCTCTCCATGTGGATCTATCCAGTGCTACTTGTTACCAGCTGCTAGTGTCTGTCATATGTGTTGGTATGTCGCGTTTGCATACATCTTTGTTAGGAACATGTGAAATTGAGTTATAAAAAAGGTGACTAAATATTTTCATTTGAAAATAGTTAATTTAGTTATCATCTCATTAAGATTACTTTACTTTTTACTTCAAGTTTCAATTTAAAGTACTATCTAAGCTATGTGTGTCAATATCCATTACTTCATGCACTTGTATCTGGCTCGGACCTCCAATGTATTTGTGAATCTATTAGAATCGGATTTGCCTCCACCCTTCCAGTCCAGTTAATCTCCAAGCTGTTTTTATCATTCGTGGTGTCAAATGTCAATTATCTGTCATGTCGTAATTTGTCCCTAGCCAAGTCACTGGACTAATCCAACCCAACAGTCGCTCTCACCGCCCCCATCATTAAACCATTATCTAAACGTCAAAAAAATAAAAGCGAAAGTAGACAGCGAGAAAAAAAAGGAATTAAATAAAATGGGAGAGAAAAAAAAATGTTAGCTTGAGCAGAGTTGTCGAACTTTAATTAAAACCACTTTGGGCGTGATTTTTTGAGTCACTCGACATCACGTCTCCATTCACACCGTGCTTTCTCGTGTTTGTCGCCATTTTGTGTCGGCCATGACAGACCCAGCCCGAACGTGAATGTGCGTGATGACGCGAGAGTGCCGAGGACCGGAAGGATGGAAAACGCCGCCATTGTTGGAGTGAGTCCAATCGCGCTGCCTGACATAATTTCCCCATCAGGATCAGGACAAAAGCGGTAACGCGTCTCGGGGAAATCGCGACTGTTTCTACCTCTCGGGGCCGCCTGTTCGGCTGGGTGCTTGGCAATAGTGCCATAGGAGCTTATTAATTCCGCCGCATGCGAGGATTGTATCAATACGCATTAGCTACAAAATCGCAGAATATCCTCAAATTAGTCCTAGCGCTCTGTCGCAATGACGTTGGAATCAGAAGAGACGGTTATGACGAGGTCTATGATTTTCATCTTTGTTGAAAGAAATATTGAAAGGGGGGGGGGGGGAAGGAACTAGGAAAAAAAAATAGATCAGAAGGTGAGGTGCCAATGGGATGGGGGGGGGGGCGGCTGGAGATGATTTAGGAACAACCCAATCAGGACAACTTACGCTTGTATGCTTCATTATCTAATAATAGTCCTAACAATTCATTGATAAAAGAATGTTAACTTCCTCTCTTACACTGCTATGCCGGAGGGAGGAGTCGAAAAGGGGAGATAATTTTTTTTTAGACCTTTTTGCGTGAGAATGTGGTTTGTAGCCAGAGATAATAAGAAATAGATTTATAAGAAGACAAGAAATAAAATAACACTAATCAAGATGACTTTAAATATGATGGCTGTTTTTCACGATGCATAATATATTTTAAACGATTTCAAGGACGCTATAACTATTACAAAATATCAGTGTTGCCGACTAATTATTTAAAACAAAAATTGAAAAAGATCAGTGCAATAGTGTGTAAGACAAGAACATGTACAGCTAAATTAGTTTGAATCAGTCATGTAATTAAATATGTAATACATTTAGACAAGCAATAATAAATCTGATTTAAATAGAAATCTAGAAATATTTTTACCAATTGTTAGCGCAATTTCATGCTTTTAGCCTCTCTCACTATGCTATGATCCTATCACTGGTCTGGACCAGTTGGAAAGAGGTAGGTGGAGAAAGAACGGTATATCTGTGTGATCGCTTTTTAAATGTATTTATTTAAAAAAGTGAAGAACCTGAATTCAAACTCGTGGGCTAAAGTGCCGCTAAGCCAACACGGTAACAACTTTGCTAGCGAAGAGCGTATGAACATGAAAGATTGTATCGTTATCTATTGTTTATATTTCAAGGCTTGTATTCATCAAGCCTCAGACCACGACCTATAAAGGGGACTAATTCAGTTTATACCACCACTTCAGTTGAGTACATTTTCTTTCCTTTGTTCGAGATACAAAATAATTAATTACCGATTGTTAATGAACTTATAGGTTAATTTTTTTTTTATTGATTCTTATGTTGTCAGGTAAAAGAAATAATTGAGCAAAATTTTAGCTTGATCCGAGATTGGGTGTGGGAGAAATAACGTGTACAAACCTTTTTTCAGACTGACAAAGTGAGCTGAAATAAGCTTTGTAAAAATTGTGCTACTTGCAAACGGATTTAAAAATTAGATTTTTTCACCTTTTTTTTTTTGAAGAGAGTTGGCGAGGCAGCCTTGTCTACTTCAGTTGTGGTTCCAAGCCTGTCCCAACTCTTATTGTTGAAGTGCACCGCACTAGTGGCCTCCTTGAAGAGATTCTGAATTCCTTTGATTATGTTTTTATTTATGTTGTTCTTTTCCATTGTCGCCCAGAGTGCCTCATGCCATACTCTGTCAAAAGCTTTCTTGAAATCATAAAAGACATGGAAAAGATTTTCTTTCAGAGTATTCTGAGGTTTAGGAATAGTTCTGTTGTGCCTGGTAAAGAGTAGTAGCTAAATATAGAGAATCGGAAATACATTTTTTTTTCTATGTAAAATACTGAGAACAGGTTTTTCAGAAATAGGCGAAGACTTTATATCAAGTTGAAGTTCTCTAAACGATATTAAAAAGATGTTGGTGAAATCAAGATGGAAATTGCCCTTTTGAATGCCGTTGCTCAATGCCATTGCTTTCCTCACAAGTCCGGACTAAGAAAATCGAATCCGGTAACACGTTTTAAAGGTTGGAATAGCTTCCCCTTTCCCCGATCATCTTGAGATAAAGAACGAGTTTGATTGGATTACGAGATTGCCCGAGAAGAGGCGAAAGCCGTGACGAAAGCCCCCCCCCCCCCCCCGCCATCAAATACAGTCTTTGTGAGCGCAGACCAAATTCGAACTCATTACATTTTCCCTGCCGGCTCAATCCAATTCACTTTGTCTCTCCCGAGTTCTCGCCGCAGCCAAGACCCTTATTCCAAATGTTTCGCGGCCAGTTCCAGTGAAATCTTCAAGTAGGGGTGTCAGGTCGACGGTGATGCGGTCTGGCCTTCATCTCCCACTTTTCTATTTAACAACTCGCTTTGCTTCGGCTCGTTAGGTCCAGCCCTTCGAAGGACTCCAGAATTCAGGCTCCGATTTAGACTTCACAATGATGCTGGACCAAAGTATAGGGCAAAAATATCTCCCTCTCTTTTTTTTTTTTTTTTTTTACTATCCTTCATCCCCCCAGCCCTTCTCAGTTTCCTTTATTCTCCCAGCATCCAAGAACGTTAACTCTTCATTCATTTGCTCTTCAAACTGTTTCTTCAGTATCCATTCGTTTACCTCATTAGATTAAGTCCCCCCCCCCCTTTTGTTTTTTAAATTGGAAACTAAAAGACAAAAAAAGTCAGGGAAAGACAATTTGTTGAAGGATTTTTTTGAATACTCTTGTGAACACGGAGGCTTGGAAAAAGGGGGGAAATTGAGAGAGGGGGGGAGCAGAAGTCTCTTTTGTCCCGTGGTGGCTAAATGAATTTAGAAGATATGCACTTAATTGCCGGAGATCTTTTAATCACGTGTTCAGAGAAGAATGCTCCCCCTTGAATGAGATAATTACAAAATGAAGAGGGGAAAGGATTCGGACAAGATGGCGTCAATTGCTGAGGTTTTGGCTCTGTAATTATTTCACACATCCAACACTTCTGAAGAGATTTTTCTAAGAGAGAGAAATGTTTGAATGTACTGACCAAGAGACCAATGATGTAAATGATTTACTTTATCTTTGCTTTAATGCCGGGCAGATGTCGCAGGGAGATGTCGCAGGCAAATATCGCAGCAAAATGTCGCAGGATGGTGTCGCTAGCCATCTTTCATTCTGCAACTCAATCGTCCTATTGTTTTGCCTTTTATATTTTATACAGCGATCGCGGTACAGAGAATAGAATCTATACATTCTTTGGATACGAGTAAAAGTGAAAGATGTTACTGTAATGTTACAAGGCTTCTATGTTGTCAATCACACATAGTCTTCGATTCGGAACAAGAAGTGTCATTTTTTTTTTTTTTTTTTTAGATATTGGCTATAGAAAACAAGATTACAAAGAGAGTTTGTGCTATCATACAAACTCAAAGGCGGCCGCCGCCGAATCAGCCAATGTAGAAGAATTATTCAAGTAATGGTCTTGTTTCCATTGTTTAAATTATTAAAGTTCAAAGAATCTTTTGGCCTCCTTTTTCTCTTGAAAACAAACTGGACAATCAGCAATGAGACTTTTAGATTGTTTGGTAAGAAAACTAAACGTAATATAAGTCACAAGAACAATGTCAAAGAAACTGAACAAAATCTTAGCAACGCATTTTCGATAATGAGATATCTGATTACATGGAATTTTTTTTTGTTTTTTTTTTTGCCTTGTATGCGCCATAAAAGAGTAATCCCTTTTATAGATTTACAATATAAGCGAATGTTCAAATCAAAAACCTCTTGTAATTTTATTATTTAATGTAATGAAGATGAAAACAAAGCAAAATATTTTTTTCCTTAAAAAAAGTTTATCTAAGGGGAAGAACCCTACACTTACAACTATATCTCTAAAAATGTTGAAGGTATTTCCCTTATTCAATACCAAACAAATAATTAATTCTGACACTTACAACTATATCTCTAAAAATGTATAAGGTATTTCCCTTTTTCGATACCAAACAAATAATTAGTTACCAATAGCTAATTGAATAATTGGTTAAATTTTTAAATGACCCATGTTCTGCTTGGTACAAAAAGTTAATTATTCAAAATTTCAACTTAGTCCGAGACTGTATGTGGGAGAAATAACGTGTTCAATTAACTACGTATCTATGAATACTGAAGGATTAATTTCCCTTGTTGGTATCAAACAAAATAGTTAATTACCTGTAGTAAATTGACTAATTATTTATTGATTCATGTCTTGTCTATGCCAATGAATAATTGTGGCAAGTTTCAATTTGATCCGACATTGGGTGTGGGAGACATTACGTTCACAAAACTTTGACCAGAAGCTTTGTTTGGTGGGGACTCATAATGGTATTTGTTTTCTCACAAGTGCTACAAAGTCAACATTACAAATAATAACATAATAAACGTAGGTGTCATGTGACCAGCACAGCGACCGACCACCTTTATTTTTTTAACCCAAGTCACGTGATAAAATCCCAATGTTTAAACATTTTTGACTTCATCGGGACACTAGGGAGCTTTTGGTCCGGAAGTGATTTACCACTAAGCCACAACATCCACAAGACCCTAACAGCAGACACAACATCCACAAGACCCTAACAGCAGACACAACATCCACAAGACCCTAACAGCAGACACAACATCCACAAGACCCTAACAGCAGACACAACATCCACAAGACCCTAACAGCAGACACAACATCCACAAGACCCTAACAGCAGACACAACATCCACAAGACCCTAACAGCAGACACAACATCCACAAGACCCTAACAGCAGACACAACATCCACAAGACCCTAACAGCAGACACAACATCCACAAGACCCTAACAGCAGACACAACATCCACAAGACCCTAACAGCAGACACAACATCCACAAGACCCTAACAGCAGACACAACATAACATGTCTAACGTGTTGAATATTCATGTCTTTATTCAAATGTATTTACAAAGTAGTGATGGCAAGAATGTTGAGTGAGAACAAACAAACAAACAAACAAACAGTTGCATTTCAGATTCCAATCCAACTTTATGTTTAGCATGAAATATAAACAATAAATCTACATCAACATTTACTGAGTAGATATGATAGAACATAAAATGTGCTGGGATCGTCCAAGAGAAGTATGATGTTAAAGAACTGCTGTCTACCCATCTAACTGCCAGAACAAACAAACAGGATTTTGTAATTGTTTCGCGAGTCCTCTGAAATTATTGTTTTTATTTTAATTCAGTTTTTTTTTCCCTAATTTTGTTCTCCACAAGCAGACATCTTGTCAGCCATTGGTTTCTGTCTATTATGAATCGAACAAAAACGAGACTGATATTTTAACCCGAACAGATTTCGAGTTGAGAATAGAACATTCTATAATAATAAGCTGGAGCCTAATTAGATATAAGAATAGAAGATTAGACCGTACAAAGTTGACAGAAAACATTGGAAAAAAAACACATCTTAAAAATATTTAAATAGATACACTGTAACAAGTGTTTTTCCCCCCAATATATTTAGTCAAGTCTAGAAATATATCTAGTCATAATAAGATGTCGCCTAACAGTCAGTATTTACAATGTTATTTAGCATTTTATTTTTCTAAATTACCTAACCGTTGAACTTTGATCATATTTAAAAAAATATTTAATATAAAATACTATATTTTACAAATATTAAAAAAAAACAAAGCAACATTTTTTTATTATGACAAAAAACAAAAAAAAAACAACAAAGGACGTTACTTATAAAACGTCATTTTCTTATAACTTAAATGAAATGCACGATAAAGATCCCATAATATAACCTTATGTTTGTCATTGATAATAATCCATTCTGCACAGATTGAATGTACGGAACAAAGTTGCGCCATAATACATTATTAAGCTTTAGGACAATATAACCACAAAGAGGAACGAAGGTTAGCTCTATTATACATATGTTGATAAATAATATTTTGTTTACAAAATGGAAGAAAAAGTTGATTGGCTAGGCACTACCTCTCTTTTGGATCGTGTGCCGAACAGTATGTTACTATCTGTTACTTTAACCATTTTTGCCACATGCAGTCAAAGTAACCAATTATAAAAAAAAACTTTTAAAAATCTTGTTTTACTGTGTTTTATGCAAGCGCTGCTCAAGCTAAAATAGAATAAATATGGATTAGTCTGTTCTTCTTACTAAGTTATAATCAGCGGAGCATGCAAGCAACATACTATAATGCATACATATAGACTGCTGAAATTACTTTTAACGTTGACCACCGCAACCGGTCCTCTTTGCACTGACCACTAAGTCTTAAAAGGACATTTGAGTATTTCAAATGTGTATTAACTTTATGTGACGATATAATATGTTTTGACTTTATCGATATTTTAAATGATCATTGTAATTTGTAACATATATAGATCTATTTAAGACTTGTCTAAAACAGTAATCTTCGGAGAAATAAATAGGCAAAAAATAAAGTTTATACATTATGTACATTTAAAATTGCGAAAGAAAAATGTAATGTATACAATAAAATGATAAAATACTAATGGTGGGGTGGCGGTAAGGGGGCCACAGGTTGTTGCATGTTGTGCAGGAGCATGCGCGGAAGAACGGGTCTGCTGGTCATGGGAAGTGACGTCACGCCGTGCCTGTAGTACAGGGAGTCCATGCTAGAGAGAAGAGCGGCGGCGTGAGGGTGGTAGGACGCCCAGTAAGGGTTAGTTTGAAGCATCCTCTGGACAGCGGCGTAGTTTCCAGCCTCGGCCAACAGCTCGAGTCCCACTGCAGTCTGACGTTTCCATTTGGTCCTACGTTAGGAATAGAGGAAACAAAGAACGTGTTAGCATGAACAGTGAGTGTGTGTGTATGAGCTTGCCGTGACAACTTTCAGAACAAGCTATCACCAAAATTAAGCTATCAAAATAAAAACTATACTTTTTTTAAAAAACAAAAGCATATATGAGGGAAAGAACTGCACATTTACAGCCTTATCTGGGAAGCGTGGTCGAAGGGTTAAGTACGCTTGAACTTGGCTTATTTGAAGGGGGCACGATGTTTGACATCCGACTCGAGCAGAGTTGTGTTTACTGAGTGCATAAAGGCATAAAGACAGCGCGGAAAACCTTCTCCCAGATACCCTCTTCCCCACAGGTCCACAAATGAGATTGGAGCATACCGCTCTGAGAATGCTATTAGCATGAAAGTAGCGCTATATAAAAGTTATAATATTATAATATTATCTCTCATTGCTACAATATTACTCTCTTAGTTAATTAATTATCACTAATTAATCAAATAATTGTTTGTTTTTTTTAATGAATATATATATATATATATATATATATATATATATATATGTATATATATACATATATATATATATATATATATATATATATATATATATATATATATATATATATATATATATATATATATATATATATATGTCACCTACAATGAGTAACTGGAAAGTTAGAACTTAATCCGAGAATTTAAAAAGATACTATAGTTGAAAATGATACACAAAATACAGAATTATAAAACAAAACAGATAGATAAGTTAGGACCGGTTAGGTCAGTGGTCTTCAACCTTTTTTGGCCTACCGCCACCTTTTCGAATTTTTTCTTTAAAAAAATCCGCCAGCGCCCCCCTCTAAGAAAAACAGTTATAAAGAAGCGTGAGAAGGCAAATTTGAACAAAATATCAACTATCTATTAATTGTTATGCTGTCAATAACACTTATCCCGCTTGGGAGACGACCGCATGCCAAAGGCGATTGTTGTGAACTCCTTGGCCTATGACTGACGAGCCTTGAGGAGGACTGAGTTACAGAGGTGCCCCCCTCCCCGGTGAACGCTATAAAGATTTATTCATTTCGCTCTCACTGGCATAGAGGAAAGTACCTGGCAGCATTCTCTGGCAGCAGATAGCCTCTGAGAGAAACAGTTCGAGAGCTCTTACAAAAACTGCGGGACTAACATTTGATACTCAAAGAAAAGCCATTATTGAAGACAGGTGCAAAAGACGGAAAGAAAACTTAAATAGAACACCAGCATACAAAGGCTTTGTCTGCATAAATTCGGGAAAATATGTAGGTCACAGTTTGGGATTATTAAGCCGTAATCTTCGGAATTAAATTTAAAAAAAAACAGCCAATATTATAATTATGCAAAAACTTATGTCAAATAATTTGCAGGGATTAAACACAAAAATTAATTGTAAAGACTTTCTTTCAAATCCTAAGAATAGTCTCCGTTTAAATTTTTGACTATTAGGGCCTACTGTTTTTAGGTTTAATTGTAAATATAGTTATTTTTTTAATATAAATATTATTATTGCTGAATTCACTACAAAATGAAATTAAGCTAACCTTGTGCTTCCTGCAGTCTGACAATATTAGAAATTTCAAGCTTTAAGTTAGCCAAGGCAAGGCGAAGGTCTTCTCTAGTCGCTACATCCTGTCTATTTCTTTGCTTATTCATTAACTTTGTTACGCACTAAATTAGGTTAACCATGTAGGTTTACTGAAAAGCTAAAATATTGTTCCTATTTCGACCACAGTTTTGGAATTTTAATGAAACATTTAAATGCAGCCACATCTCTGTTGTGCCTCCGGGACGTAGCTAGGAATTTCCATTGTTTGGAGGGCCAGGGGGCTTGACATCTTTAGGGGCCGCTGCATTTTGCGTAATATTTAATTTAATTAATTAAAAAAGCACTAATTTGCCCCCCCCCTTTAAATGGGGGCACGGTGGATTTTCAAATTCCCCCCACCCCACCCTAGCTACGCCACTGAGTGCCTCCTATGTTTACATTCTTTTTACTGAAGACATAGTTTTGTAAATCTATTTTTTCATGCAACTCGATTTGAACGTCAGTAACAGATGTTTAATAATTGTCATTAATATATATATATACTTTTAATTTTAGAAGCGAATCTTAATTTCTTCATAGAGCATTGTTATGTGAATTGAATAGATATCGGTGTCCTTGGGCAGTAATTCATTTGTCCACAAACAAGTTATATGAGATTGTAAAACTCTTTAAAATAGATTTAATATCTCGATAAAAGAGACAATGATATCATCAATAAAAGTCAATTTCTTTCCTAGCAGTTGGAGGTTCGTTTCATTCATTTGTGTTAGATGCCTAGCATGGAAAACTTTTTTTTTAGCCTGCTTTAAGTCATCGCCAACTGTTGAATCTTCCTTCCTGTTTCTCAAAAAAAAAATATTTAAGAGCTTGAAAAAAACGAGCCATAACAATTAACAAACCCCTTTCGAAGTCCAGCGAACTTCAGTTTACAACAAGAGTCTAACAGTCTAACACCTTTTTCATCATTTGTTTCATAAAACTGTTGAAAGATGCGCTAATTTTCGGCATGGGTTTGTATTTTATTTACAGTTTTATAATTAAATTCAAATAGAAATGAAGTTGCGGGCTAAACTTTTCTTGTGAATAGTGAATAGATTTGTTCTTTATTCTATATTACCTATAAAGTCATTGTAGCGTCCAACCACTGATGGTTTCCTATATGTCCTCAGAAGCTACATAACTAGATAATTTTGAAATAATATTTCATCTCTAACAGAAAAAAAAGTATTTTTGTGTTACATATGTTTTAAAATAAATTTAGTTTTAATCAAATTTTCAACAATATTATAAGAATTTTCAAAAAGCTATGCATTTTTCTAAGAAGCCACTAAAGCATATCCTGCTTTGCCGTTTTTTGTTTTTAATATTGTTTTAATAGTAGATTTTTATAATTGTTCATGAATATTCTTAAATTATTTCTGGATATCGCTTTATGTTCGTGAAGCCGACTTGGTTTCATAACCTCATCTGAAAATGCGATCAAAGTAGAACATACTGTTTTTCTAGTGGCGATTCACTAAATCTCAAGGAAATATTACATGACATACCAGTGAGATTTCGTAACAACATTTTATCAATGTTTTTTGTTTTTAAAAAGTTAAATTATTCTATTTAATGTACCAGTATTGATGGTTTTTTTTTGCAATTAACATTTACATATCAATATATTGACATATGTAGATGAAATAAACTATAATCTAAAAGGCGTATTACCTAGTTTGTTTATCAAATCTTCAACGTTTATACGCGCCAGATCCAAGGACATTAATACTCTCCAATCACAGCAAAAGAGTACGAATTTAAAAATAGAAAATGGGATTCCCGAACTCCTTTTCTAACGCTGTTTCTGTTCTTAAATTAGAAGCAAGTTATTTATAATTTGTCTATATTTAGTTTCCCAGCTTAAATGTTGAAGAATTTTTTAATTTGTTTTGTTTCAGAGCACCTTAAATTTCTTCTTTCCGCCTTTATGTCCAGCGCCCCCTTAGCGCCCCATTTTGTGCTCAGCGCCCCCCTACCGCCCCTTTGGCTCTCAGTGCCCCCCAAAATCTCGAAAACGCTCCCTAGGGGGCGATATCGCCCCCGTTGAGGACCACTGGGTTAGGTAATAGAAGCTTTCTAAAAATATTCCCCAATGATCCCACTACTATTATAGTACAGATGGTAAACTTGGAGCAAGCGATGTTAGGAGTTAACGTTAGGGCCATACTTGTTCCTTCTACAATCAGGCTTGAACTGAACATGGCGGCATATACACCAAGCGTCTTGAATAATTTTTATGTGATCCTGCACAACAATTTCAAAGTCGCAAATAGTAAGTACATACTAATGAAGTTTACAATAAATCGAATAAAGTAAAATGAATTACGATTTCTCTAGTCCCCTATCCGCTAGTTGCGTAACATTGAGATCTAGAAACTGCTCTACTTGAACCAAAGAAGTTTGACCCACGATAGGTCCAGGATAGTCTGCATGACGTTGTCTTATTGTTTATGTATAGTCTGCTAAATGTAGATTACCAGGTAT
Organism: Biomphalaria glabrata; assembly: GCF_947242115.1. NCBI lineage: Eukaryota > Metazoa > Mollusca > Gastropoda > Planorbidae > Biomphalaria > Biomphalaria glabrata. The sequence continues at coordinate 19,820,892 of NC_074719.1, forward strand.
AATCTTCCGAACCTAAGCTTATACAATAGAGCTGGCTAAACGTAATCCAATAGGCTATCGTCTGCTGGTACATTCTTCCACACGTGTAAACGGCACACCTTGAATCTTGATCTACCGTCACATCATTAGCGCGTAGACCTCAGCTCGACACTGGTAGCGCTGGAATGTTCCTCTCACAGGAGCTATCGGATATCGTCTCCTGGGTGCAACGCCCCTTCCCTCCTGGTCACAATACACTTGATATTCTCTTGGAGTTCTGCCCCTCTTTTGTTTCGGCACTTTTGTGTCGCCGCTAAAAGACAATCCAGCAATTAAGTGAAGGTATACAATGTCGCCTGATTCACGGCGTCACGAAGGAAGCGAATGTCAGACAAAATTTCATGAATGGTCTAATCTTATCATATTAGTTGTTTTAATCCTTGGCATTAAAAATGTTTGACTCTGTCAAAGTCATCAAGGTTTTTATAGCTTCCGAAAGTATGAGGGATTCTTCGCCTCTGGTGGTGTAAGTGCTTTGAATAATCCAAGGAGACGGTTCGAGATTTGAATCCTGCGCGTTCAGTAGTATGAAGCTATGGGGCATTCTCATTACTAGCTCTATTTGACAAGTACATTCTTTATGGGATGAATTATAATGAAAGCTGTCTCTAAAGGTTTTGTTCTAAAATTATACATCTGCGTTGGCGCTATGGACAAGTACAAGCAAATCAATTATTGTTAAAAAAAAATAAAAAGGTAAAATTTAAGTGAAAAGTAAGTTTTTGTAATTGAAAATAAATTCGTCTTTGCATTTTATTCATTCTTTACTGTGTATGAAATCATGATCAAGTTTAACAAATATCACTTTTGATTTTTTTTTTAAGAGATCGAGATAGATTTAGATTTATACATAAATGCCAGTGACTCTTATATTAAATAAAGTAAAGGATTAAAATTCGCCCTATTAACACATTTGTATTCAATGAAAGCTGATAACGCCTTTTTATGTCGAGCGTCGAATTGGCGTTTTCTTGATTGAATCACACTCCAAAACGACAATTTTGTCTATTTTTCTGGAAATTTTCATGAGTTTTCCTGAAACATGGAAAATCAGGAGACTGACAAAAGAAATTTATAATTGAAATGTGTGAGAGTACTAAAAGTATTATTCTATATTATACTTTGTGGGTGTAAGTTAGGACTAAGCTAAATTTGATTTTGTTCTGACTTGGTTTCGGCGAGTTAAAAAAAAAGGAAGTAACTAGGGAATTAAATTTAGCAGACAACAAGATGGCGGTTGGATTGTAGAAGAAGTTTCACAGTCTACATAACTTTTTTTTTCTTATACACAGTTCATACTTTGATTACTGCTCTGTCACTCTTTAGACTCTGTCAAAGTCTAGCCATTAAGATTTGTATTGCTTCAAAAGGTATTTACCTGTGCCTTGTATGCTTCTCAGAGCAAAGATTGGACTCTTTTTTAGCCATCTTCAAACTCTTAGGTAATGAGATTGTGTATACCGCCCTCCACGAAGGAGGATACATGTATACTGCTTGACATTATGGATAGCACTTAACATGCCTAGTACAACTAGTACATAATGTAAGAAATACTCATTGTAGCAACAAGAACTAGAAAAACTCTCTAACAGTATCAGAAATATGTTATGTTTTTTTTCTTTTTAGGAGAATTAAAGTTTAGCAGACGATCTAACACTTTTCCCATTTGTCAAAGTATCAGCTGAGCGCGTTCTGGTTTTGGGTGTCGACAGTAAATGTCCCAATAGTTTTTAAACGGTGGTCATACAACTCCACTGCTAAAATCTACGTGTAATGGTATTTGTAAACCTCTTAACGCGCCCGCCATCTCGTCCCCCCCCCCCCATCTCAATATCACTATCGAAGACAAGTAAGCACCTCCCTCCCCTTTCTTCTCAAGGTGAGATAATGTGACGCTATTTAGTTCACTACCGGAACACAGGCGGCATTTGAGATTTCAAGTGTGTGTGTGTGTGTCTCTAGTAGTTAAGTGAACTGATGAGAGTGTGATGGAAGCAAGGAGACGTGTCTGTGGTAAGAGGCTATAGATACCCCCACGCTATCTTTAATTAGTGCGTCACCAGAATGTAACATCATCTTCAAGATAACCTGGGATAATCTTAGATAACTGAACCGGAGATAAAACTCTCTGACAGAAAACCCCCTGGCCGAGGACTAGGTTTAAGTCTCCATAGATGAGAATGAGGGATAAGACTCCCTGGCCGAGGATGTAATAGTGAGCCTTCTAGGATGAGAGATAAGACTCCCTGGCCGAGGATGTAATAGTGAGCCTTCTAGGATGAGAGATAAGACTTTCTGGCCGAGGGTGTAATAGTGAGCCTGGTTGAGGATGAGAGATAAGAATCCCTGGCCGAGGGTGTAATAGTGAGACTTGGTTGAGGATGAGAGATAAGACTCCCTGGCAGAGGGTGTAATAGTGAGTCTGGTTGAGGATGAGAGATAAGACTCCCTGGCTGAGGGTGTAATAGTGAGCCTGGTTGAGGATGAGAAATAAGACTCCCTGGCCGAGGGTGTAATAGTAAGCCTTGGTTGAGGTAGAGAGATAAGACTTTCTGGCCGAGGGTGTAATAGTGAGCCTGGTTGAGGATGAGAGATAAGAGTCCCTGGCCGAGGGTGTAATAGTGAGTCTTGGTTGAGGATGAGAGATAAGACTCCCTGGCCGAGGATGTAATAGTGAGTCTTGGTTGAGGATGAGAGATAAGACTCACTGGCCGAGGATGTAATAGTGAGTCTTGGTTGAGGATGAGAGATAAGACTCACTGGCCAAGGATGTAATAGTGAGCCTGGTTGAGGATGAGAGATAAGACTCCCTGGCCGAGGATGTAATAGTGAGTCTGGTTGAGGATGAGAGATAAGACTTTCTGGCCGAGTGTGTAATAGTGAGTCTTTTTGAGGATGAGAGATAAGACTCCCTTGCTGAGGGTGTAATAGTGAGCCTGGTTGAGGATGAGAGATAAGACTCCCTGGCCGAGGGTGTAATAGTAAGCCTTGGTTGAGGATCAGAGATAAGACTTTCTGGCCGAGGGTGTAATAGTGAGCCTGGTTGAGGATGAGAGATAAGAGCCCCTGGCCGAGGGTGTAATAGTGAGCCTTGGTTGAGGATGAGAGATAAGACTTTCTGGCCGAGGGTGTAATAGTGAGCCTTGGTTGAGGATGAGAGATAAGACTCCCTGGCCGAGGATGTAATAGTGAGCCTTGGTTGAGGATGAGAGATAAGACTCCCTGGCCGAGGATGTAATAGTGAGCCTTGGTTGAGGATGAGAGATAAGACTCCCTGGCCGAGGATGTAATAGTGAGTCTCGTTGAGGATGAGAGATAAGACTCCCTGGCCGAGGATGTAATAGTGAGCCTTGGTTGAGGATGAGAGATAAGACTCCCTGGCCGAGGATGTAATAGTGAGCCTGGTTGAGGATGAGAGGTAAGAAACTCTGGCCGAGGATGTTAAAGTGAGCCTGGTTGAGGATGAGGTCTAAGAACCGCTGGCCGAGGATGTTAAAGTGAGCCTGGTTGAGGATGAGGTCTAAGAACCGCTGGCCGAGGATGTTAAAGTGAGCCTGGTTGAGGATGAGGTCTAAGAACCGCTGGCCGAGGATGTTAAAGTGAGCCTGGTTGAGGATGAGGTCTAAGAACCGCTGGCCGAGGATGTTAAAGTGAGCCTGGTTGAGGATGAGGTCTAAGAACCGCTGGCCGAGGATATAATATGTTTCCCTGGTCGAGAATATGGTCTAAGATTCTATGAGATCGTGACTAAACTTCATCTGTTGACTCAGCATCTCAATGTGTTTTGATATTAGTGCTTTGTACGTCAAGAAAACAAAAAGCTGGTCCGAGTTTAAAACCATGTCAGTCTGTTATTGCTCTCTGTATTCTGTTTCTCTGACAAATGTGTGGCATGGAGAACGTGTTTCAGTTCTATGAATTTTCTCTCCTCCCCTCCCTCCCGCTTTCTTGGTGTATCCTATCCTTTCGTTTCGTTTCTGTTCATGTGTTGTTGTTGCTTGTTTTTGTGTGCGTATATCGGATTGTCATAAACATATGGAGCATTTTAATTAAGCATGATCTCATCTTAAACAGGGAAATCTCAATGCCAAGGTTTGACAAGAAAGCGAAACTCTTGTATGACATTGTCCTGATCCTTCATTCTATAGTAGAAACAAACAAGCGGCACAGTCAACAGAACCGATACGCCATGCTCTACGTAAGATTACAGACCACATAGAAGAGTGCTCTCAACTAGAATCCACTCTCTTTTTAATCCCTACTCAAACTCTTTCAACCATTCCCCCCCCCCCACCAAAAAAAAAATGCAAAAGAAATTGTATAGATCTCTAGCAGTAACCTATGATTAACAAAAAAATGAAGGAAGGGGGGAGTAGTATCAGAAAACTAGCAGTCGACATTTGACAATACTGACAAAAATGTGTCTGACACAAAATTTTGACGAAATCTGAATGTCTGAATCGGTGATGGCTAATTTTTGTTTGGTCAGATGTCCATATACATTTTTGACACAAGTCTCATGGATCCATTCAATACTGTTTCTTCCTTTTTTTTTTCATTTGAACATCTTGAATTGTGAAATATAAGCAGACGTTTATAGGGAGCGGATAGTACTGCTTCACCGGCCGGAACGGGCCCGCGTGCCATAGATTAGGCATCACTGCTCTAATGTAAAGATTTTTCGTTTTATTTTAGCTGATGTGTACATCTAAATGTACATTGACATGACTGTAATGTAAACATCAGTAAAGTGTTGTGGTGCTTTTTATTTCCCAAACATCTGGCTCAAAACAAATCACAAAGTTGATTCACCAACTCACTTCCAGTGAGCCACAATCTGCCTGGTCGAGGTCAGCATTCAAAAACTGATGGACTGGAAACGACTCCATTTTGTTCATTAAAGGCCAGCTCTCTATCGCAACGACGGGCCATTTTCGCCTCGTTTCCACTCCATGAATGCCAATGAAGTCCGCAATTTTCTCCCGGCAGACGACTCGTAACGCCCGTTGATGCCATGTTTGTATTGCCGCTCTCGGAATTTCTCGCCCCGTCGCGCCCAACTCACGAGAGTCTCTCTTGATTGGCCACTTGAGAATTGCTAGATTTCAAGATGGCCGCCGGTTCCTGTTTGTCAATCTTTGTATCCAATGCTATCCACACATCTTTCCCCTTCAATCTCCACCCCACTTTAGTCTCAGGGATAATTATTCCCCAATATCTTTCGCATTTTCTCTTTATCTCCTATTCTCTCTGCTTCTTGCCCACGGAAATGGAGGAAAATTGCCCCTCAATGCCCATCTGTATACATTGAATACAAAAAGTCACAAACATTGGGCCGATATTTTTTGGTTTGTTTCGTTATTTGAATCGAATTTTTAACTTTTTTTTTCTTTAAATTTTATCTTTGAAGCACAAATTTGTATTCTTAGTGTAGCTTGTTGGCTGGGTTTTTCAGAGTTTGTTTTTTTACATTTTAATGACATAGTAACAATGATTGTGTATATTCAGATCTAAGTTTATTTTGGGTGATCCCAATTAGCTTTGTAATTGTGATTCATTTTAACAAGAATGAAAAAAAAAAGTATTGGTAAAAACAAAACAACAACAGAATTTGAGTACAATAATTTTTAGCGGCCCCCGAAAGGAGAAAAGACGCTATTAGTTTTGTGTGAAATGTCTGTCAGTCTGTCCGTCCGTCCCGTTTAGATCTCGTAAACTAGAAAAGATATTGAAAATCCGACTTCACAATATTTTAGACCATTCAAAGTTCTGATGCAACGGCTACTTTTTTTTTCCTGAAAGCGAAAATTCTAATTTTTAAAATCAGTTATGCAAGCAGTTTTTTAAAGAAAAAAAGCTAATTAGTATGCATTATAAGTTAGACCTAACTTAAAACGAATAGTAATGTTATAAACTTTATTTTCTTATACATTTTTTTTTATTGCGGAATTATTTTTTTTTTTAATTTCTTTTGAGGATTCGAATAAGAGATTGAGCCTTTTCAAAACAATTAAATTATTTATAAGACTTCAGTTAGGCCTGGAGAGGCGCGGTAGATGAGCTGTAAAGCACTTGTCTTCAGAACCGAGGGTCCCGGGTTCGAATCCTGGTGACGACTGGGATATTCAACTTCGGAATCCTTGGGCGTCTCTGGGTTTACCCAGCTCTAATGGGTACCTAACATTAGTTGGGGAAAAGTAAAGGCGGTTGGTCGTTGTGCTGGCTACATGACACCCTCGTTAACCGTAGACCACAAAACAGATGAACTTTACATCATCTGCCCTATAGACCACAAGTCTGAAAGGGGAATTAGTTAGGCCAGGTTGAAATCTAACTTTACATTCACTTTCACCTATCCTTTGATCTGCTGCACCGTTAGGGCACTACACAAGATCTGTTAACCTTCTTTCTCGATTCTTATCTCTCATTTGTCTTTGATATAATTTCATTTGGATGTTCTTTCTGAAAATATTGAAGCCAGCCTGGGAGGACCACTTAGGGGGCCGATTTTAAGTTTGTGTTTCCACACAAACTGTCTTTGTAACCTTGTTTTTTTAAGTGATCGAGAACCATTACATTGTCGACATTGATGTAGGTGTGTCTGATAATTTAATACTATTTGGTTACTGTTACAATAATGAGAGAAAAAGCAGTGAGTTGGCAGAATTTAAGTCATTGGTTAACATGCTTGACTAGATGTATGACGCGTAGGACATAACCATCTTTGAAGTAATGTCTGTGTTATATAAGATAAAAGAGCATGATTCTGTAGCCCTCACAAAGACAGATGGACTTCACTTCAACGATTGATGTTTCAGCCTTGACTCACCTGATGTACGGTAAATAATATCTGTATTTATTGTATTTATGTGTGTTTCAAAAGGGGGGGGGGGGGCTGGGGGGCGCTTTCGTCACTTACTACAAGACAAAAAGCTTGGGGGAAAATGAGACTTTTAAAGGGTATGCATGTGTGGGTAAGACATGTGTGTGTGTGTGAATGAGACTATGTGTGTGAGACATAAGTGTGTTTGTGTGTGTGTGAATGAGACTATGTGTGTGAGACATAAGTGTGTGTGTGTGTATGAGACAATTTGTGTGAGACATAAGTGTGTATGTGAATGAGACTATGTGTGTGAGACAAAAGTGTGTGTGTGAATGAGACTAGTATGTGAGACATAAGTTTGTGTGTGTGAATGAGACTTGTGTACATATGGCGCGCGTGTGTGTGTGTATGCAACATATGTGTGTGAGACATAAGTGTGTGTGTGAATGAGACTTGTGTACATATGACGTGTGTGTGTGTATGTGACACATGTGTGTGAGACATAAGTGTGTGTGTGTGATTGAGATTTGTGTACATATGACGTGTGTGTGTATATGACATTTGTGTGTGAAACGTAAGTGTGTTCGAGTGTAAGACTGGATGTGGAAGATTGTGTGTGTGTACTTGAGACTTAACGCTGCGTTGGTGAAACCTGGTGGATGTGAGATTGATTCGTATGTGTGAAACTTTGTGAATGTGTGTGTGTGTGGTGTGTGTGATTGTTATGTGAGGTGTGTGAGGAAGAGGAGGGGGAAAGTTTGGTAGGTCAAAGGTCGAAAAAAAAAAAAACATTTCTTAGTTGTCCGACGCCGACGCCTTCTTAATTTATTAGCATCATCGTGTTAATTGCTGAACCCCGGACGACATCGCGTGAGAGGGTGTGCTGATGGACATCGTTGGTGAGGGGTGTAGTGCAAGACCTTTTCATTCTCGTTTTCCTCTATGGGAGGTGGAGGCGCGCGCAAGATGAAGAGTTAAGAAAAGAGGGAGAGATGTTGCGGGAGGCAACATGGGAGGAGGCTTGGGATAAGGTGCCGGAAGCCGTTTCCCTCTTCCTCTAGTTGGAAATATCGCCTAGCGGTTGATCAACAAAAGTGAGTTATGAGAAGGCGTGTCCAGTTTTGACGTGCAAATGGGAACAGGGAAACACTGAAAAATGAGTTACAAATGTCCTCACCTATAAAAAAAATACGATATTTCTGTTCCTATCACAAATCTGCCCTGAGGGTTTAATGCTGCCCGTGCAGTTAAGGCTGAGGGACGGCGCCCTTGTCGCTCGTGTTACAGCCGGCCTTAAAAAAAAAGTATTTTCCTCTTTTCGCTACATCCGTTTGAAGCGTAGCCACGTGACCAAGATAATTAACTTGTCTTCAGTTTATTTTAGCAAAACGGAGTAATGTCCCCTTGGTTTTTAAGTTTTGAGGTTTGCGTTCTGCACTAGGGATATTTGTTTAAAAAAAAAAAGGTTATGTCCTTGATTAACGAGAAGGTTTGACCTCTCTTTGGATACAATACAGCTAATTGTTTATTTAATATCTTTCGACTTATTAGCATTTTCCTACAGACTGAACCCAAAATCTTTACATCGCGATTTTGTTTTTCAAAATTATATCTTTATCGAAAGTGAGTTTGTGTTATCCGCCCATGGATAAAGTAATAGTTGTAAAAGTGGTGTATTTTTATGAAAAAAACTGCTTGCATAACTGATTTTAAAAAATTAGATTTTTCACTTTCAGAAAAGAAACAAGTAACCGTTGCATCAGAACTTTGAATGGTCTAAAATATTATGATGTCGGATTTTCAGTATCTTATCTAGTTTACGAGATCTAAACGGGACGGACGGATAGACATTCCACACAAAACTAATAGCGTCTTTTCCCCTTTCGGGGGCGGCTAAAAATTGAAAACGATCTGATCAAGCTTTTATCAAGACATTTTGGCCACAAAAATATATGTAATATAATTCAGAATAGCGATTACAGATAGCTATTTGGTACTGTTTTTAACTTTTAATTGAACAACATAATATCGATAATGAGATTTCTGATTTACATTACATTTATTTATTTACTTATTTGACAAAAGGAGAAATATGCTTTCAAATAGGTTTTCTATGTTTGTTTGTTTTTTAGAATTGTAACAGACAGACAGACATACCGATAACATAAAACTAATGGACAAAAAAACGCATTATTTGAGACTTTTGTGGTTATAATAGTGCCCCCTGTGTAGACGGAAGACACGTCACTGCAGGAGCCACATTGCTATAAATGTTAGACCTAAACAAATCAATATCTCGCTTCCACTATAGTTGTAGAAGGATCAATTTGGCAGTTGGAAAAAAAAAACATGTTTTAATTTTTTTTTTGTATAGCGCAACTTTCATGTGTATAGCATGGTCAGTGCGCTACGGTCCAATCTCTGGTGTGAACCAGTTGAAGGGAGGTGTTAGAGAAGCCCAAGATAATTGGAGGCCCTAGGCGAAGCGAATTTAACGGCCCCAAAATGAAAAAAAAAAAAAATTATGCAATATTTTAAAATCTATATCTAAATCGACTAATAGACAAAGTTGGACCATAGAGTCAGTGTGCTCTACTATGTTTGATACATGATCCATTTCCTTTTCCTTAAAGGCAGGGTTTTTCTGATTCAGCCAGCGGGCAAGGTATGCTATTATGTATTGGTAGGTACATGGTATGAACATCTAGATATATCGTTAGTACGGAAGTTTAAATGGTAAACACTTACGATCTAGCCTAAATCTACCGGTATATTTAGAAGCTTGATGTTATCTCTTTTAGATTTACATAAAAATATAAGGAAAGCTTATAAATTTCATTAAAATTGAAGGAACTTTTAATGTACTCAATTATCGCATTAAAAAAAAAAAAATCCAACGATAGATCTTTTCGATTTGTGACCTTAGATGCATTTATTTACCATTGAGAGAATCCATCAATAAAGTTAGAGTTATCAATGAAGTCTGTGAACTAGTATAAAGACTTACCTCCCCTGGAGCATTATATTAAAAAAGAGATGGTATATTTAATTTTTAAAAAAATTAAACGGTTCACTTTCAGCAATAGTAGTCATTTCACCATATTTTTTCAAGATATATAAGATCATATATCGGATTTTCAATATCTTTTCTAGCTATAGCGCTGTAAATTTACAGAAGGACGGAAGGACAGACAGACCATACAAAACTAATAAATAAAATTAAATAAAATTGACCTATATGTGAGTACAAGAAATTACAACTGTATTCTATGGTTTTCCTGTTTTCTTTTAAGCAGGAACAGTCCTGTAGTTAATTATTTCATAGAATTTATGAATAATTATAATAATTTCACATTACAATATCGTTTTATTTGGCTTTCATTGTGTATTTTAATTGTTCGAGGCCTCAAGAGATGTCATCTTGTTTGCTGTGTCCAAGTCGCTTGTCGCGTCCAGTCACTCAGTGGCACTCATCACAGGCTAATTCCGTCATCCCACGTATTACTAAGGGGACATAATCTGGGCAAGATCTTGTAATGCTGTCAACTCAAGGGTGTTAACTCGAGCACTGCTATCTTACTTTAGCCTCCGGAAGAACTCTTAAGGAGAAATTAACGCCGTGACCTTTCAACCCTAAGGGACCGTAGAAGAGTGAGTAAATGAAAAGAAAAAATTGGAGGGGGGGGGAGGGAGGGTCGGGAGGTGTATAGGAAAAAAAATAGCCACAGAATCAGGAGGATCCTCCTCATGAATAAATTAATGTCGCAACAAGGCAAGGAAGAAAAGAATGCATGAAATACCCCCCCCCCCCCATCTCCAGTTGTTTTTCTTCTATCCACTAGTTTTTCGGCTGAGATTGGTATCATGGGGGGGGGGGGGGGCGAAGAACTTGGAAGGCAGTATGAGCTATCAGACAGAAGAACTCACCAAGTGCGAGGTACCAGTCCACGGTTATTAAACGCGCGAGGGCGCCGATGCTGATGGGGGTAATGCGGGGGAGTCAGTGAGAGCAGTAGAAGAGCACTCGGAAATCTGTCGCTTTCTTGACGAGGAGAAAAAAAAAAAGAAACTCTCTTGTAACAGTAAGCGACTGAACTTACGACCTGAACGGGAGACCTGGCAGATTGCGTAAAGATGGCGACGCGAGATTACAAACCAGAAGGGGGGGGGGAGGATCTGATAGGCGGGTATCTGTTTGATCAGAGGGAGTTATAGCCCTTTAATGAGCTCCCAATGAAGAAACTGCTCCGGGTTGGTGACTTTGTTTCTGAGAAATTGGGCTATTTGCTATTCACCAGCAGAAGCCATGGTGGATTAAAAATGTATGATAATGGGCGATTATAGCTCAATTATTTGGTGCGGAGCTGTATTCCCCTAAGGCCCGAGTGACTGTATCTGCTCATTTGATTGGTGCGTGTCTGGCACTTCTCTCTTGGCGGGAAAACATCCGGCTAGTTAGACAATAGTATACATTTGAATGTAAGGCATCGACATGAGAGACCTAATTATCTTGTGATGGTTAATTGATACGTGTTTCGTAAATGTTCAGGGGCCCAGCCTACACCCATATGGTACATAAATTTTTATTAGTATAATGACCCGTTGTATTGCAGGTAATGAAAAGTCTAACAAGACAGTGTTGTCAAGGTATAGTCGCCTTTGTTATCGCTGCTAGGTCATGTGACCAAATCGGATGTTCGTGAAGCCCATCGGAGCTGATCTATGTTTCACCATATTGTTTCACCTTCTCTTAATCTGATTTGTACTCTTGTGTGGTACTATATAATGTAATTACTTTTCATGTTTATTCATTATTAATTGAAAATGACTTCACCTATCCCTTAGTCTGTTGGGGCACCATACAAGAACTGTCACAGGTCTATCTCCATCACATCTCTGTCTTTTGCCTTGGATAGAATTTCATTCACTGACAGGTCGGTCTATTTTTTTAATGTTGTTTTCCCGTCGCTTTCTCTTTCTTCCTCGTCTTCTTCTTCCTGGTACTGTTCCATGAAGGAAGGTCTTAGCGAGCCAAGAGGATCTTGTGATGTGTCCATAGAGTTTGAGTTTACATATTTTGACCGTGGTTAGCAGGTGACTGTATGTGGAAACAAAAGTGTGAATTGATTTCTTAAGGCTAGACCCAATGCCCCATGACGTGCACGGGAACCACGTGATCAGAGAGGCACGCGATACAAAGAGAGAGATGTCAATGTCGTAATGGATTAGTGTGGTGAATTAGTCTTTGTAATTTCAGAAGTTAAATCTGATGACCCAATGTTCAATGGTATGCCTGTTATTATAGTTTTAGGGGGAAAAATCTACAATGCTCTTTACGAAATAAGAGAATGTAACTATTAAAGTATATATCATAAAACATAAATAAGTGCACACTATTAGGAGTATATATATTAACTTCAATTATAGTTTCACAAAAGCAGACTTAACATGAAGCATGAAACTTTTTGACTGATTTTACGTATTGTCTTCCCCAATATATATATATATATATATATATATATATATATATATATATATATATATAAACATAAATAAGTGCACACTATTAGGAGTATATATATTAACTTCAATTATAGTTTCACAAAAGCAGACTTAACATGAAGCATGAAACTTTTTGACTGATTTTACGTATTGTCTTCCCCAATATATATATATATATATATATATATATATATATATATATATATATATATATATATATTATATATATATATACATATATATATATATATATATATATATATGCTGCTATATTTATAATTGCTCTTGTAACTTTAGATCTTTTCCCAAATGTAACTTGTGCCTATTGATGAACTATAACTTAAACCTTTAGCTATCAATGCTCAACTGCAATTTTAAACCTTTAGCCGTTCGTCTATAGTCCAACTGTAATTTTACCCTTATCGAGCCATCAATGGTCCAGCTGAAATTTGAAGCCTTTAGCCAGCCATGTTTGGTCCAAGTGAGGCATAATGGCTCAGCGGTAAAGCGGGTTTGAGTGCGGTTGAAGACTGGCATTTTTAATTTCGGGATCTTTGGGCGCCTCTAAGACTTCCCAGCTTTAATAGGTACCTGACTTTTGTTGGCGAAAAGTAAAGGCGGTTGGTTGTTAACAGTAGGCCACAGAAACAGATGACCTTTGCATCATCTGCCCTATAGGTCTGAAAGGTCTGAAAAGGGAACTTTACTTTACTATGGCCCAAGTAGAATTTTAAACCTTTATCAATCCATCTATGGTAAGCTTCGGGCAGGAGGGGCTCGTTAGCCTTGGTTGGCTACCCATCTAGGAGAAGGAAGACTCTGAATCCAAACCTCCGCTGCTCTGCGGATATACCCAAACACGGGAAAGGCTTCGGGAGACAACCCTGAGGAAAAATCAGGAGCTGGTGACCCTTAGGCAGACTGTGGCACACCGTGCTACAGCCTGGCAGATCCTGCGGCGCTACTGACCCCAAACTGTATTGGATATTCCGTTCCTTTGGTCACATCAGTTGCGCGGAGAGGGGGGAACTGCTGGGTGGGCGACATCACTTGCTCTGAGATGAACCATAGTCGTTCTACGACTGAAGGAGGCCAATGTGTGTGAGTGTGTGTATGTATGGTCAAATTGTAATTTTAAGCATCTAGCCAGCTATTTATGGCCTAACTGTAAAGCCTCTATTGACTTAACAATGCTTCAATTGTAAGTAAGTCCCTAACCAATCAACAGTGTTGGATGTGTGGCTGAATGGCTATCTATTAAGGAGACTTGAGCTAAAATCCGCCAACAGATCGCACTGGGCGGGCTCTAGCAGAAAAAAGGCACAAAAGAAAAACAAACTATCTGTTTTAGAGACCTCAGCCTGTGTAAGAGACCTCAGCCTGTGTAAGAGACCGAGACCTCAGCCTGTGTAAGAGACCTCAGCCTGTGTAAGAGACCTCAGCCTGTGTAAGAGACCGAGACCTCAGCCTGTGTAAGAGACATCAGCCTGTGTAAGAGACATCAGCCTGTGTAAGAGATCTCAGTCTAACTGTCATCGTCTTTTCAAAGCAATGATTGCACAGACATACGGAATGAAATGTGCGAAAAAAAGCATTGATCGCATTCATTACCATTATAGCAGGAACATAATAAGGCACACAATGGTTAATACAAGAAATGTGTTCCATGACTCCACAGCTGCTAAACTGTCATAAGAAATCGTTTCCTAGAACCAAACATTCATAGAACTTCACAGTCTCTATATATCAACAAAACTTCACATTTATATTATGTGTTGAGGAGTTCTTTGTAACAAACAAAAGGAGAGACAGAAGAAAGAAAAGAGATCCTGTTACAATAGACTAGTGCCATCGTTAACGTCACAGAAGTTGGAAGTTGTTGTTGAGGTCGCGGTTGTTGTTGAGGTCACTGTTGTTGTTGAGGTAGTCAGGGCAAAGCACCACCAGGTACAATTGTAAGGAGGATAAGTTTCGGGGTGGGGGGGAAAAGGGGGTGAGAGAATGGAGAGAGTGAGAGCAAGAGAGCTTGCGAGAGAGAGATAGAAAAAGCACTTGGCAAAAGAGAAAGAGAAAGATCGTCAGTTCCGGAAAAAAATATTTGACAGATCTAGACTATAAACAAGAAAATAACTTTTGGGAAAAAAAAAAAACAACAAATCTTATATTAAGCATACTTGTATTAATTAGTTTGGATCAGTCATGTCATTTAATTTGTAATAGATCTAGACTAACAATAAAAAAAAAATTAAATTAAAAAAGGGGGAGCGAACTCATGGCTCAAGCCTTCAGTATAGTGTGTAATATGCAATGCTTTGCTAGTAGAGAGCTTATGAACATGGAAGTTTGTATAGTTTCTATAGTCTCGACCTATTTTTCAGATTTGTGTTCACTAAGACTCAGACGACGACCTATAAAGGGAACTAATGCGGTCAATTACAGTTTCTTTTCCTTGTTCGAAATATCAAACAAAATAATTTATTACCAATAGTTAATTAACTAATTGGTTATTTTTCTAAATTGACTCATGTCTTGTCTATGTCAATGAACTTGACACGAGATTGGGTGTGGGAGAAATCACGTGAACAAACTTTTTTACCAGACAGACAAACAGACAGACAAACAGACAGAGTGAGTTGATATAAGCTTTATAACATACTTCCGTTAGAGCTGGTGCTATTATGATTCAATATCTGACTAGAACTACAACAGACCAGTAATGACTTGGATAGCTGCCTGACTAGAACTACAACAGACCAGTAATGACTTGGATAGCTGCCTGACTAGAACTACAACAGACCAGTAATGACTTGGATAGCTGCCTGACTAGAACTACAACAGACCAGTAATGACTTGGATAGCTGCCTGACTAGAACTACAACAGACCAGTAATGACTTGGATAGCTATCTGACTAGAACTACAACAGACCAGTAATGACTTGGATAGCTATCTGACTAGAACTACAACAGACCAGTAATGACTTGGATAGCTGCCTGACTAGAACTACAACAGACCAGTAATGACTTGGATAGCTGCCTGACTAGAACTACAACAGACCAGTAATGACTTGGATAGCTGCCTGACTAGAACTACAACAGACCAGTAATGACTTGGATAGCTGCCTGACTAGAACTACAACAGACCAGTAATGACTTGGATAGCTGCCTGACTAGAACTACAACAGACCAGTAATGACTTGGATAGCTATCTGACTAGAACTACAACAGACCAGTAATGACTTGGATAGCTATCTGACTAGAACTACAACAGACCAGTAATGACTTGGATAGCTATCTGACTAGAACTACAACAGACCAGTAATGACTTGGATAGCTATCTGACTAGAACTACAACAGACCAGTAATGACTTGGATAGCTATCTGACTAGAACTACAACAGACCAGTAATGACTTGGATAGCTATCTGACTAGAACTACAACAGACCAGTAATGACTTGGATAGCTATCTGACTAGAACTACAACAGACCAGTAATGACTTGGATAGCTGCCTGACTAGAACTACAACAGACCAGTAATGACTTGGATAGCTGCCTGACTAGAACTACAACAGACCAGTAATGACTTGGATAGCTGCCTGACTAGAACTACAACAGACCAGTAATGACTTGGATAGCTGCCTGACTAGAACTACAACAGACCAGTAATGACTTGGATAGCTATCTGACTAGAACTACAACAGACCAGTAATGACTTGGATAGCTATCTGACTAGAACTACAACAGACCAGTAATGACTTGGATAGCTGCCTGACTAGAACTACAACAGACCAGTAATGACTTGGATAGCTGCCTGACTAGAACTACAACAGACCAGTAATGACTTGGATAGCTATCTGACTAGAACTACAACAGACCAGTAATGACTTGGATAGCTATCTGACTAGAACTACAACAGACCAGTAATGACTTGGATAGCTATCTGACTAGAACTACAACAGACCAGTAATGACTTGGATAGCTGCCTGACTAGAACTACAACAGACCAGTAATGACTTGGATAGCTGCCTGACTAGAACTACAACAGACCAGTAATGACTTGGATAGCTGCCTGACTAGAACTACAACAGACCAGTAATGACTTGGATAGCTGCCTGACTAGAACTACAACAGACCAGTAATGACTTGGATAGCTATCTGACTAGAACTACAACAGACCAGTAATGACTTGGATAGCTGCCTGACTAGAACTACAACAGACCAGTAATGACTTGGATAGCTGCCTGACTAGAACTACAACAGACCAGTAATGACTTGGATAGCTATCTGACTAGAACTACAACAGACCAGTAATGACTTGGATAGCTATCTGACTAGAACTACAACAGACCAGTAATGACTTGGATAGCTATCTGACTAGAACTACAACAGACCAGTAATGACTTGGATAGCTGCCTGACTAGAACTACAACAGACCAGTAATGACTTGGATAGCTGCCTGACTAGAACTACAACAGACCAGTAATGACTTGGATAGCTGCCTGACTAGAACTACAACAGACCAGTAATGACTTGGATAGCTGCCTGACTAGAACTACAACAGACCAGTAATGACTTGGATAGCTGCCTGACTAGAACTACAACAGACCAGTAATGACTTGGATAGCTATCTGACTAGAACTACAACAGACCAGTAATGACTTGGATAGCTATCTGACTAGAACTACAACAGACCAGTAATGACTTGGATAGCTGCCTGACTAGAACTACAACAGACCAGTAATGACTTGGATAGCTGCCTGACTAGAACTACAACAGACCAGTAATGACTTGGATAGCTATCTGACTAGAACTACAACAGACCAGTAATGACTTGGATAGCTATCTGACTAGAACTACAACAGACCAGTAATGACTTGGATAGCTATCTGACTAGAACTACAACAGACCAGTAATGACTTGGATAGCTGCCTGACTAGAACTACAACAGACCAGTAATGACTTGGATAGCTGCCTGACTAGAACTACAACAGACCAGTAATGACTTGGATAGCTGCCTGACTAGAACTACAACAGACCAGTAATGACTTGGATAGCTGCCTGACTAGAACTACAACAGACCAGTAATGACTTGGATAGCTATCTGACTAGAACTACAACAGACCAGTAATGACTTGGATAGCTGCCTGACTAGAACTACAACAGACCAGTAATGACTTGGATAGCTGCCTGACTAGAACTACAACAGACCAGTAATGACTTGGATAGCTATCTGACTAGAACTACAACAGACCAGTAATGACTTGGATAGCTATCTGACTAGAACTACAACAGACCAGTAATGACTTGGATAGCTATCTGACTAGAACTACAACAGACCAGTAATGACTTGGATAGCTGCCTGACTAGAACTACAACAGACCAGTAATGACTTGGATAGCTGCCTGACTAGAACTACAACAGACCAGTAATGACTTGGATAGCTGCCTGACTAGAACTACAACAGACCAGTAATGACTTGGATAGCTGCCTGACTAGAACTACAACAGACCAGTAATGACTTGGATAGCTGCCTGACTAGAACTACAACAGACCAGTAATGACTTGGATAGCTATCTGACTAGAACTACAACAGACCAGTAATGACTTGGATAGCTATCTGACTAGAACTACAACAGACCAGTAATGACTTGGATAGCTGCCTGACTAGAACTACAACAGACCAGTAATGACTTGGATAGCTGCCTGACTAGAACTACAACAGACCAGTAATGACTTGGATAGCTGCCTGACTAGAACTACAACAGACCAGTAATGACTTGGATAGCTGCCTGACTAGAACTACAACAGACCAGTAATGACTTGGATAGCTGCCTGACTAGAACTACAACAGACCAGTAATGACTTGGATAGCTATCTGACTAGAACTACAACAGACCAGTAATGACTTGGATAGCTGCCTGACTAGAACTACAACAGACCAGTAATGACTTGGATAGCTGCCTGACTAGAACTACAACAGACCAGTAATGACTTGGATAGCTGCCTGACTAGAACTACAACAGACCAGTAATGACTTGGATAGCTGCCTGACTAGAACTACAACAGACCAGTAATGACTTGGATAGCTGCCTGACTAGAACTACAACAGACCAGTAATGACTTGGATAGCTATCTGACTAGAACTACAACAGACCAGTAATGACTTGGATAGCTGCCTGACTAGAACTACAACAGACCAGTAATGACTTGGATAGCTATCTGACTAGAACTACAACAGACCAGTAATGACTTGGATAGCTATCTGACTAGAACTACAACAGACCAGTAATGACTTGGATAGCTGCCTGACTAGAACTACAACAGACCAGTAATGACTTGGATAGCTATCTGACTAGAACTACAACAGACCAGTAATGACTTGGATAGCTATCTGACTAGAACTACAACAGACCAGTAATGACTTGGATAGCTGCCTGACTAGAACTACAACAGACCAGTAATGACTTGGATAGCTGCCTGACTAGAACTACAACAGACCAGTAATGACTTGGATAGCTGCCTGACTAGAACTACAACAGACCAGTAATGACTTGGATAGCTATCTGACTAGAACTACAACAGACCAGTAATGACTTGGATAGCTATCTGACTAGAACTACAACAGACCAGTAATGACTTGGATAGCTATCTGACTAGAACTACAACAGACCAGTAATGACTTGGATAGCTATCTGACTAGAACTACAACAGACCAGTAATGACTTGGATAGCTATCTGACTAGAACTACAACAGACCAGTAATGACTTGGATAGCTATCTGACTAGAACTACAACAGACCAGTAATGACTTGGATAGCTGCCTGACTAGAACTACAACAGACCAGTAATGACTTGGATAGCTGCCTGACTAGAACTACAACAGACCAGTAATGACTTGGATAGCTATCTGACTAGAACTACAACAGACCAGTAATGACTTGGATAGCTATCTGACTAGAACTACAACAGACCAGTAATGACTTGGATAGCTATCTGACTAGAACTACAACAGACCAGTAATGACTTGGATAGCTATCTGACTAGAACTACAACAGACCAGTAATGACTTGGATAGCTATCTGACTAGAACTACAACAGACCAGTAATGACTTGGATAGCTATCTGACTAGAACTACAACAGACCAGTAATGACTTGGATAGCTATCTGACTAGAACTACAACAGACCAGTAATGACTTGGATAGCTATCTGACTAGAACTACAACAGACCAGTAATGACTTGGATAGCTGCCTGACTAGAACTACAACAGACCAGTAATGACTTGGATAGCTGCCTGACTAGAACTACAACAGACCAGTAATGACTTGGATAGCTGCCTGACTAGAACTACAACAGACCAGTAATGACTTGGATAGCTGCCTGACTAGAACTACAACAGACCAGTAATGACTTGGATAGCTGCCTGACTAGAACTACAACAGACCAGTAATGACTTGGATAGCTGCCTGACTAGAACTACAACAGACCAGTAATGACTTGGATAGCTATCTGACTAGAACTACAACAGACCAGTAATGACTTGGATAGCTATCTGACTAGAACTACAACAGACCAGTAATGACTTGGATAGCTGCCTGACTAGAACTACAACAGACCAGTAATGACTTGGATAGCTGCCTGACTAGAACTACAACAGACCAGTAATGACTTGGATAGCTGCCTGACTAGAACTACAACAGACCAGTAATGACTTGGATAGCTGCCTGACTAGAACTACAACAGACCAGTAATGACTTGGATAGCTATCTGACTAGAACTACAACAGACCAGTAATGACTTGGATAGCTGCCTGACTAGAACTACAACAGACCAGTAATGACTTGGATAGCTGCCTGACTAGAACTACAACAGACCAGTAATGACTTGGATAGCTGCCTGACTAGAACTACAACAGACCAGTAATGACTTGGATAGCTGCCTGACTAGAACTACAACAGACCAGTAATGACTTGGATAGCTGCCTGACTAGAACTACAACAGACCAGTAATGACTTGGATAGCTGCCTGACTAGAACTACAACAGACCAGTAATGACTTGGATAGCTATCTGACTAGAACTACAACAGACCAGTAATGACTTGGATAGCTATCTGACTAGAACTACAACAGACCAGTAATGACTTGGATAGCTATCTGACTAGAACTACAACAGACCAGTAATGACTTGGATAGCTGCCTGACTAGAACTACAACAGACCAGTAATGACTTGGATAGCTATCTGACTAGAACTACAACAGACCAGTAATGACTTGGATAGCTGCCTGACTAGAACTACAACAGACCAGTAATGACTTGGATAGCTGCCTGACTAGAACTACAACAGACCAGTAATGACTTGGATAGCTATCTGACTAGAACTACAACAGACCAGTAATGACTTGGATAGCTATCTGACTAGAACTACAACAGACCAGTAATGACTTGGATAGCTATCTGACTAGAACTACAACAGACCAGTAATGACTTGGATAGCTATCTGACTAGAACTACAACAGACCAGTAATGACTTGGATAGCTGCCTGACTAGAACTACAACAGACCAGTAATGACTTGGATAGCTGCCTGGTCGTGTGGTATGCGCTCTCGACAATCGTTCGGACTTCTCGATGGTCCTGGGTTCAAACCCTGCCCACTGCCATCCACCGTCGTCCTGCGGGAGGTTTGTTCTAGGAAGTAATTTTATCTTAAATGTGAAAAAAACATCCGAAACATGTCAAACATTTGACAGTGTCCACTTTTCAACCTCAATCTTTGATGCTTTTCCCTCGTTGTCAATTATGTCAGCCTTGTAGAAATGTCCATTTCTTGATAGTAGAATTCACTGAAATGTCCATCAAACAAAATTCTTCTGGGCGTATCAATGAAAAAAAAACAACACGAATTGACAATTGTCTTGTTTTCTCTCCCCCCCCCCTCGCCCCCCCCCCCCCCAAAAAAAAAAAAG
This sequence comes from Biomphalaria glabrata, assembly GCF_947242115.1. NCBI lineage: Eukaryota > Metazoa > Mollusca > Gastropoda > Planorbidae > Biomphalaria > Biomphalaria glabrata. The sequence goes on from NC_074719.1 coordinate 19,842,219, forward strand.
CACAGTGGAGAGAATCCATTAATTGAAAACTAAACTACAAAAATGTGACCATCCCAAGAGCAGACGTCAGGACAGAAAAAGATCAAAAGCCATAATTGACTAGTCACGTGGTGCCGGATGCTGGACAAATGATCCTTTAACTCTGTCGCCTCTCCAAAGCCTCTCGGGCACTTTGCGCCATTTTATCAATTTCTTCCTGTCACGTCTATACACCCAGACCCAGGACGAGAAGAAAAACACTTTTAACCCTTCAAAACCCTCTTCTACGGGTTATTTTATGGAGGGCATAAATACTGAATCGTAGGCTTTAAATGCTCTTGCATAGGTTGGAATGGTTTATAGTACATTTAAAATTTAAATAACTTTATGTAAAACCCTCGCCAAAATATTTTAAAATAAATATACAACAAATGACACATATTTAGTTGTTTTAAAGGTATTCGAGCCGTGTTGAAGCCGATGCGACCCCGCCTCACATATGACTTCAAATTGTTGTTAGATTTTTTGTCTTCTAGTTATGGGTCCCTTTTTAACTACGAAATAGAATGCTCTCGGAGTTTGAGAACCTTCTGCCCCTCATTGATACGAAGTAATATATTAATAATATAGTACTATAAGTAGGCCCTATTAATCTAATAGGCTACTAAGGTAATAATTGACCACTAATAGTTGAAAAGTGTTATCTAGTGTCTCCTAGCATTGCTAATTATTGGTACAGGAATATTAAAGTATTTTTAAGACGGTTTCAAAAGTACATTTTATAAAACATACTCATATTTAACAATAAGATTAATGTACCTGTGGGCATATTAAATGACCACGTGGGTTTTTTTTAGTATGGGCAAAAATCTGAAAAACTGTGACAGAGAGCGCGCGCACACACACACTTACACACACAGAATGGCAAAAAAAAAAAAGCAAAGAAGAAAAAGAAGTTCTTATGAAGACCCACCACAGTGCCAAATAGAAAGAATCAACACTCGAGACGGTAGCGTAATGTCGGACTGAAAGAGCGTCGCCCAGTGCTTCGCAAGTTTGGCCAAGCACTCGAGCCGTTTGACGGGAGAACTTGAGGGCCAACTCTTGTTTGGTGGAGCCTGGCTTTGATTGTGGCGATAGAGAGTCTCCCCCCGAGTGTGCCTCTCTCTGTGTGTGTCTTAATGTGTGTGCCTATATTGACGCAGAGATGGGAGGGGTGCTCAATTAACGATACCGCTCTATTAATAATCTAAACGTTTTTGGGCTATTCGTCTGATATCTATTAGAATCAATACGAGAAATTAAATAGAAAATCGGGATAGTTAGTCAAAACAAAGTTTGGGAGCACGCAATGGCTGTGGCGTTACTTGTAAGGGAAATGAGATTCAAATATCTTTAAACGTAGCAGAGTAAATAAGGGATGGACCTAATATATAAATACTTAAGATCAGGAATTATACGGAAAATAATCATTATATAATTTAGTATACAAAACACAATGTAAGGCGTATGTATGTAAGCATGTATGTATGTATGTGTGTGTGTGTATGTATGTATGTATGTATGTATGTATGTATGTATGTATGTATGTATGTATGTATGTATGTGTGTATGTATGTATGTATGTATGAATGTATGTATGCCAGAAGTTGTCAAATGTTTTTGACCTGGGGACCCCTTTATACAGACTAAACGTGCCCACGGACCCCTAAGTGAAAAAGTTACATAAACGCATATTTCTGTAGTTGCTCATTCATTAGTATGGATTCCTGCGTGATTATGATCTGAGTTTGTCCATGCATAAAAGCGTTCAATATCCAGTTTGGAATATCAAAGTGATAAATGTCTAAAATTAAATTTAAAGCCCCTAAATATCTCTATTGAAGAACGAAAGTATTGGACAAATTATCTATGAAAATGTCGGCTAAACCGGTAAACCCAATTTTCATAGTCTACTTTCAATGAGTAGAAATTAAAAGTGTCAAGGGAACATCTCGCCAGGTTTGACATAGATCTAAATCCAATCTTAACACCAGTGATCCACAAACTAAGGGCCGCGGGTCAAATGGGGTTCGTATTTTAAAAATGACCAAATAGTGACCGATAAATATATCTTATAGATAGGTCATGAGGTCATGAGGTCTATAAAAACATGTACACTGAAATACGTAAGTTGACTGTCTTTGATCATAAAATGCAAAAAAAAACAGAACACGTTGTTAAATTCATATGTGTCTGTGGTGAACTTTGACTTTCTTAAAGTGTCTAGCTTGACCGAGGTCAAAACAAGAGACATTGGATTCTACATCACTCAACCTGCAAATCTTAACAGCAGCTAGTACAAAGTATTTTCACGTCATTACTGTGGAGTGTATATATCATATATAGTTAGAGTCGACTGGATGCAGGAGCCTGTTGTCTACTAGAGAGTTATGGCTCCAACAAAAAGCTGAGAAATGTATGAGTGCATGACTAAAATGATATTAAGGAAATACATGAACACATTATTCGAATCTCTTTTACACAGTTGTACAACGACTTGACAAGATTTGAACGCGCGGCCCTTGGTGGAATTTCATTCATTCTACCCCATTGCCATAGGTCCCTACCGAAACGGCTTGATTCTATTATTCTAATGTCCCCTTAGAGCAGTGAATATTTCAAGTACTATTTGCCTACGGTGTTGCCTTTCTGTTTTTAGATTATAGATCTAGAAACTTCTAAATGAAAGAGAAAAAGAGAATCATTAATGTGATCACAAGAAGGCATAGCGGGTAAGATGAATGCACTTAGAATTGCTAAATAGTAAAATTTTGAAATCTATTTTTAACTTACAAGACTAAACTAGAACTAGGTGTTTAAAACAATCAACAGAGATGAAAAACAAATGTATAGTCATAGGGAGAGGTGACTGATGCTGATGGGCAGAGAGGCAGATCTATAGACATTTTGGTAGACAGATAGCTAGAGATAAGCGTGCTTTATAAAAGCGTCTCGACAACTCTCCTTCTAAGGAGATACAAGTGTTTGCCGCAACCAGTGTTTAAAGGGTTAAAGCCTTATTCCCCCCCCCCACCTAAATGTTCATGAAAACCAGGCAGCAGGAGGGTTGTGAGAGAAAACACTTTCCCCCTCTCCCAAGAGGCCTAGAGATAATGCAGGAGGCTGCGTTAAGTGCCCACTTTGTCAACTCTGTTTTGGGTGGATAAAGTGAAGAAATGATAATGTGGTTGACGAAGCCTGAGATGAAAGGAAGATACTTGCACTTAACTTAGACTTGAAACCTACCAGCCATGGAATGACAGGTAGACAGCCATGGAATGGCAGGTAAACAGCAATGGAATGACAAGAAATTCAATTGACGAATGTAAGTTCCATTTGACTCTGGCCAAGTGTTGACCACGGTGTTATGTGGCTATCACAAGTCTCACCAATAATGGGGGAAACGGTTCTTCCTCACATAGAGGATAATTTCATTGGTCCAAACAAATGGAAATTCGGTTTGACTACAATAGTCAACCTTAGCATAACTACAATAGTCAACCTTAGCATAACTACAATAGTCAACCTTAGCATAACTACAATAGTCAACCTTAGCATAACTACAATAGTCAACCTTAGCATAACTACAATAGTCAACCTTAGCATAACTACAATAGTCAACCTTAGCATAACTACAATAGTCAACCTTAGCATAACTACAATAGTCAACCTTAGCATAACTACAATAGTCAACCTTAGCATAACTACAATAGTCAACCTTAGCATAACTACAATAGTCAACCTTAGCATAACTACAATAGTCAACCTTAGCATAACTACAATAGTCAACCTTAGCATAACTACAATAGTCAACCTTAGCATAACTACAATAGTCAACCTTAGCATAACTACAATAGTCAACCTTAGCATAACTACAATAGTCAACCTTAGCATAACTACAATAGTCAACCTTAGCATAACTACAATAGTCAACCTTAGCATAACTACAATAGTCAACCTTAGCATAACTACAATAGTCAACCTTAGCATAACTACAATAGTCAACCTTAGCATAACTACAATAGTCAACCTTAGCATAACTACGATAGTCAACCTTAGCATAACTACAATAGTCAACCTTAGCATAACTACAATAGTCAACCTTAGCATAACTACGGAAGCAACAATGTAGATACAAACACGAACCAATTTCTCACACAAAACACACAAGCAGCACTTTATGAATTAGAGACTTCTATGTCCTTCTTGGTGACCACAGATGACGATGCAACACTGTCTGAAAGTGGAACGAAGGAGTTTGTAAATGTTTTTCGCTTCTGGAGAGGAGATGACCACTTCGTTCAGATCTGATGTTACAGCTGCAATTGTCTTTAACAATCATGTGTGTTATGGAAAGGCATCCTTCATGAAAAGTGAAAATAACAATGCCAGTGATACATAAAGACCAGTGTTTGATTCAACAAATCTTTGACCAATCAACAGCTGCCAGGAATGTATTCTTCCTCTTGTGTGTTTCGTAAAAAAATATTCAAATAGAAACTAAGGAATCGATACTTCGAAAGTGACAACCTATTTTTTTTTAAAAAGCAAATGCCAGAAATTTATCCCATCTTGATTTTATTTTTTGTTTTTCGGAGGAGGATTGATCTCACTCCTATCAACGTTGATACACTCACTATGGTTGATATGAGCAGTTCACTATGGTTGATATGAGCAGTTTACTATGGTTGATATGAGCAGTTCACTATGGTTGACATGAGCAGTTCACTATGGTTGATATGAGCAGTTCACTATGAAAAGACAGCTCAATGGAAAGCAATAGAAATCATTTCGCTATTCTCAACAGTTAGAGAAAACACAGTCGTTGAAGTATGTGTTCAAAATGATTTCATTGTCCAATGTTTAGACTTGAACCTCTGCCCTACCATTAGCTCCATTCATAGGTTCACTTCTGTAGCAGACAGAATTACAGCGTTGTTCAAATACTGAGATCAGCCTCCCCCCCCCCCCATTCCTTTTCCAGGTCAATAGTTGGATACAATCTAACCAAACAAGACAAGCAGACTATTTCACTTTCTACCTTCAATACCAACAGTACTAGCATATGTTGAGCAGTTTCAATTGGACTTTGTTTACACTAGAATATTCACTTTTATCAAAATTGTAAGACGAAAATATTTAAATTTTGATCAAAATAACAAAAAATAAAATAAAGCATGTATAAAACATAAAATCTGTCAGTTTCAAACATTTCCAAGATAAACATTAGCAGATCTGATTTGATTGGCGGATTTCTCACAATAAACAAGATGTTGTTATGGACACTCAATTAAACTGGGGGGAAGTAAATGCAGTAGGTCGTTGTGCTGGCCACTTGACATCCTCGTTAACCCGTTTGCCGTCCAAACAGATATCTTTGCATCCCCTTCAGCATGGAATTGTAAGGTCTGAAAAGGTTACTTTACTTTTGTACTGTTATGAATGAAAATTAAGAAAATTGGTATTTTTGTCTCTACCTTCAGCATGGAATTGTAAGGTCTGAAAAGGTTACTTTACTTTTGTACTGTTATGAATGAAAATTAAGAAAATTGGTATTTTTGTCACACATTTTGTATTTGTTGCTAGACGGATAGCTGGCATAGATTGAATACAAAACTGACCAATGCTTTTCTCGTCCTTCTGTTAACATCATAAATACAGAACTGTGTAGCCAGAACAATGACTTGCCATCTTTATCTGTCCAACTTCCAGGTGTTGTTATCTGCTATCTCTTACACTTAAACTGATGTCGGGACGTAACATTGCTACTTACATTTGGTATGCTAACATTACTATCCGATTATTCTCATTCCCAGACCAAATAGGTCATAAAGACATGTCAATTTAACCATCGCTGGGGTATATTGCTTACCTTCTGTTCTGGTACCATGTCTTGACTTGCGTGTCGGTCAAGTTGAGTTTAGATGCCAGTTCCATCCTGTCTTGGACACTCAGGTACTTCTGTCTCTCAAACGTTTTCTCCAGGACAGACAGCTGGTGGTCAGTGAAGGCAGTCCTGGCTTTTCTGGGCTTCTTTGACTTGCAACCCATGGAGGAGCCGAGGTCTCCATGTTGGCCGTTAAGATCATGATCAAAACTTTCTAAAAAAAAAAAAAAAAAAAAAACACACCATTTACCTTGTGATAATAAGTTTTCTAAATAAACTTAGAAAGAGGCTTCCGAAGTTAAAAAACAAAATACTTTATTTGCGTTATTTACAACTAACAATAGCTATGTCTGTAAGCGGGACAACAGTACTACAGCTATCAATGAAAGTACGAGAGAGTTTATAAATTGCCCAAAATCATACAGCACAAAGACGGGTTTTGTTTGCTAGTTTGTTTTCTTTCTTACGTTCCCAGCGTCCCATCAGATAGGAAGACTATAAGTCCGATTGTAAACCTCCTGCAGGTCGCCAGGAAATGAAGGCTGCATTGCTTCAAGCCAGAGACCATCGTGACCATCATGAGTCCGAAGAATCTACCGCACGACTTAATAGTCAGGAATGACCCGAAGCAATAGGACTGAGTCAGTCTTAGACAAGTGAAAAAGGAAGAAAGCTGCCCAATCTGGCAACCCTAAGTTATGTAAATACTCTTACACGAACTGTGGAAAAATGCCTGTCCAGAACTAGGTCATTGTTCAATGTTGAGACGTGTGGCTCATACAATGCTCAGTAATAGACTAAATGGGCTCGTTATAATAACATTCAGACAGGTCAAATAATATAAAAACTGTGGTTCATTGATACGCTTCCAAGTGTCATATATACAAACTCATATGGAATCTATACATCTTAATAATTAACAACATGACAACATCTTTTGTCTTTGATTCTTTGTATTCCGAAATAATAAAAATAAAGATTGTAAATAAATAATAATAAAGTCCGTTGTCACATGTGTGTAAAGTATGTGACGCTTGACAACATACCATCAGCTGACCAGCTGACCATCTACCATCTTTATTATTCTGGCCGTATTACGGGTGCATGGACAAATGGAAATGCAGATTGTCTTGCATAACTTAGATGTATGGTCAAAAATGGAATCATGGGATGGTGATGGTTCTATCAGTGTCCGACACTATCCAGAGTCCAGAGGGAGAGATATATGCTACTATAAAAATATGATACTTGCGATAGCAAGAGGTCAGTCAATCACAAGTCATTAGTTATTGATCCAGGTGGATTATTTAGTGTGCTTAATTTTTACTAGATCAACCTTACTTTCCCTGTATTCTATTTTACTTCTATTAGGTCAGCAAGTTATTCTTGGGATTTAAATCTTGAATTCTTTCGCATTAAACTTTTAAACAAAACTATTCATCGCGTTTCTTCAGTGTCTACTAGTCATGTGTTATAGAAATATTTAAAGGCACCTTGTATGTCATATGATTGTGGAGACAATACACAGCTGTCTCTAAAACAACGTCATAGCACACGTAAATATTTATCAATGTCGAAGACCTGGATATTTCAGCGATGCGTTCACTGCTAATAATATGATAGCAAATCTACTTAATTACGCATACATGGTCAATCTTAAAATTTTAATTGCGTCATATAAGACAAGGTATTCTTGTATGTGAACTATCTCGACCTATTTTGCTATGAGCTTATTGGTCGCTATAAGGTAAGTATTCAGCAGCCATTGCGCAGGTGTGTCCGTTTGAAATGATACACAGCTTTTTGAAATTCAAGTGGTCTCTGCGACCAACTCAATTACATAGAAGAAAAAATAAGGAATCAATAGACTTTAGGGGGGAGGATGTAGACTGTTCAATGTCTATTTGTAACACCTGATTAAATCATTTCAACAAAACATATAGATCACTGTTTCAACAAGACAATGTTCTAGTTCGGATTTTTAAAAAAATGTTTAAGTAAATTGAAAGAGCGCATTTAAAAATAGTAAATTAGTCACATGGTGAAAGAAATGACAAGTGTGTGGGAGTGTTGTGTGGTAGGATACTGTTTAATGGTGCGTGTGAGGTTAGCCATATGGTGTGGGGGACTTTCTGTATAGTATGGTGTGGGGGACTTTCTGTATAGTGTGGTGTCTGAGGACTTTCTGTATAGTGTCTTGTGGGGGACTTTCCGTATAGTGTGGTGTCTGAGGACTTTCCGTATAGTGTGGTGTCTGAGGACTTTCCGTATAGTGTGGTGTGGGGGACTTTCCGTATAGTGTGGTGTGGGGGACTTTCTGTATAGTGTGGTGACTGAGGACTTTCTGTAAAGTGTGGTGACTGAGGACGTTCTGTTTAGTGTGGTGACTGAGGACTTTCTGTATAGTGTGGTGACTGAGGACTTTCTGTATAGTGTGGTGACTGATAACTTCCTGTATAGTGTGGTGACTGAGGATTTTCTGTATAGTGTGGTGACTGAGGACTTTCTGTATAGTGTGGTGACTGAGGACTTTCTGTATAGTGTGGTGACTGATAACTTCCTGTATAGTGTGGTGACTGAGGATTTTCTGTATAGTGTGGTGTCTGAGGACTTTCTGTGTAGTGTGGTGTCTGAGGACTTTCTGTGTAGTGTGGTGTCTGAGGACTTTCTGTATAGTGTGGTGACTGATAACTTTCTGTATAGTGTGGTGTCTGAGGACTTTCTGTGTAGTGTGGTGACTGAGGACTTTCTGTATAGTGTGGTGACTGATAACTTTCTGTATAGTGTGGTGACTGAGGATTTTCTGTATAGTGTGGTGTCTGAGGACTTTCTGTGTAGTGTGGTGTCTGAGGACTTTCTGTATAGTGTGGTGTCTGTATATATTCACATCTCTCATTAAGAAGTAGTTTGGCAGCTAATCTAATCTCCCTTGGAGGCGTAAAATATTTCACCTAATACTTAGTGTCAATGTTGTTTTAGTTATGTAAAAAAATAAACAAAATCTAAACATTCCGAGAAAAAAAAAAGAAATTTTCCAATAAAACTTAAAATAGCAAAGGGAGTTAAAAATAAGAGTGATCTTTTCAATAAAAGTTTCTGGTTCTATCCTTTCTATTTAGAGAGGATATAATTAATAAGTATATATTGACGTCTTTGATCAATAAGCTACAAGCCACTGGAGGATCCAGGGGGGCGGCGGTAGGGGCAATCGCCCCCACCCCGAAGGGGGGGGGCGGACGAATTTTAGTATAGAGTTCACACAATTTGTATACGAATTTATTACTTATGTTAATAATATATACTAATTATTTATATTTCAACCTATTTTTAGATTATTTCGCCCCCCCCCCCTTCTAGTATGTTAGCCGATTTGGTAGGGTCAGGAGGGGGCGATGGCATTAACTATTTTAAGAAAGACTTTGCTTTGGAAAAGTTATAATTCAAACGAAATTTTTCAATATAACAGTCACAGTTGAGATGAGTTCAAAAGCCAGATAACTTTTTCCAACCTTTACTCTATCTCATATTTTTCTAGTTAAATAAATTTAGGACTAGAACTCACAATTTATACCTTATTTATTATTGAATATTATTAATCGAATTTTTTTTTTCGGCGGCGATCCTCAAAGCCTTAATCTAAATATGTGGGGTATCTTATGTTTTCAAAGAACAAATCGGTTTTATTTAAAATGTATTAAGGGACAATAAATTCATATTAGAATATTTTTCCACATTTTTCAAAAGGTCCTTTATAATAGAACGAATAATGAGCTGTAGGTCAGGAGAATGCGTTACTGCAGTAAAGAATGCCAGAAAACGCTTTTAGTGTCGAGGGTTCCCCCGAACCTCACTGATTAATAATAAGCTGTAGATGTCAGGAGAATGCGTTTCTGCAGTGAAGAATGCAAGAAAACGCTTTTGGCGTTCGGGGCGAACTGATAAATAATGAGCTGTAGATGTCAGGAGAATGCGTTTCTGCAGTAAAAATGCAAGAAAGCGCTTTTGGCGTCGGGGCTGCGCCCCGAACCCCACTGATGAATAATGAGCTGTAGATATCAGGAGAATGCGTTTCAGCAGTGAAAAATGCAAGAAAGCGCTTTTGGCGTCGGGGCTGCGACCCGAACCCCACTGATAAATAATGAGCTGTAGATATCAGGAGAATGCGTTTCTGCAGTGAAAAATGCTTCACCCCGAACCCCAACTGAGGAAGCTTACAGCGCTCTCCCAGACCCCCAAGCTTGCAAGAGAAAGGCCTCAGCATGACTGTTTTTTTTTCTGTTTTTTTTTTCGCCGAAGATTGATAAACAGTCTTATTTTATTCTCATATATCGAATATATATATATATATATATATATATATATATATATATATATATATATATATATATATATATGTGTGTGTGTGTGTGTGTGTGTGTGCGTACGCACGTTTATGCATAGGATTAGGGTTAGGTTTACTGAGCGTTAGGGTTAGGGTTTGGAAAAAAATCGCCCCCCCCCCACACCAAAGTTCTGGATCCGCCAGTGCTACAAACTTCATGTTAAGTCTACTTTTGAGAAGCTATTATTGAAATGAAATGATATTGTGGGCTTCATTGTTTTATGATTCCAAGTAGGAAATAAAATAATTTGAACTTCAAAAAATCTGTCATATATATTTATCTAGACTTACTGATTATACATATAACACATACACACTTCTTAGCAAATATCAAAGAGGAAGAATAGAAAAAAAGGGAGGGGAGGGACCACCTCCTGCCAGTCTCACGTCTCTTGTATTTTAAGGCATTTATTACAAAGCTTATACCAACTCAACCTGTCTGTCTGTTAAAAAGTTGGAACGCGTTTTTTTTTCTCTACTTTTTCCCATTCTCAGATCAAGTTGAAACTTTGCACAATTATTCATTGTACCTGACAAGATATGGATCACTAAAAAAATATTAACCAATTAGTTAATGAATTATTGTTTAATATCGAAATAAAGGGAATAAATGCTGCTTAATGAGAGATGCGGTTGTATATATGGATTTAATCCCTTTGATATGTTTTCACACTTTTTCTCTCACTTCCAAATAATTCTCAGATCAAGTTGAGATTTAGTATAATTATTCATAGTCCATCACACTACACGAAACAACAGAAAATTAACTAATTATTTAATTAATTAGTACGAATAATTTACTTTTTTTTTTTTACATTGCTGAAAGGGAGCTAACTCACGTCATTTTCATATAAATAAATAAATATAATTAGCGGTTCTTCCCATAAGATAAACTTTGTTTTAAAAAATAATCTTTTTTTTTTATTCTTTTGCTTGTTTTAATCACTTCTGGTTCTCAATTCATCACTTTTTTTTCTTAGCTGCTCCATACCCCCCCCCTCGTTGTTTTTGTGTTTATGTTTCAGACTATGTTGTGTTTATGAGATTTGATTCACGGATTATTCTGTTCATGTCAGATTAATGAGGGGAGAGTGTAGGATTTAATGAAGCTACTGGCATTTAAAGGGCAAGTAACTGTGTAGACAAGATATACAAAATATCACAACCCTCGCGTGGGGGTACTTGGCGAGATGCTAATAAAGGCGAGTGTCAAGTACAGAGGTGTCGACCAAGAACATTTGGCTTTGTTGGAGGTCCATTGTTTATGTCCTGGATGGAGGTTGACTTTTTTTTCAAAATTTAATTCACCGATTGATGTATGTTGCTTAAGTTTTTATTGGCGGTCCCCAAAAGGGGAAAAGATGCTATAAGTTTTGTGTGAAATGTCTGTCCGTCTGTCCGTCAGTCCGTCCGTCCGTCCCGTTTAGATCTCGTAAACTAGAAAAGATAGTGAAAATCCGACATCATAATATTTTAGTCCATTCAAAGTTCTGATGCAACGGCTACTTTTTTCTTTTCTAAAAGTGAGAAATCTAATTTTTTAAATCCCTTATGCAAGCAATTTTTTAATAAAAAATACACCACTTTTACACCTATTTACTATTAATAGTAACAAACACGGGAGGCTCTTTAGTAGGGGAGATGCCGATTTAACCATATTTTCAACACATTTATGCATATGGCTTTTGATTTTTTGTTAAAAAAATATTATTTTTTTTTTACATTTGTATTGCTACGTTTTGTAATTTCTGTCTTACTAACTACTACATTTACCAAACTTTGCACAATTATTCATTGTACCTGACAAGATATGGATCACTAAAAAAAATATTTTTAAAGTTTTTTAAAGAAAAAAATCTATTTAGTATGCATATAAGTTAGACATAATTTAAAACAACAATTAATTAGGATACTAACAATAGGATACTGAACAAAAGGAATTACAATTCATTTTTTTCTATTGTTTTACGGAAATGTTTCAGTATTTTTAAATTTTAGGATTTGGTGAAGAGATTGACCCTTTACAAAACAATTAGATCAATTAGATATTCATTATAAGACATCATTTAGGCCAGGTTCGCATTAAACTTCACATTCACTTTCACCTATCCTTTGGTCTGCTAGGGGCACCACACAAGATCTGTCAGCCTTCTTTCTCCATTCTTCTCTGTCTTGTTGGACCACTTCGGGGGCCGATTTTGAGTTTGTGTTTCCACACAAACTGTCTTTGTAACCTTGTTTATTCTGTGCTGGTGCTGTTGTTCAGACAAGTTCTTGTTAATATATGTATTGACATTTTTTTTTCTTTTCTTTGTTTCGTTCTATCTCAATAGCTTTGTCACTCTTAGAGCTCCAAGTTATCTGCTTATCAAACTATTACTCAGCTCTTAATACCCGCCCAACCTCTCTCTCTCTCTCTCTCTCTATGTCTCTCTTCTCTTTATCTCTCTCTCTCTCCACCTCATTATGTCCTTGTTATGGAGTGTGCGCTTATGTGTTTCTATGTTGACGATGGGAAGAGGTTAGCGATTCTGAGTGATACAAGATATGTCGCATTGTCGTCAACTGTGGGGAGACACCAGAGCGTGAGACTGAAAAGATGTGATTTTCGTAGTTAGTGAGATTTTATTCAAAATACCATTTGATATTTAGTCATTTAGTCATTAAATTTCAAGTTGATTTTGTTTATTTTGTCATTCAAGTTCTATTTCGTACTGTTTACAAAAGAAGTTACTCAAGTTATTTCAAGTTTGACAAGTGTGACAGGTGGGGAAATGTGACGTGTATTTGGCACGTTTTATGTCTAGGGGATGATTATTTTTAAAGCTATCACACCCCCACTTATCAGCATATGAATCGGGAGCAGACACGCAACGAGACAAAGCAATGAAAGATAGATACAAAAGTTAAAATAAAGGATATTTATTTACATAAATATACATATAATAATAAAAAGGGGGAGGGTTTGCATCTATCTCTAGTATATTCTATGTTTAATCATCACTCTTGCACCTAATGAGAGTATGTCACTTTGTCCTCTGACTTAGCTGGTTTTTCCTGTTGATGTCGTAGCTGGCTGTGTCCTGGCTTGAGGTTCTGCAGCTGGAGGTGGCGCTCTAGCGGATAGAGGGACGCCGGCGATATAGTTCTTGTGGAGTCTCAGTCCCAAGTTCTAGTATCTGTAGTGGGCACAGTATGGCGGGTGGCCGGATACCGTGGGCACAAGGTTACTGCGGGCAGAGCTGATCTGCCGTGGGCAGTGTGAGTAACAGGATATGTCCAGTGAGTTGCAGAGGGTTGGCGTAGCTATGACGTCTCGCACAGATCTGACTCTATAGGGACGTCGCGCCTAATAGTTTGACAGGTGGGCTGTCGAATAGGCGGGCAATGCCGATAGCGCCAAGTAGTAGAGCTGAGTAGATCTCAGTAGGCAAATGCAGCGCTGAATAGCACTAAGCACAACTGCAGGTAAATAGATCGTTGATCCAATAACTAGGCAATAGGTGATTCTTGATGGCAACTAGGCAAGTGCAGCGCTGATTAGCACTAAGCACATAGATAGGCCAGTAGGCAAATAGGTAGGTAAGTGACCCGATAAATAGGCAGACACCTAAGGGAGGCTGCGGATAAATAAAGACAAGTTAGGACATGTCTCTCATACATCTTATCGATGCCCTCGACTGAGGTGCATTCGTCAGATTGGTAAAATTGCTTTAGAGCATAAAGGGGAGATGATGACAAATGGGATTTGGAAAATAGATGTCAGATAGTAGCAATATAGAAATGTACATAAAAGGGGAAATAATAATATAAGAATGTACATAGAAGGGGAAATAATAATCTCAAATAAACAACACAGGTGGATAGAGAAAGAAAAAAGGGGGGGGGGAGTGAAATGGGCGGTGGTCAGCGATCCTGACGGTATGTTTACATATGACCGTCGATCGAGAACAATGGAGCGCACTTGAATGGTGAGGGTGTCCATTCCAGGGGCGCAACTCTCGTTAGAGTAAAATGAGTAAAGGGGAGATAATTCGTTACAGGGGAGATAACTCGTATCTCTCTTCTAGACGCAGTATTAGTGCGCTAGTAAGATTATCAAGGCGGCCAACCGAGATAAAGGAAATAAAATAAGATGTACAAATATATACATGGTTGCATCAACGATCAATTGAGCAACGTAGCATTAATAGATTAATGCAGTCCATAATTAAATATATAGGACATGTTTATGTTTTCTACTTACGCCAGTGAGAAATACACAATGCATTAATTAAATATAAATGAACTAAGCAAAATACACATGATAAAAATCCAATTGAAATATACACAGAGTAATTAAGATGGAACTTGTGATTAAGTTCGGCTTACCACCAGGTATTCCTCTAGGAGGGAGAGTAAATGATATAGTCCAGACTCGATAGCTCAGCTCGAATGCGAAAGAGAGGGTGATTTGAGTTGGTTTACTATATATATATGCCTGAAAAGTGTGGGCGGACACCGGAAATGTCCTAGGCTAAGAATTATCTTACACGTGGGTGAAGTAGACTTGAGATGGGAGTGGCACATGGGATATCAGGCGGTGTGTTGACCAGGGTAATCTCTTAGATCAAAGAGAGACGTGAGAGAAGGGGGGGGGAGAAGGATTAGCTTGCATTCAAACCAAGGTGGTGTCAACCGCGATCGTCCTTCAGACATCCGGCGGTAAGACAAAAGAGATTGTGTGTCTACCTTTCCCCGATCAAGGGCAGATAAATGAAAGGACGCGCCTTAGCTATCTCCAATGTGGTCAACTAAGTCTAGCCTGGAGAGGAAAAGGTGTGGCGGGTGAATGATTTAGGGGTAGGATGGGGAAATAATTAAAATAAAATAAATAAATAATGAAAAATAATAATTAATGCCGTGATAATTTAGAGTGACTCTGACAGCGAGTTTTTGACTTGTCACATACGCCGCCGCCAAGATGGATCTATCGCAGAAGATCCATAAAGTGCGAGCAGACTGATGTCACTCTAACTTTAAGATCAGTTGTTATCACAGCATTAGAAAAAAAAATCTGAGAAAAAAAAAAGGGATAGCCATGTCAGGAGGAGAGTCTATCCAAGTTGGTCCGTGGTCTACTTCCCGTCCCTGATTATGTAGTCACCTGGGTGAAACATTTGGGGTTGCTCGGGAGAGTAGATTGGGCGAGATTGAGCTCGGTGAACTCTGGCAGTGGGTGGCGGCTGAGGAAGTCGGGGGCGGAGTTCTCGCTCCCTGGAACGTGCTCTATATGGAATGAGTACGGTTGGAGGAGGAGTGACCACCTCATGAGCCGGGCATTTAGATGTTTGCTGGATGATAAATACGACAAGGGCTTGTGGTCGGTTTGGAGAACAAAATGTTTGCCATAGAGGTACGCCTGGAACTTTTCGATTGCCCACACTAGGGCCAGACACTCGAGCTCGATGGCCGCATAGTTGGATTCCGCTTGGTTAAGCTTACGGCTGGCGTATGCCACTGGGAAGAGTGTGTCGCCCGATCCTTTCTCTGGTTGCATAAGAACTGCCCCAAGGCCGGAGCCGCTGGCGTCAGTCCTGAGCACAAAGGTTTGAGAGAGATCCGGTAGTTTCAGCACAGGGGTGGACGTGAGGCACTTCTTAAGCTTTTGAAAGGCTGCCTCGCAGTCTTCAGTCCAGATTACCTTGTCGGGCTGACTTTTTTTTGTGAGATTCGACAACGGAGCCGCCACGGAGTTGAACTTCGGTATGAATTTCTGATAGTACCCACACATTCCCAGGAACGATCTGACACCCGTCTTGTTGATGGGCCGAGGGGCCTCGAGCAGCTGCGCCACTTTCCCTTCATCGGGTAGGAGCCGGTTGAGTTGAATGGTGTGGCCCAGGAACCTAAGCCGATCAAATCCAATGAGACACTTAGTGGGTCTGGCCGTGAGCCCGGTCTCTCGAAGCCTGCTCAAGAGCGACGAGATGAGCTTCACGTGTTCTGCCCAGTCTTCCGTGGCTATCAGAATATCATCGATGAAATTCTGGATGCCTGGATTGCTGATCGGGGCCAACAGTTTCCTCATCATTCTGTTGAAGACACTGGAAGAGTTGTTGAGTCCGAATGGGACAGTCTGAAACTCGTAATGGCCTTGGGGGGTGCTGAAGGCTAGCATGGGGCGGCACTCAGGGTCCACCTCAATTTGGTAGTACCCCCGGCTCAGGTCAAACTTACTAAAGTACCGGGCGTTACCCAACTTTGCAAAGATGGTTGAGGGGTCTGGGAGGGGCTCGGCTTGGAATTCAGCCACCGCATTTAGTCGCCTGAAATCTATGCACATCCTGTGGCCACCATCCTGTTTGCGGACCAGTACCAGTGGTGCGTTATAAGGCGATAAAGATGGCGCGATGATTCCAGCTTTTAATAGCTCCTCCACCTCCTGCCGGACTATTTCGGCCTTGGCATGTGGCAGGGGATAGGCTTTGGCTCTTATCGGTTCGTGGTTGAGGAGCTTCATCGAGAACCGTTCCAGCGTGGTCCTTCCAGGTTTGTCCGAGAGGACATCTTGGAATTCGGCCATCAAGGACTCGACCTCCGCCTTCCGGCTGTCCTCCATTTGTGGGCAAATGTTTACGTCCCGATATGTCTCTCTGGGAAGGAGAGGATACTCGACCAGCTCCCTGGGCTCTTCCACCTCTTCGGCCACGGAAATCACCATCAAGCTCTGTGCGGAGTCTGGCGAGGGCCTTTCCACGTAGAGCTTGAGGAGATTGTCATGGTACATCTTCTCCTTGCGCCTTGTTCGGATTACGTAGTTGGTGGGGGAGACCTTCTTAGTCACCTCGAAAGGACCTTGCCAGCAGAGTTGGAGTTTGTTAGTGCTCTTAGGCAACAACAGGAGTACCTTATCTCCGACTTTGAGAGCTCGTTCTCTGGCTCTCTGGTTATAATACCGTTCTTGCCTCTTACGGGCCTTAAGGAGATTGTCCCGAGCTATGGACCTCATCTCTTGTAACCTTCCTTGAAGATCTTGGACGTATTTGGACACGGTTTTGGCTTCCTCTTCGACATGTTCCTTGGTCCATGTTTGCTTGAGGATTTCTAAGGGCCCTCGAGGATGAGCCCCAAAAATGATTTGGTAAGGGGAGTACCCTAGGCTGGCCTGGGGCACTTCACGGTACGCAAACAGCACAGCCGGGAGATAATCGTCTCATTCCTCTGGCTTGCCTTCAGTGAGGCGTCGGAGCATGGTTACCAGGGTGTGGTTGAACCGCTCGACCAGCCCGTTCGCCTGCGGATGATAGACCGACGTGCGCAAGTGTTTTGAGTTGAAAAGGGCGTAGGCCTCTTTCATCAGTTTCCCGGTGAACTGGGAACCGTTGTCGGTGAGAATCACCTCTGGAAATCCAATCCTCGTGAAGATGGTGAACAACGCATCTGCCACATGTTTAGCATCGATGCTGGGCAGTGGGGCCGCTTCTGGCCATCGCGAGGCTTGACAGATGACGCAGAGGATGTAGGAGTTCCTCCTTTTTGTGCGGGGCAAGGGACCTAGTAGGTCGACCGACACTCGCTTAAAAGGGGTATCAATTAACGGAGTCCTCCCTAACGGAACCGGAAGCACTCTATGTCGCGGGGAAGTCTTCTGACATTGGGGGCATGAGGACACGTATCGCTTAATGGCCGCCTGCATGCCAGGCCAGTAGTAGTGGACCTCGATTCTGCTAAGAGTAGCGTCCTGACCCAGGTGGGCGCTTAGGGATGAGGCGTGGCCCGTACTCATGACCTGATCTCGGAATCGCTCAGGGACCACTAGTTGGTTGGATGCGTCCGGATCGTTGCCTCGTCGGTAGAGGAGCCCTTCTTTGATAAAGAAGGTGCCTGGTTCAGTTGACTGTCCTGGTCGTTCCTGGATTTCGAAACACTTGCGGAGCGAAGGGTCTTGTCGTTGGGCACTTCTCATCTCCCCGGGCGTGGGGTTGATTTCGGAGGGGCAGCCCTCTTGGTCCTTAGCCTGGGCCCTCGTTATCACCGGAGCAGAGACATTCGGATAGGGGGGCGTGCCTAAGTAAACGTGACTACACCCTAGAATGAGGTCATAGGCTGGAGCTTCCATCACAACGGCCTCAATGCGATTCCTAACATATCTTGATTCGACATCAATTTTAGCCTTTCGGAACGCCTTCGGGGGACTTTCCAGGTCCGCCATTTGGAGATATTCAACCTTGTCGAGGAAGTCGCCAGGGCGCACCAATGAGGCCTTCACCACGGCTTCCACCTGGCAACCTGTGTCGTTGAGACAGGTGACCATCTGTCCATTGACCAGAACTTGTTCAACATTAGCTGGAGGTGACAGCTGATCAGAGCTGTGGGTTATCGCAGCTATGGTGTGTGGCTCAGAGTTGGGCACATCATGCACACAGATAGAGTTCACTGGTCGCGAGGATTTAATTAGGGACCTGCAGTCCTTGGTTTCATGGCCGCATAGGCCGTGAACGCGACAAGACAATCTGTTTTGTCGGGGCGGAATGGATAGATGGTTGCCCTGGTGGCGCGGCTGGGGTTGGGGAGCTTTCTGGTTTTTATGTGGGGGCGCGTGTTTGCTGGGGCCGAGGGAAGGCTTGTCGGATTGTTTGTCTGGCGCCGGAGGTTTCACCTTGAGATCAGAACGGGCGGTTGAGTACCTATCAGCGGCGGAAGCTATATCGTGAGGTGCGGTGGCTTGTTGTTCCCTTACATAGACTTTGACCTCTGGGGGCAAGCACTCCAACAGTTGCTCCGAGAGCACCAGGCTCGCTAGGCCGTCGAATGTCTCCGGCAGTTGGCTGAGGGCGTGCCACTTAGTAAGGTACTTGTCCAGCCGGTCGCACAGGTTTACGTAGGTCTCTCTGCGTTCGAGGCGCGACCCTCTGAACTTTTTGTGGTAGGCCTCGGCAGTCAGCTCGAACTGGATCAGCAGCGCCTGCTTGAGGGCTGCGTAATCTTCTCGCTGGCCGGAGGGAAGTTTGGAGTAAACTTCGTAGGCTTTGCCTCGGAGGCATTGGGATAGCCGGAAGCACCATTTCTCCTCTGGCAGACCGTAGAAGCGTGCTACTTCCTCAAAACGGACAAGATAAACTTCGATGTTCTCTGTCTTGTCGTCGAAGTGCTCCATTGGCATGTGGGGTAGACCGTTCAAGGAACTTTGAAAGGATGCTGGGCTAGCTGGGCGAGACTCAGAAGAAGCCTGGCGGGCGGCCTCGTTCTCTTTGTCCGCGGCTATCTTTTCTCTCGCCGTTATTTCTTTCTCCTTCTCCCTCAGAGTTATTTCCTTTTCTCGCTCTGTGACTTCCTTAGCAATAGCTATTTCAGCTTCCTTTCTTTCTCTTTCTTTAGCTATTTCAGCTTCCTTTCTTTCTCTTTCTTTAGTTGTTTCTGTTTCCCTTCTCTCCCTTTCCATAGCTATTTCATGCTCCCTTGCCAGTTTTTCCCGTTCCTCCCTTTCAAACGCCTCAAATCGTGCTCTCACAAATTCTTTCCGTTCTGCCTCATCATCAAATATGGAGGCTGCGGCATCTTTCCATTCAGCCATTCTCTGCTTCATGTCAGAGTCCGCTTTGGAGCGTGTGCCGCTGGCCATAATGATGAGGGGTGGGCGATGAGGGGTGCTGGGATGGTGGAAGGGCAGATAGAATGGATAATGGGATTGAGCTAGACTTAAAGAAAGTGGGTTAGCGAAAGTGAGTCGCCGGTTATAGGAAAGAGTGCGAAAGGAATGTGGTGTCTGCCTATGTTAATCACAAATTCCTGCAATGAGATATTACAAATAAAATGCAATAAATATAAAATATAAAATATGACAGAAGTGACACTCTTGTTAATGCGAAGTGATGATACTTATAAATATTTTAAGGAAAAAATATTGATATGGAATTTTAGTTATTGCCGCCTGTTCGTGCCTGCTGTACTAATGGGTTAAATCCACGGACGGGCTCGCCAAAATGTGACAGGTGGGGAAATGTGACGTGTATTTGGCACGTTTTATGTCTAGGGGATGATTATTTTTAAAGCTATCACACCCCCACTTATCAGCATATGAATCGGGAGCAGACACGCAACGAGACAAAGCAATGAAAGATAGATACAAAAGTTAAAATAAAGGATATTTATTTACATAAATATACATATAATAATAAAAAGGGGGAGGGTTTGCATCTATCTCTAGTATATTCTATGTTTAATCATCACTCTTGCACCTAATGAGAGTATGTCACTTTGTCCTCTGACTTAGCTGGTTTTTCCTGTTGATGTCGTAGCTGGCTGTGTCCTGGCTTGAGGTTCTGCAGCTGGAGGTGGCGCTCTAGCGGATAGAGGGACGCCGGCGATATAGTTCTTGTGGAGTCTCAGTCCCAAGTTCTAGTATCTGTAGTGGGCACAGTATGGCGGGTGGCCGGATACCGTGGGCACAAGGTTACTGCGGGCAGAGCTGATCTGCCGTGGGCAGTGTGAGTAACAGGATATGTCCAGTGAGTTGCAGAGGGTTGGCGTAGCTATGACGTCTCGCACAGATCTGACTCTATAGGGACGTCGCGCCTAATAGTTTGACAGGTGGGCTGTCGAATAGGCGGGCAATGCCGATAGCGCCAAGTAGTAGAGCTGAGTAGATCTCAGTAGGCAAATGCAGCGCTGAATAGCACTAAGCACAACTGCAGGTAAATAGATCGTTGATCCAATAACTAGGCAATAGGTGATTCTTGATGGCAACTAGGCAAGTGCAGCGCTGATTAGCACTAAGCACATAGATAGGCCAGTAGGCAAATAGGTAGGTAAGTGACCCGATAAATAGGCAGACACCTAAGGGAGGCTGCGGATAAATAAAGACAAGTTAGGACATGTCTCTCATACATCTTATCGATGCCCTCGACTGAGGTGCATTCGTCAGATTGGTAAAATTGCTTTAGAGCATAAAGGGGAGATGATGACAAATGGGATTTGGAAAATAGATGTCAGATAGTAGCAATATAGAAATGTACATAAAAGGGGAAATAATAATATAAGAATGTACATAGAAGGGGAAATAATAATCTCAAATAAACAACACAGGTGGATAGAGAAAGAAAAAGGGGGGGGGGAGTGAAATGGGCGGTGGTCAGCGATCCTGACGGTATGTTTACATATGACCGTCGATCGAGAACAATGGAGCGCACTTGAATGGTGAGGGTGTCCATTCCAGGGGCGCAACTCTCGTTAGAGTAAAATGAGTAAAGGGGAGATAATTCGTTACAGGGGAGATAACTCGTATCTCTCTTCTAGACGCAGTATTAGTGCGCTAGTAAGATTATCAAGGCGGCCAACCGAGATAAAGGAAATAAAATAAGATGTACAAATATATACATGGTTGCATCAACGATCAATTGAGCAACGTAGCATTAATAGATTAATGCAGTCCATAATTAAATATATAGGACATGTTTATGTTTTCTACTTACGCCAGTGAGAAATACACAATGCATTAATTAAATATAAATGAACTAAGCAAAATACACATGATAAAAATCCAATTGAAATATACACAGAGTAATTAAGATGGAACTTGTGATTAAGTTCGGCTTACCACCAGGTATTCCTCTAGGAGGGAGAATAAATGATATAGTCCAGACTCGATAGCTCAGCTCGAATGCGAAAGAGAGGGTGATTTGAGTTGGTTTACTATATATATATGCCTGAAAAGTGTGGGCGGACACCGGAAATGTCCTAGGCTAAGAATTATCTTACACGTGGGTGAAGTAGACTTGAGATGGGAGTGGCACATGGGATATCAGGCGGTGTGTTGACCAGGGTAATCTCTTAGATCAAAGAGAGACGTGAGAGAAGGGGGGGGGAGAAGGATTAGCTTGCATTCAAACCAAGGTGGTGTCAACCGCGATCGTCCTTCAGACATCCGGCGGTAAGACAAAAGAGATTGTGTGTCTACCTTTCCCCGATCAAGGGCAGATAAATGAAAGGACGCGCCTTAGCTATCTCCAATGTGGTCAACTAAGTCTAGCCTGGAGAGGAAAAGGTGTGGCGGGTGAATGATTTAGGGGTAGGATGGGGAAATAATTAAAATAAAATAAATAAATAATGAAAAATAATAATTAATGCCGTGATAATTTAGAGTGACTCTGACAGCGAGTTTTTGACTTGTCACAACAAGTTCAGATATAATACGCTTACAGCGGTTTAGTTGTCTACAAAGCAGGGGACGCGAGGTTTCAGGAGTTTCGGACCGTCGACGAAAATCCTTCAAAAGTATGAAATCCCGAGTGGATAGTTAAAGAGTTGAGTGTTGTGCAAGTTACATGAAACATTCGTTTACAATCGAACGCTAATCATCTCAGAGATTTAAAAAAACATTTTTTTCGATGATTTATCAAAAACAATGTTTAACTAGGCTTGATTCCTGGTCTCAGGCTGTGGGTTTAGTGTAGGGACAGAATTTACAATAACCCTAAACAGTTTCACAACTTTTTCTCAAGTATGTCTGGAAAAATTACAACGCCATGTTTCTTGACCAACCACATGATATCAGAGTATATCATTAGTCCCCACCCTGCCCCAAGAGAGCCCAAGTATTAAGCCACATAGGGCCGGTCACATATACTTTATGAAATTTAAATCTACATTTTATTTTTTCTTTCCAAAAAAAATAAATCAGAATGGGTCTTTTCTATCCCCCACCTTAAGTTGAGTTTTAACTTGGTCAGCTGGTTTTTTTTTGTTTTTTTTTTTGTTGTTTTTTTTCGATTCAAACAGCTATTTACATAGGAACAATGGAGCTGTCCACTGAATGCTAAACCAACCAGTTATCGGGCTCTTGCTACAAGCAGCATGTAATATGAACACCTGAAATAAACACCAAACAAACAGACTTTAAACACCACATTTAAAACTAGGAGTCGAGTCATACAGGGGAAAGAGAGGGTTATAAACGTTCCACGAAACAAGCGATTAAAAGAAAAACAGCCAGACATCAGGTTGGTCCTCGGCAGTTCTGCAGCGAAGACCGGAAAGATCCCCCCCCTTTCCACACACACGCACACACCGCTGCAACTTTTCCCATTCATTGTTGGAGAGTCTTTTTTTTTTCGCTTTTTTAAATCTTAGCCCGATCAGCGGCTGACTTTGATGACAGTCTCACACATTCCAGGGGCGGACTGTAAACGTTGAAGGAACATGAGACCTTCAGCATCTGTAGACCTCAAGACAATTCATGTCGCGCCCATGCCAGCCCAACAGGCGAATGTCATTAGCGAGCGTCTGACTGAGCTGTAAGTGTTGTAGATAGTTTCACACGTAGCAAGACCTGGTCGTGCAGAGACACACAGGGAGTGGGGGCAACGCTGGGGGGCTAAAGTGTTCATTCACCAAGACGTTTGCTTGAGAAGGACACAGGAATAGACACAGGAATAGACACAGGAATACACGCAGGCATAGACACGGAAACAGACACAGGACTAGACACAGGAATAGACACAGGAATAGACACAGGAATACACGCAGGCATAGACACGGAAACAGACACAGGACTAGACACAGGCATAGACACAGGAATAGACATAGGAATAGACACAGAAACAGATACAGGAATAGACACAGGCATAGACACAGGACTAGACACAGGACTAGACACAGGACTAGACACAGGAATAGACACAGGCATAGACACAGGACTAGACACAGGCATAGACACAGAAACAGACACAGGACTAGACACAGGCATAGACACAGGAATACACGCAGGCATAGACACGGAAACAGACACAGGACTAGACACAGGCATAGACACAGGAATAGACACAGGAATAGACACAGGAATAGACACAGGAATACACGCAGGCATAGACACGGAAACAGACACAGGACTAGACACAGGCATAGACACAGGACTAGACACAGGACTAGACACAGGCATAGACACAGGAATAGACACAGGCATAGACACAGGACTAGACACAGGACTAGACACAGGAATAGACACAGGCATAGACACAGGCATAGACACAGGCATAGACACAGAAACAGACACAGGAATAGACACAGGAATAGACACAGACAAAGACACAGAAACAGCCAAAGGAACAGATACAGGAATAGACACAGGACTGGACACAGGAATATACACAGGACTAGACACAGGCATAGACACAGGAATAGGCACAGGAATAGACTGTATTCTTGTAATGTTGAAGCCTGTCTTCTTGTTCTCTTGCGCAGCTGTAGCCTGATATGATTTGTACAGCTGTAGCCTGATATGATTTGTACAGCTGTAGCCTGATATGATTTGTACAGCTGTAGCTTGTTATGATTTGTAAAGCAGCAGCCTATTGTTCTCTTGTACAGCCTCAGCCTGTTATGGGCAGTACTGATGTAGCTTGTACAGTTTTGTAGTAGTATTTTCTGCATGGTGCCGTACTGCTGTAGTTTATTGTCCTATTGTAGTAGTAGACCCAAGCTCCTGTAGCCTGTTTTGTAAAACAGCTTTGACTTTGTACTGCTATAGGGCTTCATTTTCATTGATAATTAGTAAGATGGTAGTACAGATGTTTTTATGTCTGACTAAAAGCAATGTCTTGTTAAAATACTCATATAATCGTCATTGAGTTTTGTAGAACTCTTGCTCGGGGACGACACATGAATCAATTTAAAAGAAAATAACTAAATAGTTTATCAATTAAAGAAAAAAAAAGTAAAGTTTTCCTTTCAGATCTTGTGGTCTATAGGGGCAGATGATGTGAAGTTCATCTGTTTCTATGGTCCTAGGACAACGACCAACCGCCTTTACTTTTCCCAAACTATTGTCAGGTACCCATTAGAGATGGGTACACCCAAGATTCCCGAGCTTAATAGTCCCAGTCTTCACCAGGATTCGAACACCCGGGGCTCCGGTTCGGAAGCCAAGCGCTTAACCGCTTAGCCACCACGTTTATCAATTAGTCGTAATTAATTATTTTTATATAGAAAATGTCCCAAGTCCTGGGTAGAAGAGCCTGGTGTAAAGGTTTAATTTATTGGAAAAGAAAACAAGGCGAAAGAGGAATGAATCAGTCAAACGTGAAAGATTTGACGCTCTCAAAGTTCCAAGACAAAATGGAAAAAGTTATGGAAAATTATTAAAGTAAAATGCGAAAATAATATAGAGTAAACATTTATCTTTCTAAAAGCTTTGTCCTTCTAAGGGGTCGCGGATTTTCCGCTTGTTAATGTGTTTTAAATGTGGCAAAATATGTTGGTCACTGCTGGGACTGCGCAGCCACGGGAAATACTGCATTCCTCATTGATCTTCAGACTCGAAGACAAGCCTTATTATATTGTGTTTTAATATAGGCGTTTTTTTTTTTAACTTTTTAAAAAATGTATTTGTTAGTAATTTTCATGACATCGATTGGAAATATGAACATTGCGTGTAACATTCACTAGAGAAGTTTGGCCACTTACGAAGGCATAACATGGTCTAAGAAATCTTATTGCTGTTAGATGGACATCAAAAATATAAAAAACATGACAGATGGCGTGAGATAAAACGATTTATCAAATTGATGACAATATATATATATATATTTCTGAGAGTATCTTAATAGACTCTTTTTAAAAATATTAATAAGAAAAATTTATTTTTTTTACTAGCATGTATTAGTGTAGACGATTATGATTAAATGCTTAAAATAGGATTCAAGTATATTTGTTTTTATGTGAAAAATTCATATAAAAAACAAGACATATATTCATTCAGTCATTCTTTAAATTTTTATATGTTTTTCTTGTTTTAAAATTAAGACATAAAAAAGACAATTTTGCAATGAGCAGTGTAATAGCTACACACACACACACACACACATAAATAAACTAGTCATTGTTTCCGTAGCATGCACCCACTCACCTAGGTGGACCTTAAAGTTAGAGATACCTAAAAACTGGATTACCTTCTGTAACCAGCATCAGACTATTGGTTACACCAAGCCGCTCCTTGTTAATCTAGTTCTAAGTAGTGGCATTAAAGTCTACTTACTTTCACTGGCTGAATCATGGTCTCGGCCATCATCATCATCATCATCTTCATTGTCTCCATTCATCTCATCGTCATGGCAGATGGTGTCTCCCACTAAGCTAGCAGCAGCTGCAGCCGCTGCCGCGTGCATTTCGCGAGTCCGTGAGCTGACCCCAGGGTATGGGAGAAACGGGGACGCATGAAATAAACTAGGTCTTACTGGAGTAAAATTGGAAAAGCGTCCTCCCAGGTTTATAGGAGGAAATCTGAGCTCCGTGCGAGGCTCTGGTACTGCTGAGTCTTTAGGATTCTCTTTATCTCCAAGAATGTCAGAAATCAGGAAGGATGTTCTAGGAGATTTCTTTTGCGCAATATCCGAGGGACGGTCACTGGACTTATTTTGTTGCTGAGTGAAGCGATGGTAAGAAGATGTTGGACTAGACATTAGTCTAGTACCTCTTTGGTAATCACCTTCTTCTACATGTCTTTCCTCATAACTGTCCTTGAAGTCTTCAGACGAGAAAGAAGACGAACGCCTCGCGGAGTCACTGATCAATATCTCATGTTCTGACTCTGCTCGCCTGCTGGAGGTGTACGAGAAAAGTTTGCTGGGCTCGGCGCCAGGGTTTTCCCTGGAAGGATCACGCTGAAAGAAATTCAGATGAGGCGACTGGAAGAGCCCGAGCGACGAAGAACCTAACCTGAAATTTACAGGTGTTGGCTCGAGATTTCCGTCGTTTCGGCTTGGCGATGTGGACGGAGGTGAAGTGGAAGACGAGAAAGGAAATGTCCGACTGTGTCCATCCACAGAATCCCTTTTGCTGGACACAGCTGATGAAACATCGTGATTGTCATTATTGGCAAAATATGGCGGTAGATTTGATGTGGAAGTTCTTAAAACTCCCTCAAATGGATTTGAGAGAAAATGCATTGGATCACAAGATTTTTTTGACGGCCATGACGATAATGTAACTTCAGCGTCGTCAGAAATCAATTGTGAATGATCTGGAACGCTGGAAGTAAGCTCTATTCTTTTATTGTCATTATGCTCCACATTGTTAGACTCTAGTCTGGTTCTCTTGCACGCTTCAACGTGAGAGTGTTTCTCTTTCTTGCACGCTTCAACCTGAGGGCGCTTCTCTTTGTGGCTTGATGAATACTTCGACACTTGGTTGACACTCGAGGCATCGTCACCCATTTTCGTCTCACACTTTCTGCTTGATACCTGGTTAGACGGTGAGCTGTGGTCAGGCGAGGAGCAGGTCAATTTGTCCGCATCGTCGCCATCCGGGTGCAAGGCGCTGATCTCGACGTCGTCGTCCAGCATTTCGGACAGAGTGGTCGCCGTGGTGGTTTTCTTCACTACTCTAGAGGTCAGCATTTTCTTGTCTCTCACTGCTGATACTCTCAATCACGCCTGGTCACGTGGCAACATCCTCGTGTGCTGTCTTTGAATCTGAAATTTAAACAACAGAAACTTGATTTAAGTTTGTTTAGATTGTGTTTAAGTTGTAGATTTAGTCCTAGCACAACATCTCACATCACTACTGTCTGTTAACTGTTTCTATTTGTTTGTTGTCTATCTTTGACTGTTTCTTTTTGTCTATTGTCTATCTTTGACTGTTTCTATTTGTCTATTGTCTATCTTTGACTGTTTCTATTTGTCTATTGTCTATCTTTGACTGTTTCTTTTTGTCTATTGTCTATCTTTGACTGTTTCTATTTGTCTATTGTCTATCTTTGACTGTTTCTATTTATCTGCTGGATCCAATATCAGGATATACTCTCTGGATTCAAACCTCTGCTACCTTGCTGCTAAACACAACCACTGAAAGGCTTCTGGAAGGAAAAAAAAGGAGCCCGTGATCCTAACGCAACTATACTCTGGCAGACGATGCTGCCTCGCTGATTGTAAACTGTATCGCTTCTTGAACACATCAGCTACGAGAAGAACGGGCAACTGCTGTGTGGGAATGATGAAAGTTCCAATCATAGTGAATACCCGGGCTTTCATTCGCATTCCTAGGAGATCAACCATGGTCGTCCTACACTGGAAGAAAGCCAACACTAACAATAATTTTAAAACGTGGACAATGATCAGCCACACTTACTTTGACTAAGCTGTTGTAACGTAAAAAAAACGGGTCCAGTTTGTTTCAATTGTTTTAACTACAAAAAAAAAAACTTACTTACTTTTCTAAAATACACTTACAAATTTCGGAAGTACAAAAAATAGCTCAAGGGAGCTAAAACAAAAAGGGGGGAAAAGAAAATCTTATAAATTACAAACGTTACTTCATAAAAGTAGATATATACGTCAATGAAAGAGATCGTTCCATAAGTCAAAAATAATTTATTTTTGTGGATTTGGTTGTTGTCATTGAATTCAATTCAATTATTGTACATAGTCGTATGTTATATGTATTTGTATGATTTCTATTGTTTCAATTTGTAGTATTTGTATCGGTCAATTATTCTTCCCTTCAAGAGAATTTAGTACTCTTTGTTTCATTAATTCTACTCTCCCCGGCTAAACTTGGATGTTG
Organism: Biomphalaria glabrata; assembly: GCF_947242115.1. Taxonomy (NCBI): domain Eukaryota; kingdom Metazoa; phylum Mollusca; class Gastropoda; family Planorbidae; genus Biomphalaria; species Biomphalaria glabrata. Next base: position 19,871,045 of record NC_074719.1, read on the forward strand.
AGTCACTAAACCTTGTGCTTAGAAATTCAGAATTGCACTCACCACCCTCAGAAGGGCCAGCACGACACCAAGTAATCAATACACAAAGTGTGTACAAAGGAGGCTAAAAAAACAACTTTTTCATGATGATAAGAATTTACATAAACTTGTTCCTTAGAGTGTACAAAAACTTGTTCCTTAGAGTGTACAAAAACTTGTTCCTTAGAGTGTAAAAAAACTTATTCATTAGAGTGTACAAAAACTTGTTCCTTACAGTGTAAAAAAACTTGTTCCTTAGAGTGTACAAAAACTTGTTCCTTACAGTGTAAAAAAACTTATTCATTAGAGTGTACAAAAACTTGTTCCTTACAGTGTAAAAAAACGTATTCATTAGAGTGTACAAAAACTTGTTCCTTACAGTGTAAAAAAACTTATTCATTAGAGTGTACAAAAACTTGTTCCTCAGAGTGTACAAAAACTTGTTCCTTAGAGTGTACAAAAACTTGTTCCTTAGAGTGTACAAAAACTTGTTTATTAGAGTGTACAAAAACTTGTTCCTTAGAGTGTACAAAAACTTGTTTATTAGAGTGTACAAAAACTTGTTCCTTAGAGTGTACAAAAACTTGTTCCTTAAAGTGTACAAAAACTTGTTTATAAGGGTGTACAAAAACTTGTTCCCTAGAGGGTACAAAAACGTGTGCTGTACTTGTTAACTTTACACTTTAATCTATTTTAAATTTTTGTAATGTAATTAACCAAATAGATTATCTTGAAGAGCGGGCCACCACAGAGAACTCATAGAGACGTATGCTGCCCGCTGGCCACATGTTTGACATGCCTGTGCCTATGTTCAATCCGTTTCAAAACAACAGCTCAACACAGACTGGTAACCCGAGCGGCTGCCCACTTAGCGAAGCCTGCGGCCCTCTCGTGTGAGGGAGCAATAAAAATCAGAGTTGTTAGGATCTTGAGCATCCATTGATGACATGTGAGCGGTGTCCTCGGGTCGATAGAGCATGTGTGTGAGTGTGTGGGACAGACTGTGTGTGAGTGTGTGGGACAGACTGTGTGTGCGTGTGGGAGAGACTGTGTGTGTGTTTAAGCCTTAACATGCTAGCTCCGTTCAACGTTTCATGGCGGGCTTCTGTCTTCCCCCCCCCCTCCCGGCATACTTCGCCCTCGTCATTTCCTACTCTGATTGAATATGTAAATGTCGCAGAAGACGTTGAAGTCTGCTGCTTACAGAAAACAGAAAATGCTTGACTTAGAGGCTTACTTACGTTGATAGTGACATGAGACTCAACCGGTCAATAGCATCCATATATATGGTATATGTGACTCTAGTCGTTCCAGAGTTAGTTCTTCGTGAAATGATTTAAGACTAATGTCCTACAACTGTAATTCCGTACAAATTTAGATAACTTGATATCATTGATTGTAGCGTAGCCTAGCTCAACTGTATATAGTTCTACCTTCAAATGCTATAACTCTATATTATTATATTTTATCAATAAAGCATTTATATGTGTGTATGTGTGGGGTGGGGGTGCTGTCTTTTAAAAGCAGGAGACGGATGGTGGTTTGATGTATCCGTAAGTCATCATACGATTGAGATCAAACTTGTATACACTCCACTGAGACGTTTCCTGAAGTAGGTCTAGTTAATTCCTTTTATAAAATGATGAGCAGCTAAAACAATACTGTTTACAATGAAACTAGAAACAACAAGCAACAAGCAAAACAAACCTTATATACGGGAAAGCACCGCACAATCACTGCCATATCTCTCAATACGGCGATTTTTATCCCCCTTTTTCTATATAATACAAAAATTAATAACCTCTAATTGATTAAATGATTCGATAGATTTTTTTAATTGATTCATGTACTGTCGTCGACTATGAATAACTTGATCCGAGAATTGGAAGTGGTAGAACAAATGGTGTAAACGAATCCCACTAGACATACAGACAAACAGACAGTGAGTTGATATAAGCTTTCAATAATAATAGTAAAAGTAGACCTCACTTTAAATCTGAAACCATTGAGAAACCTTATTTCAAAGATGTCTTATTAAATGATTTTAAGTCTAGGACGTTATTTCAGAAAAGAACATTATGACGTGTTAGCTCAGACGCTAAGAGATGGTATCTGGATTCAAACTTGGGACCATCGTAGCGAAAATCTGGAGCGCTACTACGCTTCACCAGCATTTAAAACAACCTTGTTTTAAAGGAAACTTTTTTTTTTGTCTAGTAATAAATATTTTAAAGATTCTTTAAGAAATTTTTTAAATTAAGTGAATTATAGTAATCTGTTCTTAGTTAACATTAAGGGTCTTCTAATCAGGTTTATAGTCAAAAGATGCCGAAATAATTAACTAGTAAAATACAATAAGAGAGAAATACAAGAGAACATAAATTCATGAGCAGAAATATGTGTGTTGGTGTGTGTGGGTGAAATAATTAGCTTCAATTAAATAAAATAATGTACCAATGCCAAGCTTATAAATATCATTGTTTCTAATTACAAAATCAAAATTAATTTACGCTACAAGCGAAATAGCGTATAGGTTAGTGAGGTACACACAAACTATGTTATACTTTTAGATAACAACTAGCTTGCCAAAATATTCAACATTCTGTAATCTGGGAACAGCATAAAGCTATATATTTATAGAGTTGCCTCATTTTAAAAAAGCTGCTATACTTTAAATATTCTGGAAAGTCATTAGATGAAATCACAACTTCATTGATTAGAAAGAAGAGAAACAAGATAAATAAGTAAAAACTCAGACAAATTATCAGTTCACCCAACATACCTTGTGCATTGAATGTAATCGGCTTTTGAAAGTTTAGTTCAAACTCCTCGGTCATCTTCGAGCTAATTCTAGGAAAAGAGATTGTACTCATCTTCAACATGGGAGGAGGGGCTTTCAATTGATTAACATTAAACTTACGACCCCACTATTTAAAAAAAAAATGTATGCAACGTATTTCTTTAAAAAAAACAACAACGTGCTTTTAAATCATATTTAAATTGAACATTGTCGCATTTGTTATTTTTGACTTAAGCGTTCAATAAGTTTCACACCTCGTTTTGCCGAGAGAAGAGACACCGAGGCGCAGAACAAATTTCTCTGGATGTGCAAATTGTGGCAAGTGACTCGCTTGATTAGCGACACGTTTGGACCAGGGTGACGTGCGACCTGGTAGTGCTACGTACGTTTATGTGTTCAGTCAATTGATGACTTGATGCTCTGGGGGGAACGCCTCATCTTAACTTTGTGTGAAACCTGCCTTCGGGTTTTTACCCATCGATTGGTCGGATTTTTTTTTTTTTAATGTAACTTTTTTTTTAACAAAGCTTATATATCAGCTTACTCCGTCAGTCTGTCTGTCTGTCTGGTACAATGTTTGTACATGTTATTTCTCCCACACGCTTTCTCGGATCAAGTTGAAACATAACATAATTATTTGTTGTACCTAATTAAACATGAATCAATAAAAAAAAAAAAAACTAAGTAGTTTATTAATTTTTGGTAATTAATTTTTTTTGTATCGATAAAGGGAAATAAATGCTATTTATTGAGAGATGTGTCTGATATTGTTTCCTTTATTATCTCATTCTCGGATCAATTTGACATTTTCTATAATTATCCATAGTCGATGACAATATATGAACCAGTTTAAAAAATAAAGCAATTATTTAATTAATTAGTGGTAATTAAATAATTTATTGTATACAGAAAAAGGGAGCTCATTCCAGGAGTATTGCATTATATGGCAGTGATTATGCGTTTTTCTCCTTAGATAAGTTTTGTTTAAAAAAAAAAAAAGACTTTTCTAATATTTTGCTATTTCATTTAAGTTTCCCTACATACTCCATGGTCATAAAGCGCTTTACAGATTTCTCAGTCATGAAAGTGACGTATCAAAAGACTCTATGGCTCAAGTGTTGTCTTTTGCTATTGAGGTTATTCCTTGAAATAAATCTTAAAAGTATTTGTATTTCAATTCCTACTATAGCCTCACACGTTTTTCCTAGATAAAGCTTGAAAAAAAAAATACAAAAACATTCTTAAAAAAAACAAAAAAAAAAACAAAAAAAAAACAAGTTTATACCAAGTGTAGTTGCATCAATTAGTTTGGATCAGTCATAAAATTTGTAAGAAATCTAGACTAACAACAATATATCTGTTCGATTTGAGATATTTTAAACAATTGTTTTGTTAAGCGCAATTTCACCCTTTTAGCTTTCTCAATACGCTATCAATTGTCTGGACCAGTTGCAATGGGATGGGGGGGGGGGTATCTGGTCATCGTTTTTAAAATGTATTTATTGAAAAAAGAAATTGAGCGACCTGAGAACGAACTCGAGGGCTCGAGGGCTAAGGCCTCCTCAGCCTCCTCAAGCCAATACGGTAGCCACTGTGTCAGGGAGGCTGCTCAGGAAAATTGGTTTACAAAAAAAATAAATGGGACTTATTCAACTTATGCCACCTTATCAGTCAAGTACAATTTATTTCTCTTTATCGAGATACCAAACAAAATTGGCTCTTCACAATAGCATCAATGAGATAATCATTTGATAACATCAGTTTGGTCAGGCTCACATTCACAATCATCGGTACATTGGTAACAATAATATCAGCAACAGTTTCGATACGTACAATCTTTTTGTATTAACAAAGATAGAGCGGAGACTGGGAAGTGGATATTGATATTTTGTTGTTCAAAGGTTTCTGATTTTAATGATAGAAACTATTGAGTCCTGCCATTTTTACCTGCCTGACTAGACCACTTTGTGGGCCGACTCTGAGTTTGTGTATCCACACAATCCATCTTTGTAATCTTGTTATAAATAATCCTCTGTAAGGCTCTTTATTCAAAATAATCCGGGTACATGTTTTTTACTTCAAATCATCTGGGTGCGTGTCTCATTATTTCAAAGACACCAACTATGTGTCCATGTGTTCAGAATAAACTAGAGATATGCTTCTTTAATTGAAGATAGAAGGAAACGGTCTTTCTTTCTACATATACTACATATACTTACAATAATACGGTGTGGATGACCGTCGTTGAACAGATTGCTAGTAAACAACTAAATTTAAATTATAAAGTTTGAACTAACTTGAATAAACTTCTTTTGCGAACAAAACTAAATATAATTTGTATTAGAATGTAGACAAATTCAATTGGAGATAAAATGAAATAAATTCATATTTAAAAGAAGCTAACTCATTGTAAAAACACGTCATTAAACGGGAAAAGTGGGGGGGGGGGCGTCGTCTCTCGTTCTAAACATAGATTATGACAGAGCCCTTTATCTTGCATTATTGTATAAGATTAACAATTAATGCTCCCTTTCTTCATCATCACCTTGGAAACACAAACACACAGATACACTCCATAACATATGGCACTCTCATGTCTAACTAAGATGGCTACGGAGAGCAGTTTAACCTTACAGCTAGCCAGGAAAACCAGTGACTTTGCAGAATTTAGGTCATTGGTTTATATGCATGACTAAATGCATGACGCATAGGTCGTAATCGTCTTCTTTTTTGAAGAAACGTCAATATTATTTAAGAGAAGATTAGATAACGTGTAGTTTAGCCAGAGTTAAGTTAGATAAGTATGGCTAGGAATTAAATTTGCTAAATCTGGCTAGCAATTAAGCTTGCTAAGTTTTATTTTTTAAGTTTTCTTAGTATGGCTAGGAATTTAAGTTTTCTAAGTATGGCCAGGAATTAAGTTTGCTAAGTATGGCTAGAAATTTAAGTTTGCTAATTATGGCTAGGAATTTACGTTTTCTAAGTATGGCTAGGTATTTAAGTTTGCTAAGTATGGCTAGGTATTTAAGTTTTCTAAGTATGGCTAGGAATTAAAGTTTGCTAAGTATGGCTAGGAATTAAAGTTTGCCAAGTATGGCTAGGAATTAAAGTTTGCCAAGTATGTCTAGGAATTAAAATTTGCTAAATATGGCTAGGAATTTAATTTTGCTTAGTATGGCTAGTAATTAAGTCTGGCTAGAAGTTTAAGTTTGTTAAGAATCCTGCCTGTGGTAAAAAGAGGAATGTTTTTGAATGATATTTTTTTTTCTATGTCAACCAGGAGTCTGTAGAGAGGAAGACCCAAAAAGGGACGTCATCGCCTAACTTGGCACCTCACCTCAGGGCAATGGACTCCAGCAAGGAAGAGGTTGCAAACATTGCTGAAGACCTATTTCTATGGAGTCATCTTGCGGCCCGAAGCGCTAAACGTCACAGGAGAATCTAAGTCTATGTAAATTTAAGTAAATCTAATTAAGTCTAAGTAAGTTAAGGTTAGTCTAGGTTAGTCTAAGTAAGTGTAACTTGGTCTACGTAATAGGTAAGAATCCACATTTATTTCTAGAAATTGGCATGTAATAGACTCAAGAGTAATCCTTGGCATCACCCTTTAATTGTGATAAATAGAAGACCAACCATAAATGTTTTGATTTTATTTTGAAAAGGTTTAAACTTAGTCGTATCAGTAATATTCAATTTGCTTTTTCAATGTGTGGATACTGAGGTCTACCAGTAGAATCACTAGAATGTATTCTGTTTTTATCAACATAATTAAAAGCTCTTTTGGTGTTGAAGCTACATTGCATTTTGCACTGAACGGTAAATGCTTACACAAGAAGTCATAGAGAGAAGTCATAGAGAGAAGTCATAGAGAGAAGTCATAGAGAGAAGTCATATAGAGAAGTCATCGAGAGAAGTCATAGAGAAAAGTCATAGAGAGAAGTATCTTCAATTTTTCTTTAAAAAAAAAAGGCGAAATGAAATGAAAATAAATATGGCGTCCATGTACGTCTCCAGCCCCTAAACCTCTCATGATCGGAGTATCGTATCATGTATATCCTTCAGCTTATACACTGATCAGTGTCCCCTCTCCAATCCATTATCAAGCACTCCTATCTGTCTTTTACAGTTTGCTCCCTACGACACATAATACCAGGAAATGTTACACGTCGTTGTCCTATGATAGATATCAGTCTTAATAGAATCGCGAGTCTCCTGTCTTCTTTTGTTCTGAAAATTAAACAAGCACTCCCTGCCCCGCCCTCCACCCTGTGCACGGCCACCACCTCATTACCCACGTAAATTGTCAATAAACTTTCACTCCTTTCTAAGCAGTACCCACCCCTATCTTTTATACATGCACACACACACACTATTATTTAATATAGGATCGTTTAAGTTACGCGGTGCAAACACACACACACACACACACACATCGATTGTTAATAAAGACAGCACAACGAAATGACCAACTCACTAAAACTCTTCGGAGTGAGTTACTTTGTTTAAAACAAAGAGAGGTAACTCAATCTTTGTTCTTGCTTTTTTTGCATGGGCCTAATACTTCTGAAAGCGAGCGAGTTGAGGACAAAGGGAAGTCATCCTCTAAACTATCCCATCAATAAACTTCAGACATAAACTCTGGTTTACATCATTATTTTGTGTGTGTTCCTGCTTAGCCTTTAAAATAATGACATACGCTAATATATTCATGGGAGCCCCATTAATCAGTTTAAGTAAGTATTAGCATAAATAAACTCACAGCTTATATCATAGTCTCAGTTTGAACATCTGCGCCACGCCACCCCACTCCCAGTCTCCATGTTCCTACTGCCTCCTCTCCCCCCCTCCTCCTAATGCACCTATAGAACGTCAGTATACATTAATGTTAGTAAGTCCCCTTAAAGGGCTATTAGCAGTGACATGTTAGAACATGTTACAGGGAGAGAATCAAAGGGAGGGTACTCAGGCAGACCATAATAGTGTCAGATTTTAAACATGTCAAAGTCAATGCATTAGTCAGTTGTTCTCCCTTGCTTCTAGCTATCTATCTATCTATCTATCTATCTATCTGTCTATTTATCTTCCTATTTAGATAAATAAATATAGTACAATATATATATATATATATATATATATATATATATATATATATATATATATATATATATATATATATATATATATATCTGTCAGTTTATTTGTGTGTATATTTATAAAGATAGATAGATATGTATGTACACACAAATAAACTGACAGATAGATATATAGATACATGTATATATGGAGAGAGAGAGAGAGAGAGAGAGAGAATGCAATGACAAGGAATAAAGACAATAGAAATCGGTATGAGAGAGAGAGAGAAAAAAAAAAAGAAAGCGGTAGAGTTGTGAATAAAAGTTTGAGGCCTGAGTGCTAACAATAGACGTCTAGAAAATGAATGCAGAAGTGACACACTTTTCTTACAGGCTCATTAAAACTACAAGTAGTGGGGGAGGGGGGGCAGCATTGACTCCCAGGTTGTTTTTCATTTTCCATTCTTGAGACTACACTTTCTTTAAATGTGCTTTAATATGTGACCTTTGTGAGTTGTTTCCCTACCAGTTCACTGTATTATGCTAATACTAGATCTAGAGAAGAAAACAAGTGTCACACCTTCAACAAGGCGTATAGAATGATTCGGGAGCGGGGGTAGTCTAGTCACTCATTACACATGTAATGGATTCCTTAAAGCAGCGGTTCTCAGCCAGCAGTCCGTGACCCAGTAATGGTATCAGTCTTTTTCCTTGATTAGATCATTGATTGGACCCTTGCGCTTCGAGAATGTTATACGCGTGAAAGCTTCGCTAAATTGAAGCTATTCAAAGCTATTACCCGTGTGCGAAAAATTTACTTGGGTTTAGATTTGATGGGAAAATTATGATTGATTACTTTTTGATTTATTAATTAAATTATAAAAAGGTTTCGGAGAGTGAATGCAAAGTATATTTATGTTGGATCATTAAAGAAGTTTACGACTTCAACCAAAAAAACTTACACAAGTAAAAAAAGTTTTAAATTGACGTCATGTCTTATAGCAGTGAGGCCCAACCCACATACTCAGGGCCATATCCGACCTTTGACGCAGTGCTATCTGGCCCAAAGTGCATAATGAGGGCGTAGAAAATCTCTTCCATTGGTTTCGTCTTTTTATTTTGGTGCTATAAAATGTATATGCCCCCCCCCCCCCAATCGGGGTCAAAATAGTTTAGACACCCGTGTTTGCTACCTGCATGTTTTCTAGCTGCTGATAGACTTGGCATCATGTCCTCCAAATACTAATACTTAGTATCATGTTTTCTAGCTGTTAATAGACTTGGCGTCATGTCTTCCAGCTGCTAATAGACTTGGCGTCACTTCTACCTGCTAAAAGATTTGGCGTCATGTCTTCTAGCTGCTAAAAGACTTGGCGTCATGTTTTCAGGCTGCTAAAAGACTTGGCGTCATGTTTTCAGGCTGCTAAAAGACTTGGCGTCATGTCTTCTACCTGCTAAAAGACTTGGCGTCATGTCTTCTACCTGCTAAAAGACTTGGCGTCACTTCTACCTGCTAAAAGACTTGGCGTCATGTCTTCTAGCTGCTAAAAGACTTGGCGTCATGTTTTCTAGCTGCTAAAAGACTTGGCGTCATGTCTTCTAGCTGCTAAAAGACTTGGCGTCATGTCTTCTAGCTGCTAAAAGACTTGGCATCATGTCTTCTACCTGCTAAAAGACTTGGCGTCATGTCTTCTACCTGCTAAAAGACTTGGCGTCATGTCTTCTACCTGCTAAAAGACTTGGCGTCATGTCTTCTACCTGCTAAAAGGCTTGGCGTCATGTTTTCTAGCGTGAAAGCTTCGCTAAATTGAAGCTATTCAAAGCTATTACCCGTGTGCGAAAAATTTACTTGGGTTTAGATTTGATGGGAAAATTATGATTGATTACTTTTTGATTTATTAATTAAATTATAAAAAGGTTTCGGAGAGTGAATGCAAAGTATATTTATGTTGGATCATTAAAGAAGTTTACGACTTCAACCAAAAAAACTTACACAAGTAAAAAAAGTTTTAAATTGACGTCATGTCTTATAGCAGTGAGGCCCAACCCACATACTCAGGGCCATATCCGACCTTTGACGCAGTGCTATCTGGCCCAAAGTGCATAATGAGGGCGTAGAAAATCTCTTCCATTGGTTTCGTCTTTTTATTTTGGTGCTATAAAATGTATATGCCCCCCCCCCCCAAATCGGGGTCAAAATAGTTTGGACACCCGTGTTTGCTACCTGCATGTTTTCTAGCTGCTGATAGACTTGGCATCATGTCCTCTAAATACTAATACTTAGTATCATGTTTTCTAGCTGCTAATAGACTTGGCGTCATGTCTTCCAGCTGCTAATAGACTTGGCGTCACTTCTACCTGCTAAAAGACTTGGCGTCATGTCTTCTAGCTGCTAAAAGACTTGGCGTCATGTCTTCTAGCTGCAAATAGACTTGACGTCATGTCTTCTAGCTGCTAATAGACTTGGCGTCATGTTTTCTAGCTGCTAATAGACTTGGCGTCATGTCTTCTAGCTGCTAAAAGACTTGGCGTCATGTCTTCTACCTGCTAAAAGACTTGGCGTCATGTCTTCTACCTGCTAAAAGACTTGGCGTCATGTCTTCTACCTGCTAAAAGACTTGGCGTCACTTCTACCTGCTAAAAGACTTGGCGTTATGTCTTCTAGCTGCTAAAAGACTTGGCGTCATGTCTTCTAGCTGCTAAAAGACTTGGCGTCATGTTTTCTAGCTGCTAAAAGACTTGGCGTCATGTCTTCTAGCTGCTAAAAGACTTGGCGTCATGTCTTCTAGCTGCTAAAAGACTTGGCGTCTTGTCTTCTACCTGCTAAAAGACTTGGCGTCATGTCTTCTACCTGCTAAAAGACTTGGCGTCATGTCTTCTACCTGCTAAAAGGCTTGGCGTCATGTTTTCTAGCGTGAAAGCTTCGCTAAATTGAAGCTATTCAAAGCTATTACCCGTGTGCGAAAAATTTACTTGGGTTTAGATTTGATGGGAAAATTATGATTGATTACTTTTTGATTTATTAATTAAATTATAAAAAGGTTTCGGAGAGTGAATGCAAAGTATATTTATGTTGGATCATTAAAGAAGTTTACGACTTCAACCAAAAAAACTTACACAAGTAAAAAAAGTTTTAAATTGACGTCATGTCTTATAGCAGAGAGGCCCAACCCACATACTCAGGGCCATATCCGACCTTTGACGCAGTGCTTTCTGGCCCAAAGTGAATAATGAGGGCGTAGAAAATCTCTTCCATTGGTTTCGTCTTTTTATTTTGGTGCTATAAAATGTATATGCCCCCCCCCCCCCCAATCGGGGTCAAAATAGTTTGGACACGCGTGTTTGCTACCTGCATGTTTTCTAGCTGCTGATAGACTTGGCATCATGTCCTCTAAATACTAATACTTAGTATCATGTTTTCTAGCTGCTAATAGACTTGGCGTCATGTCTTCCAGCTGCTAATAGACTTGGCGTCACTTCTACCTGCTAAAAGACTTGGCGTCATGTCTTCTAGCTGCTAAAAGACTTGGCGTCATGTTTTCTAGCTGCTAATAGACTTGGCGTCATGTCTTCTAGCTGCAAATAGACTTGGCGTCATGTCTTCTAGCTGCTAATAGACTTGGCGTCATGTTTTCTAGCTGCTAATAGACTTGGCGTCATGTCTTCTAGCTGCTGAAAGACTTGGCGTCATGTCTTCTAGCTGCTAATAGACTTGGCGTCATGTTTTCTAGCTGCTAATAGACTTGGCGTCATGTCTTCTAGCTGCTAAAAGACTTGGCGTCACTTCTACCTGCTAAAAGACTTGGCGTCATGTCTTCTAGCTGCTAAAAGACTTGGCGTCACTTCTACCTGCTAAAAGACTTGGCGTCATGTCTTCTAGCTGCTAAAAGACTTGGCGTCATGTCTTCTAGCTGCTAAAAGACTTGGCGTCATGTCTTCAAGCTGCTAAAAGACTTGGCGTCATGTCTTCAAGCTGCTAAAAGACTTGGCGTCATGTCTTCAAGCTGCTAAAAGACTTGGCGTCATGTCTTCTACCTGCTAAAAGACTTGGCGTCATGTCTTCTACCTGCTAAAAGACTTGGCGTCATGTCTTCTAGCTGCTAAAAGACTTGGCGTCATGTCTTCTAGCTGCTAAAAGACTTGGCGTCATGTCTTCTAGCTGCTAAAAGACTTGGCGTCATGTCTTCTAGCTGCTAATAGACTTGACGTCATGTCTTCTACCTGCTAAAAGACTTGGCGTCATGTCTTCTAGCTGCTAATAGACTTGACGTCATGTTTTCTACCTGCTTAAAGACTTGGCGTCATGTCTGCTAATAGACTTGACGTCATGGCTTCTTCGTGCTGAATGCAGTGGAAGATAAACTAAAAATGTAAACAATTAATGTTCATGCTCGGCGGATAATTATGTAGATGTTTTTGTTTACCTATTTGTTTCTTTTCAAAGGTATATCCTAGTTTGACCTTAGGGAACCTAATTACTTAACTCTTTCGTTGGATTAAAAAATAATGATAATAAAATCATTTGGCTTGTCTTTGAGGCCGTATATTATTATTTATGTGAGCTTCATATTTTGCCACATCCATTGCAGACATAATCATTCTCCGCCAATGGTCGATATAGATTCACTTTCTCACCTTCTACGTCTGTCCGCGGCAGTGAATGTTTCTTTTGGTGTCACTATGGATGACTGATTAGAAGTAAGCTGAATACCAGGGCTGCTACTTAACACGTACAAATACATAACAACTGTAGCGGTACTAAAGCCGAGTCATTACAAAGATCCACTGTTACTCTGGAGATGACTATTTGACCACAGTTATATTCCCATGTTACGACTTTGACTTTGTTGATTTTCTCTGTTTTATTTTGAAAGCTATCCCAAGCTTCATCCTTTGAGCTTCCAACGATTTGCTTAACATTCCCTTTCATCACTACTGCATTTCTCAAAGTTCCTTTCCATTCTTTTTTTCTATAATACTGTTTAGATTTTTTGTTTCTTTAAAGAAAATAGACCGGATCAGGAAATAGAACTGTACACAACGAGCTGACTATAGTCACGTGTGATTAACATTAATTGGGGAAATCCCCAACAGAGGATGACTGTAAATATTTAGAACACTCTACAAATGAGATTTCCACGAGTTCTAACTGAGTCACCATTTACTCAGAATGCTCAAAAAATTCTGTCAAATACCATGACATTATATATTGCAACGTAAATATAGGAAAGGATCGTACAATGTCTTTAGGATTATCATACACTCTATACACACTTTTACCAGGATATGACTAGAGACACATAATGAAAATGACCTCTAAGTGTAAAAGTGTTGGGCCAGGCTATTTTCTCAAGTTGTGTTATCGAGTTCCACAAAGAACTGGTCTTTCAGCAATCTTATATTTAAAAAAAAAAAAAAAAGGAGTGATGAATTACGTTTTGTACAATATAAAGTGTAGAATAGTATAACACCGATGTATTCGATGTGTTGACCTAGCTAGCATCTTTAAACATACTCCAATTATTCCTCCCCCCCCCCCCCCAAAAAAAAAAAAAAAAAATCCAACATTCGGATTGCGTTACTTCAATATGTCTGGAGAAAACTCTTTAGCATCATCCTCAATTATATAAAAACAAACTATCAACCTTACTCCCCCCCCCCCCCTTAAAAAAAATTCATGATGGGAAGGGGGACGAGACTACGGGTAAAGCTTGATACAAAAATAAAGATTGAAAACAAGATTAAACTTAACTTTATAGGTAAAGCGCTTGCTCTCCGATTCGGGGATCCTTGGTTCGAATCCTGGTGAAGACTAGGATTTTTATTTTCGGTATCATTATGACACTTCTTGGTCCAGCTAGCTCTAATGGGTACCTGACATTAGTTGGGGAGAAGTAAGGTCGCTTGGTCATTGTGCTGGTCACATGACACCCTCGTTTACCGTAGGCAACAGAATTAAATGACCTTTACATCATCTGCCCTTTACATAACAAAGGTCTGAAAGGGGAACTTTACTTTTTTTTTTTAAATTATAGTTTATATAACCATGATAATATAATAATAATAATTTTAATAAAAATAATTACATTATTTTTTTTGTGATAATCATTATGACATTTGTCATTGTTAATTGTAAATAAGAAAAAAAATATGAAGTTATTGAAATATCTATATAGTTTATATATTGTATAATCTAACTCTCTGGATAGTTACGGTGTTATGCCATTGGATTATTTAGATACTTAAAACATTTGGTAATTTGATTATATGGACAATTTTTGATGATACGTAATTGGATTTTCTAAATGCTTTAATTATTTGTAAATTTGTTTATCTGGATATTTTGTCATTTGATTATCAGATAGTCATGCGTGTTTGAAATTTTCTATGCCCCCCTCCTTTCGGTCTAAAACGTCTGGGAACCAGAGAAACAGAGTGAGAGGTTTAGTTCGGATCTTAGGAGATCAACATCTTTCCAAACAAGAACTTATACAACTTTGAACCAGAGAAACAGAGTGACAGGTTTAGTTCGGATCTAAGGGGATCAACATATTTCCAAACAAGAACTTATACAACTTTGAACCAGAGAAACAGAGAGTGAGAGGTTTAGTTCTGGTCTTAAGAGATCAACATCTTTCCAAACAAGAACTTATTCAACTATTGAAAACAAAAATCGAACAAACTTTTCTTGTTCCACATACTAAGACAAAGAGCTTCAAGTTCTGCTTTCTAAAACATGGTTCGCGTCAGAGCAAGTGCTAGTCTATTTCTACTGGCATACAAAGACAACTTAGTCTTCTACTAATGTCATGCTAATAGTGTGTATAAACATCTTTGTATAGTGGGGGTGGCGGGGGGAGTGTCCTTAGATAAAAGTGAAGGTTTCATTCCAAATATAAAACACTCTTGCATTCAGTCTCTATTTATTTCTTGTCGTGAGATACAGTGTGTTCACTATAGCATGAAATTGAACAGCAGGTGGTGAAACTGAATAGTGATTCACCAACTAATCTAATCGCATTGTTTGTAAAATGTTTTACATGTTTCGGATGTTCCTTCAGAGTTGAAGATAATTACTTCCTAGTCCAAACCTCCCGCAGGACGACGGGGGATGGGAGCGGGCAGGGTTTGAACTCTGGACCATCGATAAATCTGAACGACAGTCCAGCGCGCAAACCGCACGACCAGGCAGCCATCAATAGGGCCGACTCAACTGAGACTATTGAGGGTAGACAAGTGAAATTATGAGCAGAAGATTTGAGAATTTATAGAACAATTAAACAAAAAAAAAAGCAGAGCTTACATTTAGTGTAATTGTATCGAATAGCTAGCATTAGTCATGTCATTAAATTTGTAATAGATCTAGGCTAACAATAATAAATCTGTGCGATTAGAAATATTTTTATCAAATGTTTTGTTTTGCGCAACTTCATGCTTTTAGCTTTCTCAATGCGCTATGATCTTGTCGGGACCATTTAGGAAAAAGGGGGGGGGGGAGAAGGGAGTATATGAGCCAATGTTTCCGTAATCGCTTTTTAAATACAGTCATACATAAAAATTGAATGACTTGAATTGGAACTCATGTTATACGATATTGTGGGTTATAGGCGCGGAATAGACATGTTTATGAAATTATTTAAAAAAAAAAAAGAACACAATAATTCAAACAAAAACATAAACTAAATGCTATTCAACCATGCTTAGACCAAAATTAGAATATTCGTCCTTTGTTTTAAACTCTCAAATCAAGACAACAAACATGAATTGCCGTGCATATCTACAGTAGCTAGTAGTTTTCCAGCAAAAAGCCGATAAACATTCAGATCTGCCTTTTAGATTTACTATCGACTAGTAAAAAATAACTTTTGGTTTGTTTTTTTAAGAGGTCGAGATAGATCTAGATCTATATTTGCATGCTGACTATTAAAGTCTATTAAGATTTGGAACTTCCTGTTTTGGTTAAATTTTCACCATATTATTACATTTTTATTAAATGAAAGCTGATAACGCCTTTTTTTTTTTTTTTTTTCATTGCGAGTAGAATTGGCGTTTTCCATATTGAAGGACATCCCGAAATGACAATTTAGTCTGTTATTTAAGGAGATTTGCATGAGTTTTCAGAAGATTGTGAATTATTTCAGGAGATTTTTATGACCTTTTCGAATATTTTGCAATTTCAGGAGATTTCCAGGAACCTTTTAATAATAAGTTGAAATGGATTAATTTAATAATTTACACCTAGAATTCGCGCGGGGCCTATGAAAGTGCGGGGCCCACTGCGCTCGCATAGGTTGCAGTGGTCTAAGACCGGCCATGCTGGTGAACATATATGACTAGATGCATGACAAGTAGGACGCAATCACCTTCTTTTTTGAAGTAACGTCTGTATTTTATAAGATAAGACATAAAAAATGGACACTAACTTACAAATACAAAAACACAATAAAATACTTTAACAAACTCAAAGATAAAGGCACTTTTCTTATTCCATATACAGAGACAAAATCAAATAAGTGCTCTAGAGCACGTAGTAGCGTGTTCTTCTCCGATGTGTACGACTAGACTAGAACAGATAAGAGTGGGAAGTATTTATCTCGTTGCTATGCTTTTTTTTTTCCTGTAATTTTTTTTTTAAAGAAAAGACAATAATGTTTCTATAAAACGGAACTGAGTCTCCGTGCAAGTTTAAATAAAGCTTTGACATAAGAAACAATTTTAAGTTAGACAATCGTGACACGCTAAATGGTTTCCATTCTGAAACGTAGATGTGTCATTTTTAAGCATTTTGGTCAATGATAAAATAAAGAAAATTGTTTTCTAAATGTTTTAAGTCTGTGTTTTCAAAAGAAATATTTATTTGATATCTCTGAAAAAGTACACATTTGCTTTCTTAAAAACAAATTTTACATATTTGTATGCACACACATGTATACTAATTTTAAAACAAGATTTTTAAGACACCGGATATTAATCCACAACCATTGCAATTATCAACAACAATGAAACTACAACGGACTCGCAAGGGCCGCCTACGAGTTGGTACTACACAAACTCCTTTCATTATGTTTTGTTCTTATAAATTTATACCGATCTTTGTGTAAACACAGCAGTCAATCAACTCCTGCTTGCTAATGTAGCAATCATTGAACAAAAAATTAAACATCTAGAACCTACTATAACTGAGTATAATAGATATTTAAAAAAAAAAAAAAGCACCATACAAACCTTGTTTTTGTTTTCAGATAGTGTAACTGTTCTCTGAATCCAACAAGCTCTGAGGACTGGACACTAGTGGTCAACACGGCTATATCCCTGGAAAGTGACAACTTTCAGTGATGTCCGTTCCATTAAGAAGAGAGAAAAAAAAACACTGACCTCCCCCCTCTATCAGGCCCCTTTCGGCCAACCCAAGCGTAAATATTTAATTATTAGCAATTAATGAGAAAAAGCTGCCAAGAATTGCATTGGCTACCGACTCCAATTACCGGTGCTAAGTTTTAGCACTAATATTCCGATCCTGCGATTACCACCCTCGCGTACTCAAGAACTTATCATGTAACATGTCGGGTCCATGAGGGTTATCCTCCCCAGTGGTTAGTTTTGTAAATGTATCAAATTTGTAACTAAAGTTATAGCCAACATTTTTCCTAAACAGCGTCTTCGTTTCGGATGCCCCCCCTCCCCAAACACCCCGCCCTTACCCCATATTACTGAGTGCAAAGAAAAAAAAATTAAATAAATTTCAAGTATTGAAAAAAAAAAAGTGAACGGGGGGGGGGGGGTGTGCAGATGAATCAGAGAGAGAAAAAAAAATATGTCTCCCATTTCCCACCCACAGATCTATTCATCGGCCTTTAAGCGGCCTAACGAGTTGACATTGACAATAAAGTCGACGGGTTTGACAGGGCGGCCACGCCCACGGAGAGGCGGGGCTATCGGTGCGTCGAAATGACCAACCAAACACACCGATTTAGATTAGAGATTTGAAAAGGGAAAAAAAAAGGTGGACATCGATCGATAATTTTTGCCGCCGCGGTGGTTCGGAGCTTCGGTACATTTCTGTTTTTTTTCACAGCTTGCTTGTTGCTATTAAAAGATTTGAGTTCCATTCCATGAAGAAAGAGAGAGAGAGAGACAGTGTCACCCTCCCCTCCCCTCTCTAGGGACACTTTTTTTTGTATAGCTTGCAGTTATTCCTTCATCGTGTCTGTTTGGTAGGTTGTATACCTGATTCACCAGTGGTGTTCAACGTTTTCATACCAGAGAGTCTGAGAGCCAGAGAGTGTGAGAGACAGAGAGCCAGAGAGTGTGAGAGACAGAGAGCCAAAGAGTGTGAGAGACAGAGAGCCAGAGAGTGTGAGAGACAGAGAGCCAGAGAGTGTGAGAGACAGAGAGCCAGAGAGTGTGAGATAAAGAGAGCCAAAGAGCCTGAGAGTCAAAGAGAGACAGAGAGCCAGAGAGTGTGAGAGACAGAGAGCCAAAGAGCCTGATAGTCAAAGAGAGACAGAGAGCCAGAGAGTGTGAGAGACAGAGAGCCAAAGAGAGTCTGAGAGCCAAAAAGAGTCTGAGAGCCAAAGAGAGTCTGAGAGCCAAAGAGAGTCTGAGAGCCAAAAAGAGTCTGAGAGCCAAAGAGAGTCTGAGAGCCAAAGAGAGTCTGAGAGCCTAAGAGAGTCTGAGAGCCAAAGACCTTGAGAGACAAACAGTCTGAGAGCCAAAGAGAGTCTGAGAGCCAAAGAGAGTCTGAGAGCCAAAGAGAGTCTGAGAGCCAAAGAGAGTCTGAGAGCCAAAGACCTTGAGAGACAAACAGTCTGAGAGCCAAAGACCTTGAGAGACAAACAGTCTGAGAGCCAAAGAGCTTGAGAGACAAACAGCCTGAGAGCCAAAGACCTTGAGAGACAAACAGTCTGAGAGCTAAAGAGCTTGAGAGACAAACAGTCTGAGAGCCAAAGACCTTGAGAGACAAACAGCCTGAGAGCCAAAGACCTTGAGAGACAAACAGCCTGAGAGCCAAAGAGCTAGAGAGTCTGAGCCAGGAAGTCAAATAAATTTCCGATCCACGTGTCAGGAGCGGATCCCCACAAAAAATGGTCTAGTCCGATGGTAATGACCCTTTGCAGCTGCATTTATGCACTATGTGCAGACATTTCGAGGGTCTGGATGGTATGCTGCCTTGGCCGGATACGACCCGCGAGTCGTAGTTTGAGCATCACTGAAATAAACAATGAAACATAGTCTCTCAAGGGACATTCAATATCTTTTAGGCAGAGCCAACAAAACAACAACAAACCAACGTGGAAATAAACTTGGGTTATTTCGACTTTTTAAATCTAGGCAATTCTTGTTTGGCGGCAGTGTCTGAAAAAGCGGGCTAGCGGGAAGACTTCCTAGTTCTCTAAGTCATAGGGAAGGCTTAATGGGTCACGTCTGCTAAAATAGTTTAGGCATGAGACTTCAGCGATGAATCACTTTAAAAAAAAAATGCTTTACAAATAAAAGATTCAAATAAAAATTGTCGTTTTGTCTGTCATTTTAAAATGTCCAAAGTTTGAGATTTCCCCATCGCCAGCATGGTGCTCAACAACAGGTGCAACGGCTTCCTCTGATCTCCTGAGAGTGAAACATTTTCTTTCTTCTTCTAGCCAGCTATTTGCTGCTGAGCTGTGAGCTCTTTTGCAGACTGATCCAAGAAACAATAGTAAGCTGTTCTCATCTTTTAAACTTAAGCTATGCAAACGTTATTACTAAAAAAAAAGCACACTATTTCTACAAACAAGATGTAATGTCACCTAGAGCCTGGTTGCCGAGTGGTAAAGTTGTTTATATCTGCACTGAGAGGTCGCAAGTTCAAATCTCCATGAAGACTTGGATTTGATTCGGTATTTTTAGAAAGCCCCAGAGTCCGCCAAAATCTAATAGCATCTGCATCCAAGTGTCACGGAAGACAAATTAGTTTTGTTCTAAAGTCATCAACTCTAAATAAGTCGCATATGTTATATAGAGGGTAAAACAAATAAAACGTCTTTCACATCTTGAGATCTATGGGACAGCTGATGTTTCTAAGGCCAACGGTTAACGAGAGTGCCATGTGGCCAGCACAACGACCAACCGTGTTTACTTCTCCAACGTTAGTCAGGCACCCATCAGAGTTAGGTGGACTCAGGGGCGTCCCCCAATAAATTCGCTCAGTTTTTACCGGGATTCAAACTCGAGGCCACCTCAGTTCGAAAGCCAAGCACTTCACCACTCTTCACCACGACCCCCTAGTTCTCATCTTATTGATTTTAAATTTCTATTGCTCTCACAGTTCAAAACAATCTTACATCTAACACAACTTGAGAACCATCGGCTTGCTCTCTCTCACCCCCCCCCCCTTCCCAGCGTGAAGACAGCGAGAAAGTGATTAGTTGAGAAGTCGAATAAGGTGACAGAATCAAATCAACAAGTCTATAAACGCGATGACGTCATAAGCGTCTAAGCAAAACTTAGACTTGATGACCGACCTGTCTACAAGTTGAAGACTAGCCCAAAAGGGTTCCGTCTAAACCCCCTCCCTCCCCCCCCCCACCTTCCTAATGTCAATCAATACACTGAAGGCAAATTTTATGATAATTATTTTGACTGAAAGATTTCCCCACAACTAGAGGACTGGGTTATCTCGTCCTTGGAGGCAAATAAATGTCGCAAAATAAAAATGTAATTTGTTTGTTGGTGCACTTGATTCCTTCTGCTGCGTTAAGTCCCGCTGTCACGTGACGTGATTGGCTGTAGCTGTCACTAAGTCAAGCTTCCTATTTCTCATTGACACTTAATGTGCTTGTTTCTATCTGTCACGTTAGAAAAAGCACGCTGTTTCTCTCTTACACAGAGTGTGCTAAGTTCTTTCTGTCACGTAAAGGTTTTAGAATGTCTTGCCACGTTTCAAAAACATATATTAGACTATTACGGACACAACAGAATGAGACAAAATTTGTTCAGGAAACTGAATACCGGCACTAGTGAAATTTGTGGAGTGTCACCAGAGAATGCTGACCATGTCCATCACAACTGCATGTTTCTTCAAGAGGCCCGAACAGGGCACTGACCCCATAACACCCCTATTAACAGGGCCGGCCTTACGAATTGCGGGCCCAATGTAATGGATACTTACGAGGACCCTCTTCTAATTATTTTATTTTTAGAATAACCACTATTACTATTAATTATATCATTATATTAACATTTATTTTATAAAGCATGTATAGGTTGAAGCAACGCAAATGCAATCAGCGCCAGTGGGTGAATTAAAGTGACATTAATTGTACGATACACTAAATATGTTAACCATAGCGGAGAGCAAACTGGGTTCTAAAATATAGTTTGCTTTTAGATATAACTATTTTTATTGATAAGTGGATCTTTATTACATTTTTCGAAAGAGTGTAGGGGCCTCCACCTACTTCAATCCGGCCCTGGTTAAATTTAATCTGAATGTTATATGTCAAGAGAATTTTTCTTCACAATATCAATACAAAGGTGACAAGACATACTGATCATACCAATTGTGAAATTCTGAGGCTTAATGATTTGCCTGGAAACATGCACCGCCATTACCACCCCACACTAGCCGCATTTTTTTCTGGAAAGATATTGTGATGGTATATTGGAGTAGATCAGGCGATGGTAGTCCATTGTTTAAGGTAAGATATTGTGATGGTATAATGGAGTAGATCAGGTGATGGTAGAACAGTTCTTTAGGTAAGATATTGTGATGGTATATTGGAGTAGATCAAGCAATGTTAGGCCATTGCTTAAAGTAAGATATTGTGATGGTATATTGGAGTAGATCAGGCGATGGTAGTCCATTGCTTAAGGTAAGATATTGTGATGGTATATTGGAGTAGATCAGGCGATGGTAGTCGAGTTTCTTAGGTAAGATATAGTGATGGTATATTGGAGTAGATCAGGCGATAGTAGGCCATTGTTTAATGTAAGATATTGTGATGGTATATTGGAGTAGATCAGGCGATGGTAGGCCAGTTTTTTAGGTAAGATATTGTGATGGTATATTGGAGTAGATCAGGCGATGGTAGTCCATTGCTTAAGGTAAGATATTGTGATGGTATATTGGAGTAGATCAGGCGATGGTAGGCCAGTTTTTTTAGGTAAGATATTGTGATGGTATATTGGAGTAGATCAGGCGATGGTAGTCCATTGCTTAAGGTAAGATATTGTGATGGTATATTGGAGTAGATCAGGCGATGATAGGCCAGTTTTTTAGGTAAGATATTGTGATGGTATATTGGAGTAGATCAGGCGATGGTAGGCCAGTTTTTTAGGTAAGATATTGTGATGGTATATTGGAGTAGATCAGGCGATGGTAGGCCAGTTTTTTAGGTAAGATATTGTGATGGTATATTGGAGTAGATCAGGCGATGGTAGGCCAGTTTTTTAGGTAAGATATTGTGATGGTATATTGGAGTAGATCAGGCGATGGTAGGCCAGTTTTTTTAGGTAAGATATTGTGATGGTATATTGGATTAGATCACGCGATGGTAGTCCATTGCTTAAGGTAAGATATTGTGATGGTATATTGGAGTAGATCAGGCGATGGTAGTCCATTGCTTAAGGTAAGATATTGTGATGGTATATTGGAGTAGATCAGGCGATGGTAGTCCATTGCTTAAGGTAAGATATTGTGATGGTATATTGGAGTAGATCAGGCGATGATAGGCCAGTTTTTTAGGTAAGATATTGTGATGGTATATTGGAGTAGATCAGGCGATGGTAGGCCAGTTTTTTAGGTAAGATATTGTGATGGTATATTGGAGTAGATCAGGCGATGGTAGTCCATTGCTTAAGGTAAGATATTGTGATGGTATATTGGAGTAGATCAGGCGATGATAGGCCAGTTTTTTAGGTAAGATATTGTGATGGTATATTGGAGTAGATCAGGCGATGGTAGGCCAGTTTTTTAGGTAAGATATTGTGATGGTATATTGGAGTAGATCAGGCGATGGTAGTCCATTGCTTAAGGTAAGATATTGTGATGGTATATTGGAGTAGATCAGGCGATGATAGGCCAGTTTCTTAGGTAAGATATCGTGATGGTATATTGGAGTAGATCAGGCGATGGTAGGCCAGTTTTTTAGGTAAGATATTGTGATGGTATATTGGAGTAGATCAGGCGATGGTAGTCCATTGCTTAAGGTAAGATATTGTGATGGTATATTGGAGTAGATCAGGCGATGGTAGGCCAGTTTTGTTAGGTAAGATATGCGAGGGAGGAGAAGCTGGCGTGGCTCACCTGTGCAAATCCGCGTGAAATTCGCTATGACCCAGGCCAATGATTGGAAGCAACTGACCGAACTGACCGGTTGATACATCTTCATTCAGAAGCGAAGGGACATAAAGAAAGGGGGTGGGGTGCTCCACCCGATACCTTATTGACATAGAAATGAGATCGTGTGTGAACATCCATTACTGGTGACCAGCCGATGAGTGGCCTGTGTGTTTGGGGTTGGGGGTGGGCTGTAGTGGTGCATATAAGGGAATATTTTCCTTGAGTGGCCTTTGGCCTACAGATGTCTGTTGGTGACCAACATTGGACGGGCTGATCGTTTGGTGTACTACATTGATCTAAATACAAAAGTTCTAGAAACTGTCTCCCCAATCATTGGGTTTAATCTCATGCACTCTTCATTTCCGTTGCAGCCTACATTTAAACGTGATCACTTAAGCCATTGCACACAAGTACACACGGGTAGAGTGTAAGGTCGAAAGATATACTAAGGAATACGAATGGAGGACTTTCATAAATGTAGGAAAATGCATGAAAACAAGTTTCTTGGTGTGCAGATAACGGAAGATTTCATCAGTCATGTTTAAACACAAATAGATCTTTTTTTTCCCCCAATTTTCAGAACTGTTGAGTCAATTTTTTTAGCGCTTTCGCTTAAGTTTTAACATACATTTGGTAGTAGTATTATTTGACAACAGTGATCGTACAATGTAGTGTCATGAACATTGTTTTTCTTTTGGCCATTTTATTTATTGTTTCCGTTTATTACGTTTTTTGTTTAGGTTCCATCATGTTACCACTACAATTCCCCATATCTCTTTCTCTTCTTTTACTACTTTATTTTATTTTTATTACTTCAGGATCTTACAAATCAAAATGTAACACTTTATGTGATTGACCTTGCGTGATCTCGAAACAGTCTTTCCACAAACAATCATAAAAAGTTGAGATGATAAGAAACTTATTTAAAATGTAAACTGTACTAAACGAATCTAGAACTAATTAGTTTAGCTATATTATGGAAAAAAATCAACAATTAGATTTAGGCTCGGCCTTGTAAATTATGAGAACTTATAAATAAAAACATAAAAAAAAGCCCACAAAAGAGGCGAGATGGCCCATAAAAGAGGAACATAGAGCCCAAAAAAAGAGGCAAAGAAAAGAGGCCCAAGGATTCCTATGATGATAAAGCTAAAATTGAATAGCGCAAATTCTGAGGTTTCCTTTAAAAAAGTAGTCTAGAAATGGTGTGTTTTGGGTCAGGGATATTTGATATTGTGTTGATTGTTCTGGGGTAGAGGATACTTGTATCATTTTCTGTCTCTAGTGGTTTCAATAGTTAGGTAGTATGTCTTTGATATTAAATAATATTTCTATTACTATTATTATATTTTTAGGTTAATCACTTTTCAGTTGTTTATGATTTAATACTTGTGAATTATGAGAACTTACAAATAAAAACCTATTAAAAAAAAAAGCCCACTAAAGAGGCAAGATGGCCCATAAAAGAGGCACATAAAGCCCCAAAAAGAGGCCAAGAAAAGAGGCCTAAGGCCCAAGGATTCCTATGATGATAAAGCTAAAATTGAATAGCGCAAATTCTGAGGTTTCCTTTACAAAAAAAAAAAGAGTAAAATAACTAGATAGACTTTAGGGAACAATTTGCTCATCGTCTTCTCAGTCTGGCTCTACAGGCCTGTTATTAGAATTGTATTAACGCTAAGTATATCTATATACTAAATATTCGCTTAACCAGGATTTTGTTTTTCCATTTTTATTATTTCAAAGCTTATGTGTACTTTCCTTCCCTTTCTGTCTGGTCAAAAGTTTGTCCACGTTATTTCTCCGACAAGTTCAAGTCTCGGGTCAAGTTGGAATTTTGACAAATTTTGCACAATTATTTCTTCTACCTGACAAAACAAGAATAAAGAGAAAAAAAAAAACAATTAGTTAATTACCTATCGCTAATACATTATTTTGTTTGGTATCGAACAAGGTAAATAGATCGTACTTAACAGATTTGATGACATAAGTTAGATCCCTTTATACATAGAGTAGAGGATTAGGTTGTAGCTTACCGTTTGAAACTAACAATAGATTTGTAAAAAAAAATAACAAAATCAATAGGCTTGAGTAGGCTTGAGTAGGCTGAGTAGGCTTGAGTAGGCTGAGCCCTCCAGTTCGGCCTCCAGCCGTACAACTTTTGAAAGACTATGAAATACATTTAAAAAAACGATCACGGTAACGGTACCCTCTCCCACCCCGCCCCCAAATGATGCAAACAAGTGACAGGGTCGTATCGCATTGAGAAAAGTAAAAGCATGAAATGTGTTCAAATAAAATAATATAAAAATTATGTGTCAGACGTGAATAGCCCATAGACAGGGGCGTAACTAGGGATTTGGGGGCCCGGGGGGATTGACCTCCTTGGGGGCCCCTTGCATTTTGACATTCGACATATGACATGGGATAATGTACGCAAAAATATATAAGCCCCAAATCAAATTGGTTCAGTATATCAGTAAACTTAACAAAAAGTAATCATTAAGACTCTTCTAATGAATAATACCGTTGTTTATTAGTTAAATAATGCACAAGTGACACATCTAAATTGATATCGCTTCACGTCGTGCATTCTGTGCAGCAAAGACATCTATAACATCAAATACATCGATACTTTCTAGTATTTGTGACTTCATTGACATTAAAGCCATGATAAGCCTTTCTTGTGTCATTGTGCTCCTGAGATAGTTTTTGATGAACTTGAGCTTTGAGAATGATCTCTCACAAGACGTAATGGAAGTGGCCTGAGTTAGCAGTATTCGGAGGAGGTTGCAAGGTATGAGCACACGTAATTACCATATGAAGCCTGTTTTCTCAATATTTCTATTGGTGATTGTATTACTGGTTTATTGATGAAAAGTGCTCGTGCATCAATGACATCATTGAAAAAGCGATTTGCCATTTATTTCATCATACAAACAGGAAAAGTAGCACAGTTTGTCATAAGCGGGTCTTCATCTAACAGGTGTCTTGGTTCAAGAAGAAACCCAAAGGTATCCATTTTCTTTCCAGCCTTTGAAATCTGCCCTTCATCTCCATATGAAATCTGTCCAGCACTTCTGTCGCAACACGTTTGAATTGCAGTTCTATTAACAGTCCTACATTAGAACTCAACTTCCCAAGTCTTTTCTTTCTTCTGGTTGTTTTTATTACAGGGAATCCATAGTATTCACTACCTTCTTTTGTTTTTTCAATGGATTGGGTTTTTGTCAGTTTCTCATCATTTTGTAGAACGCATGAAAAAGGTACTAATTTCTTTAGCAGCTTCCCGTATATGCAGTCCAGACTTTTGTAGTTTCTTCTGAACTATAGTAATTGGGCGCAAGAGCTTTGACCAGAATTCAAGATAGGCAAAAAATTCTTAATTTTCCACTACATGAAGAAGATTCTGTGCTTATATGGTATTACGTCATTGTTGGTTGTTTTTGTTTAGTGCGCAAGCAAAAGGATTCAGAGCATACAAAAGTGGGAAAGATCCATATCTCGTTATGCTCGAGTATAGAAATGCTCCGATAAGTGGACTGCCGTATTCACCATCACAACTGCTGACGAGTAGAAGACTCAGGGAATCATTCCAACTGATCCCAAACTATTGAAACCATCGGTAGCTGAAAATGCAGAGACATTACTCAACGAACGACAGATGAAAAGCAAAGTGAAATACAATGCAAAAGCAAGACTACCTAAAGATTATTCTGTCGGAGAGTTCGTCTAGGTCAAACATGGCAGAAAGCAGTTGTCATAAAAAAAACATTCAGCACCCAGATCTTACATCATAAGACAAACGGAAAAACATACAGAAGAAATCAACGCTTTTTGAACAAGAGTTTCGATGAAGACATCTCTGGGTACTATGATACCGATGGAGACAATGAACTGCAAACTGTTGGAACAAACGAAACTGACAGTTATACACCAACGTCTAGAGAACTTGTTGTGCCAGTCAAGACAACCAGAAGTGGACGAATTGTTAAAATTCCTAGTAGACAGGGCCGGCCTTAGGCCACTGCAGTCTATGCGGTCGCAGTGGGCCCCGCGCTTTCATAGGACCCGCGCTAATTCTAAGTGTACATTATTAAATTTAACCATTATAACGTATATAAAATAACAGGGTTTTCGCGACCTCCTGATTTTCCAGGGCCTCCAGAAAATCTCACGAAAAGGCAAAATATACGATAAAGTCCGGAACTTTTTTTGAATTTATTCAAATCTCCTGAAGAATAGACGAAATTGACATTTTGGGTGCCTATAAATAAAAAGTGGCATTGCGAGCTTTCATTTGATAAAAATTTACTGCAAAGACGAAAGTAGGCCTATTTTCTAATTAAAAAAAAAAATTATTTTGACATTTTGCTCATCCCTACCCAGACTAGGCCTCGCGCGATCCGTTTCGCATAGGGCCCCGCAAATGCTAAGGCCGGCCCTGCTAGTAGATATCACTCACTCTTAAGAACTTTAAAAGGAAGGGTGTGATAATAACTTCAAAAGGAAGGATGTGCTAATATTATATGATATTACGTCATTGTTTGTTGTTTATGTTTTGTGCGAAAGCAAAAGGATTAGATGGAAATAAAAATAGAGTTTCCATTGGATTGAGGAAAGATGAATAGAGGGGTAATAACTCGAGTGTGAAGTTTAATTCTGAAATTATAGACGGCAAACCCGAATAATGGACTATTCTAGCTTTATTAAGAATAACTTTTGAATCTGTTATACTCGGTTCTGTAAATTTTGCTTCAAGGTTAATTAGTGTAGCCATAAAATATTCGCCATTTAGATCTATTATTAGTAAAGGTAACAAGATACCTAGAATGCGCCGTATATCATGCAGTTTTATTCGTGGCTTAAAATGTAAAACTAACCTAAAAAAACACTTTGATCTCTGTGGGAAAAAATATTTTTAAAATGTCAACAAAGTCAACGTACTGATAGACCTAGATCTAGGTTTAGTCTTTGTGATACATTTAATCCATAAATGTTGAAAAAAAAAGACACACGTTGACACTATTTGTGAATCAAATATATTAATTTATGTATTTACAAATAAATTTCGGACACCCATTTGGGGGCCCCCCTAGGTGGGGGCCCGGGGGGATTTTAAAATTCTCCCCCCCCCCTTAGTTACGCCACTGCCCATAGACATAAATAAATGTAGACTGGAAAAAGGAAATACCGGCAACTTCATGTATCTTGAAAACATGTATATCTATTGTTGTCGGATTTCCGAATTCTGAAAAGTTGCATGATCTTCAGTTTTAGAGATTAAACAAAACTATACTGCTCATAAATGCTGTATAATAAAGTTCACAAAATTGCAAGTCACAAATTTTTGTTTCATAAAACTCTTTTATCGGCCAGTCTATATTTATTTATGTCTATGGAATAGCCCAAATTTTTAGTCGAAGAAATTACAAAAGTTATTTCTCTATTAAAGAAGTTACAAAAGTTATATAATATAAAACCACAGACCTATATATATACTACAATAAACATAAGATGTTGTTGTTTTTTTTTCTGTTTACGATTTATTTAGGTAGATGCTGTTTTACTATTACACACCAAGTATCAGAATTTAGAAAAACCCAGGTTCGTTTCTTGTGTAACGCTGTTCGCTAATTCCGTGCAGATCTAAATAACATCTCTATTTAATAATAATAAGGCTTGTCTTCGGTTCCGAAGATTAACGAGGAATGCAGTATTTCCCGTGGTACGCAGCCCCAGCTGTGACCTACATATTATGCCACAAACAGGGCAAGCATAACAATTGTCCGCCGATGGTCGATTACGATTTTCTTTTCGCCGTCTGCGTCTAACCTCGGCATCAGATTTTCTTTTGGTCTCAAATGTGTATCCCGCGGCCTTTGTGAGTGACCTCCAGCTGTCTCGTTCTGAGGCCGCATGCAACAGGTGCTCTCTTCTATGTCAGCTAAGGCAAATTGGCGCCTAAGCTGATGTTTAAAGCGTTTCTGTGGGGCTCCTCTGTTACGTCGACCACCAATTAGCTCACCAAAAGAAGACTTTATATAAGTATATTAAGATCTATATATATAAAAATTTCATGGGCGTAGCCAGAGGGGGGGGGGTTCTTGGGGTTCAAAACCCCCCCGAAATGAAATCCCCCCCCCTGCTGCGGGGGGGGGGATCGGTATTTATCGACTGATTTTTTGCTTTGATTTTGTTTATTTTAGGTGAGATTTTAATACTAAACTATCACTTGCCCCAGCACAGCAAAGGAGGTTTTGAGTTTAAAACCCCTGCCAAGGGGGTTAAGGGGGTTTTGAGTTTAAAACCCCCTACCAGTGGGATTCGAGTTTAAAACCCCCTACCAGGGGGGTTTGAGTTTAAAACCCTCCTTCCAGGGGTTTTCGCATTTAAATTCCCCTCTTCTATAAAACAAAACAAAAAAAATGCAAACGACAATCCGCCAAATTTTTAAACTCGCTCCAAAATTTATGATAAACCCCCTCTTCAATATGAAAAAAAGAAAATTACTCACTCAAAATTCTATGAGCGTAGCCAAACGGGTTTTGAGTTAACCCCCACCCCCTCTTCAGTAGGGTTTGAAGCTAAAAAAATACTTCTTCAATACCCGGTATAAAAAACACAAATTACGCACTCAAAATGTTATGAGCGTAGCTAAATGAGTTTCGACTCAGTTTTGAATTTAAACCCCCATTCAGCGGGGTTTGAAGGTAAATAATACCTCTTTAATATTAAAAACAAAGCAAATTATACACTCAACATGTTATGAGTATATTCAAAGGTGTTTTGAGATTAAATTCCCCTCCAGTGGAGTTAAAGTGGAGGGAAGCTAAAAATTACATCTTCAATATAAAAAAAAGAAAATACACACTCAGAAATCCATGAGCGTTGCCAATAGGAGTTTTGAGTTTAAACCCCCCTTCAGTGTGGTTTGATGCTTAAAAAATACCTCTTCAATATATAAAAAAAAAGCAAATTACACACTAAAATTATTTAAGCGTAGCCAAGACCATTGGGGGTTTTGAGTTTAAATCCCTCTCCTACAGATGGCTTTTTTAAAAGTTTAAAACAACTCCAGATGGTTTTGAGTTTAAAATACCCCTACAGAACGTTTTGATGTGGAAGACCTCTATCTTCAATATTATTCTAAAGCAAACTACAGTTACTAAATTCTATGATCGTAGCTAAATGGGGTTTTGAAAAACAACATAACCCCAAAGAATTTTTAGTTTAAAACCCCCAACAGATGATTTTGACGATAAAACTTCACTTTTCGATATAAAATCTAAAGCAAACTATAATCACTTAATTCCAAGAGCGTATTCAAGAAAGGTTACATATTTCTACCAGTTGCGGGGCTCAATTAATAAAGTGCAGTGAATAGTCATCTGCCGAAATTGAAAAACACTAAATGTGGCTCAACAAAGATGGCTAAGACAGATTTTAGGAATCAGTTATAGAGATCGGGTCTAAATCAAGGAAATTCTATGCCGAACTGGGAGTCGATCCGTTAGTAAGATTGTGACAGAGCGTCGCATGTGGTTTGCGGGACATGTTCTCCGACAAAATGAATTACACATAAGAAGAGTTGCAATGACATCCTAGTACAATTTGGCGCCACACATTCATGGAGGTCCTCAGAGCAGGTGGGAAGAGGCTTCAGACATTGCCAGTGACAGAATTTTGTAGAAACAGCTTGACTGCAAATGCGCCGAACGGCGTGGGAGGGTCTAAGTCAGTAAGAATAGCACATTACGTTTTTGAAATAAAACTTTTTAATAGCATTAAAATGCACTGTAGATACCTCAGAATATGCATTTTGTTGGCTTTCAATATCAGAAATTAAATTTATTAATACATCTACCATCTAGATTATTCTATATTATAGATCTAGAAAAATTCTAGAGTTAGTCTAGATCAGACTCAGTAGATACACTATCTATACCATATTGACTATTGAATGAACTTCTAGATATACTTTTCAACGTCAAGACCTAATTTACACTCATTTCTGAACAATTCAAGTTGGTGGACTGACAGATAGTGTGACCTCTCTAAATTTGTGCAAAAACACTCTTTATAGTCTTGTCAGTCAAGCTTTCTAACATATTAGAAATAAAAATAATTATGCATTATTATTCCTGTATAATTCTATTTATTATTCCTATCTAGACTAAAGGTACTACAAACAAAGAGTAGTCACATGACTTTGTCTTACAGAAATAATGAAAAGTATGTCTATTTATACAAAGAGTTATTTTTAGTTACGTAGTAATATACAATATTCATTTAGCTAACACTGTAGGTGAATCATAATGCAGCCATGAGATTTTTTTTTATTCATAAGCATATAATAAATAGCATTCTTTTAGACCAATGTCTATCAAAGGCAAGGAGACATCAAATATAAACATTAGGAGAAAACATGACCCCATAACTTAAGGAAATATTAAGAAACTAGAACAGACACAAAATAGAGCAGTGAGATTCATAACAAACAAATATTCACATTTCATTAGAGTAACGCCTTTTAAAAATTCATTAAATTTAGGAACCTTATCTTATCTTATATAATACAGACGTTACTTCAAAAAAGAAGATGATTACGTCCTACGCGTCATGCATTTAGTCATGCATATTAACCAATGACTTAAATTCTGCCAAGTCACTGGTTTTCCTGGCTAGCTCAGGCAACCCATTCCATGCTCTAATAGCACTACGGAAGAAGGAGTATTTGTACAAATTTGTCCTAGCATATGGGACGAGGAATGTGCCTTTATCTTTGTGTCTTTCAGAGTATTTTATTAAATTTTGTTTTTGTATTTGAAGATTATGGTTCAGTGTTTTATGTATTATTGCTACTTTACTTTTGAGCCTTCTGTCCTGAAGGCTTTCTAAATTTAGTGATTTGACTAAAGGTGTTACTCTAGTCAAATGTGAATATTCGTTTGTTATGAATCGCACTGCTCTATTTTGTGTCTGTTCTAGTTTCTTAATGTTTTCTTGAGTTGAGGAGTCCCAAACAGAGGATGCATATTCTATTATTGGCCTAACCAAGGTTAAATAACATTTTAGTTTTATGTTCTTATTTGGTTTATAGAAATTTCTTTTAATAAATCCTAATGCTTTGTTTGATTTTTTTGTAGTTTCATGAGTATGTGGATTCCATGACTGTTTTTCATTTATTATAACCTAGGTATTTTGCGTTTTTAGTCTGTGTTACTGGTTACTGAATAAGATAAGTGGAATTAATTTGTTTTAGTTTTTTTGTTACTCTTAACAACTGACATTTTTCTGGGTGGAAAGACATGCTCCTTCAGGATAGAAGACTTAAAACTAAAGTAGCAATTATACATAAAAACACTGAACCATAATCTTAAAATGCAAAAACAAAACCTAATAAAAATACTCAAAAAAAACACAAAGATTAAGGCCCATTCCTTGTTCTATATGTTACGACAAATTTGTACAAATATTCATTCTTCCCTAGTGCCATAGAATGGGTTGCCTGAAACAGACAGGATAACCAATGACTTAGCAGGGTTTATGTCATTGATTTACATTCATGACTAGATTGACTTAGGAACACTCGTAGGACGTTATCATCACCTTTCTTTTCTTAAGTAACGTCTGTATTTGATAAGATAAGATAAGACGAGGAAGGAAATGTGGGAAAGAAAGAAATGCTAGAAAGAATTCGCTGCTAGCGTCATAACGGATGTCATGATGAAGAAGACTTTTATGTTTAGGTCTTAAGTTATATACTTTAATTTTACGACTGATCTGGTTTATACAATTTTTAAAATCAAGACAATTTTCATTTCTACAATTATTTTTCAGTGTGTTATTGTGTATCGGAAAATGCCAAGTAGGGGTACTTGAAATAAGCTAGTCCTAAAAATAAAAAATACACAGATCTTGGGTAAAAGACTCATCAAATAAAGTACTGTAAATGTGTAGTTTCAGGTCTTTTCTTTTTACAGCCTCTATCGGGTTTGATCCCAACTCCTCGTATTTTCGTTCAGAATTTATTCTTCGATCAGTTACATTTAAATTCCTTGCCTAATAATGTCAGTTTAATTGAAAAAGAGAAATGAAAATTGCAAAAGGTATAAAAGGAAAAAGGTACTTCCAGCCTATTCTAGCTTTGATTCAAGAAACGAAACGCGTCTGCGCAATATCGACCATTGGTAGAATAGTTATATTCGCACAGATTTATTATTGTTAAGTCTAGAATCTAGATATTTAGATACATTACTGGTTCAAACTAGTTGACACAATTACACTTTATATAACCTTTTTTTTTTAAAAAAAAATTTCTTGTTAAAAATCTTTCATTCATTAGTTATTAAGAGCAAATGAATTGCGCTTACAAAGATTGGTCAGCTGTATAAACGAGGACAAAGTGTATACCAACTCACTCTATTTGTCTGTCTGTCTATCTGTCAAGTAAAAAGTTTGTACACATTTTTTCTCACTCAACCTATTTCGGATCAAGCTGAAAATTTGCACAATTATTTTTTTTACCTGACAAAACAAAACAAAAAATTAATATTTTGTGGGCCGCCGCTTTAAAGTTTGAAGCTAACAATATATAACTACAAATCCTTCTTTTTTCATAAGTGATTCGCTAGCAGAGTGGTTAGTGTATTGGCTTGAGGAGGCTTTACCCGCTCGAGTTCGAGTTCAGGTGGTTCACCTTTTTCTTTTATTTATATAAATACAATTAAAAAGCGATCACCCAGCTACCCCGTTCTTTCTTCCCCTACCCCTTTCCAACTTGTGCAGGCAAGTGATAGGTTACTAGAGGATTGAGAAAGCTAAAAGTATGAACTTGCTCTAAACAAAAACAATTGAAAGAATAATATTCTAATCTTACAGATTTATTATTATTCTAGATCTTGTGGGAGTCGACCTTGTGGTATTCTGCCATCTTCTGGAAGCAAACTTTAAAAAAAATATATTTTTTCAAATTAATTATATTGTTTAAAAGAAAGTTTATTTGATACGTGTGTTAGCTTGCCTAAAATGCGCCCAATTATTAGACAATGACAAGCTTGACTAAAATGCGCCCAATTAATAGACAATGACAAGCTTGCCTAAAATTTGCTCAATTAATAGACAATGACAATCAACCCAAAGATACAACGAACTTAAAGGTACTGAGTATTAAGGAGACAGAGAAGCAGCTAGAGTTGAACTCTGACTTAGTGGGAAAAAACATTTGACCTATATTCTATGACAAGAACATTCAGTTCTTAACCTATCCCATGAGCCAATAGTTTTGAAATAAAACTATTTAAAAGTCCAAAGCAAAATGGGAAATAATCAAAACTGCTGGTTTTCAAGTCCACTCTGTAAAAAGAACTATCATCTTTAATGATTTCAACCAAATAAAAACCCTTTTAACGAACAATACAGTGAACGGGGTCGAACAATAGAGGATCCAGTCAACGGAAGCCACAGGAGACGCCCCTTATAGCGCCTTGCACTCCTTCTCAGTGTAGTACCCCGTGGCTCCATTCATTGTGTCTAACTAGCTTAGTCTTGGGCCGGAGTATTCGAATCATAGTATTTCTTTTGGAACAAGTCCAATGAGCAGCAAGGTTTCAGTGTGTGACGCTGGAGTCAATAGACTTGGCTCAACTCAAAAGAAATATGGACTCTTCGTTCTTTCACGGTGTCTGAAATTTAGAGTTGGCAATGGAAAATTTCTTTTCTTTTAACAAATGTATCGAGT
Organism: Biomphalaria glabrata; assembly: GCF_947242115.1. Lineage (NCBI taxonomy): Eukaryota > Metazoa > Mollusca > Gastropoda > Planorbidae > Biomphalaria > Biomphalaria glabrata. Next base: position 19,905,997 of record NC_074719.1, read on the forward strand.
CACCCAGGCTTGTGGTCATCTAGAATGTGCTGGTTTAGCATAAAATTTCATAAAATTAATCACTTTGATACATTTTAACAATTAATAAGTAGTTTTTTATATTATCGCGTGAACTGCGATATGAACGATAGAACACTTAACTAAAGGATTTTTTTTTTCGGAAATGTTTTTTTTCCTTGAGGAATATGAAAAATTGCCCTTTACAAAACAATTGCATCAATTAGATATTCACAATAAGACATTAGTTAGACCAGGTTCACATCTAGCTTCACATTCACTTTCACCTATCCTTTGATCTGTGGACCGCTGGGGCATCACACAAGATCCGTCAACATTCTTTCTTCATTGTTCTCTATCATTTGTCTTTGATAGAATTTCTTTCTGATGTTCTTTCTGAAAATATTGAGACCTGCCTTTTTACCCTCTTGGGTGGACCACATCGGGGACCGATTTTGAGTTTGTGTCTCCACACAAACTGTCTTTGTAAACTTGTAATTCTTAAAAACGCGATTGTATTGAAATAAAGAGAACATGTTAAATAGTAACACTTTTGCTTTTCATTTACCAAACAAAAGTATAATTTTGTAAGTGAATATTTCATATAGTTATACAAGAAAACAAAGACTCTAGAAATCTTTTAATATTCCAAAATATTACATATTTAACAAACATCTCTACATTAGGGGCCACTCTAATCATACACACAATTTAAAATATGACGGAATAGAAAACAAGTTATTACATATCTGTCAAGGGAGTTTGAGTTCGAATACGGATTTAGACAATGACATTAACATTTTCGCTGAGCTCTTAGATCTATAGGTGATTTTGACATATCGATAGAAATCCAAAGATATACAACTTTTTGGTCTATCCGGCGTACTGAATAAGGAAGCATTAATAAACGAAGTTTTTTTTTTTTTGTTCCATACCATATAATGCTTTTAGCAGTTTTCAGTACTGTTGAATCAATATTAGATGTCCTTCATTGTAGCACAAAGAAATGTTTATTATTTCGTTGGCTACAGTGATATTTCAATAAGGCCTTGACATTGATTAAAGTGTCTATTTAGAAATATCTCCCATTAGTCTTCATTTCAAGTTTTTTTTTTTTTTTTTTAAGCTTCCATTACAGATCCAGCTCATTTCTCCAGATTCATTTCTCTTCTTTCTCTCTTGCTTTTAAATCTAAATGAGATGTTAAAGCGCAAACGAAGAGAAGATAACTCCAATAAAAATGTATAAGTTTTGCCCATTACTTTTCCCCAGTGACGTAGCAAGGGATTTGGGAGCCCGGGGGGGGGGGCTTGACTCTTTAGGGGCCCTTGCAATTTAACATTCGACATGACATGAGATAATGTACTTAATAAACCTATAAATCTAATGTGTTGAATACCAGCAACATGGTCACTAATTTACATAACAACAAGCCTAGCCAGATAATAATGCATTGACATTTTAATTATGGTAACAAAAAAATTTAGACACTCATTTGTGGGCCCCCCCTCAGGTGAGGGGGATTTTCAAATTTGGACCCCCCCCCCTTTTCCAACACCCTAGATACGCCACTGCCTATACCGAGCAAGAGTCAATCCATGTAAACAACCAATGAAACACGAAGTAATATTGGACTGAAGAATTTGTTCAAACTTAAACACAAGACGACATTAAGTTGTTGGAGTAAATCGCAACTCAAAGTCTGTCTTGAATTCGAAAAAAAAAGATCGTACAAATTTCTACAAAAGAATACAACAATACAACTCGTAATCTGTTTGAAGGAAACGTCTTTCCCTCCAAGGGCGCCACTTTGATCTACCTCTCCCCATACCACGAGAACTTCATTTGAAAGTCTTGTTCCCACTCCCAACTACTCCACTAGCGGTGTCTGCTTTTTTTATCTGGACAGCTTGCAATTTTTCTTCCTTTCTCGTCTGTTGTTTCCCGGTCTCCCAGAAGCTCGACAATCTCTCGGAGCATAATTGTCTGGAGTCGATTTGTTGCAACAGAAATATCATAGGCACCAGTGTTTGAAAACATTGCGACGGACAGAAAACTTGAGTGGAGAGACGAACTCTTTGGGAAAAAAAATTAATTGGCCGGCTAGTCTTGATTCTCGCGCACAAAGCTGGTGACTAATGTCGATCAAAGATGTGAACTCTCTCTCTGTATAGAGTCTCACTCCCTGCGATTAGTAAGTTGTTTGGTGAGGTGGATGTCGAGCGCTCAGGTGGTGGCATCCTTTTCTCCCATTATCCCATACGATGATCACACACATTAATCTTTTTAACGGCGTGAAGTCACTGCCTCTTTCATCTAGGGCATTCTATTAAAGACCATCTACCCAGCCTCACAGTGGTAAACTACGACGTGGCTTGGACCCGGGGGGGGGGGGAGGACAAATCTCACAGGGCAGTGCATAGAATGTGTCTCCAGCACGCCCCTCCAACCTAAACAAGAATACGTAGAGAATTAATGTAGTGGCACACCCGATTGAGAACCACTGATAGGAAACAGGTGTAACCACTCAGTTGAATAGAAGCAATAGAAAGGATATAGAAAGGAGATAGAGCTTGCTGATACAGGACTACAATGCACTAGAAAGACGTTTATTGAATTCAACTCAAAGCTATTAAGGTGCTACAGGGGCTTGGATTCCTATACAAACGCAGTATATTATATATATATATATATATAACAAAAACATATACTGGGTTTAGCTATCTGGGCAGCAAAAGAGTACACTCGTCTTCACTAAATTTATGAAAAGAGGAAGGTCACAAAAAGAGTGGATCGACTGAATTTCAAACCTTAAGACTTAAATGTCTCGAACAATAAGTATTACACGAATAAAAGTTGACTATCTCTATGAAGAACGTAAAAACTCATGGATATTTGATACCGTCTTTAAAACAAAGTTTTAAATTGCTGAATAAACACACACACACTGTTTTGTAGAGTGGTAAGAACTAGACACTTCTCGACATGAAATAATGATACTATTACGTTTCTGGCCAGCAAGGAAATCCTACAAATAAACACTTGCCAGAGTGTATCCTCTCGGGTTCATCAAAGATTGACACGTGACCTAGGATGATAAGATGGTTCAATAATGTATAGCACATCTTCAAAGTACTTCAACATGTAGTAGGGAACTGAAGAATGGAATCAATACATCTTAAGTAACGTATTGCTTTGGACAAACAGTGCATTTCAATAGACACTTTTTAAACCAAGATGTCCTCGAGTAGTGGATGTAAACAGAGCTCCACAACATTCACTGAAGACTTGCAGACATTTTTTTTGTTCAGTATCGATAGAATAGTTTTGTCTGCTCCTTATACACACATTTCTTGTGTATTGTGGACTCTATAAGTTTTGACATTCTTGTACAATAAAATGTTTTAGTGCTTTTTTTTTTTTTTCAACTTAACATCGCTCTGAAAACGAGGCACGAATTTCGATTGCACAACTTATATTGCGATATCTATACATTATTCACTCTTGCTGCCATTGGACATGACGTCACACTTGGTAAATAAAAGATTGATTTCAAGAGCCATGCATATAACGATGACAAAATAATAATAGCCAGATAAAATAATACAAAAACAAGGATTTAATACAATAATATGAAAGCATTGAACACGTGTGTTTCATAGTGTTTTTGCTAAGCAGGCTTTGGTCCTGTGATTGTCGTATGTCACTGTTTTATTGGCCGTCAGTAGTTCATGCTTTTACGGTATGATTTCAAGGAATGATTTATTTTATAAAGTTGACTTCAGATAAAGAAATTAACACTTAATCTCTCAGGCTGCGTTGGGGTTCCACTAGTATCGTATGGCTTGTAAATGGATCCCAGAACTAATAGAAGTTTGAGAACCGCTGATCTAGACTAACAATAATGCTTGGCGCGATTGGAAATATTTAAAATATTTTCATTGTTTAGCGCAACTTTTATGCTTTTAGAATGCTCAGTGCGCCATGGTCCAATCACTTTTGTGGATCAGTTGAGGGGAGGGGGGTATCTGGGAGAAGGTTTCTGTTCTTCCTTTTTCAAAAGCAATCTTTTAAACCCGTTGCTAGAGAATAAATTCAATTTCGAGGTCTCAAACGTCCATTATAAAAGCCGGACGCGTTAGCCGAGCTGGTTCCAGTCATTTCATCCTCGGTCACTTCATCCCCTGGTCATTTCATCCCCGGTCATTGCATCCTCGGTCACTTCATCCCCTGGTCATTTCATCCCTCGGTCATTTCATCCCCAATTAAATAAGTTTTATTTTTCATTGTTTAATTGTGCTGTTAAGGCTTTGACTTTAAGCCCTCATTTTATCTAATATACAAATATGATTGTGTAGAATGCTTTTTGATATTTTTTTGACATGTTAATAATGCGTTTACAGTGTTTCCACTTCCACTTTGCATTCTTGATGAGAAATCTTATAACATACTGTACATCTGGGTGTGTACTAAGCTATAGCACTTCTATTGGATGTAGGGGATGTAATATTATAATATTATCCTGCGCATGACGTAATGATCAAAGTCCAAGGTTTGGTGGAAGTATTGAAAATCATTTGAGAGATAGAAGTGCGAATGGAATAATTTTGACCATGCCGCTGATAACTTATCATCAAAGGCCAAGGTGTGGTGGAAGTACGACTATGTTTCACTTTATTTTATGTCATATATAAGCGTCAATTTTCAACCTTGAAATAAGATTTTTATACATGTTAAAGTTTTATAGTTTTTATTGGCTTTTAATTTTATTCTTATCAAATGACCACTTTTTGTCATTTATATAAAAAAAATGACTATATTAAATATTGCTCATTTCATGATTTTTACAATTACTATTTGTTAGATAAAAGTATCAGATGATGAAAATAACAGGGGATGAAATGACCAGGAGATGAAACGACCGGGGGATAAAATGACCAGGAAATGAAATGACAGGGGGATGAAGTGACCGGGGATGAAATGACCAGGAGATGAAACGACCGGGGGATAAAATGACCAGGGAATGAAATGACAGGGGGATGAAGTGACTGGGGATAAAATGACCGGGGATGAAGTGATCGGGGATGAAATGACCGGGGATGAAGTGACCGGGGATGAAGTGACCGGGGATGAAATGACCGGGGATGAAGTGACCGGGGATGAAATGACCGGGGATGAAATGACCGGGAATGAAACGACCGGGATGAAGTGACCGGGATGAAGTGAATGGGGATAAGGTGACCGGGGATGAAATATCCGGGAACCAGCCGAGCTACACAAGTACTTCAACAAAAATAGAATTTTTGTAGTGTATTTTTTTTGCGAACTACCTAATTCTCTACACGAGGTTTATCTCCCATAAACTTAGTGCATATTGTTATAAAACAATATTATTTTGTTTAATTACGACCAATTAATTAGCTCCTTGTTTAATTTAGTGATTCAAGTGTTGTCATCGATAATGAATAATTGTGCTATGTTTCAACTTGATCTGACAATGGAAAGTGTTAGAAATGACGTGTACAAGATTACACTCAGCCAGACAGACGGAGCGAGCTGATCTAAGCTTTGTACAAATCTGACCTCATGTTTCACTGGTTCTCTTGAAATGTAACTTCCACTGAGTGAAATCTACGGACTTTGAAGCATATTAGAACAACAAGCACAATACAAAATATTGCTTTTGAAAAAACAAAGCTTATATTAATGTGTATCCAGGGCAGGTCCTACAGATTGCGGGACCCTATTCGAAAAGGATTGCGCGGGGCCCAGTCTGGGTAGGGATAAGGATAATAAGTGAAAATTAAGATTTTATATTAGAAAATAAATTCATCTTTGCATTTTATTCATACTTTACTAAGTACAAAATCACTGTCAAAAATTAACTTTACGAGCCATATACAGTAGATAGTAGTTTTCCAACAAAAAGCTGATAACTATTTGGAATCAGATCTGCCTTTTAGATTTACTATCGACTAGCAAAATATCCCTTTTGTTTTTTGTATTTTGTTAAGAATTCGAGATAGATTCAGATCTATATTTATATGCCAGTGAGTATTAAAGTAAATTAAGTATTTGAACTTCTTGTTTTGGTTAAATTTCGCCTTATTATTATATTTTTATTATATGAAAGCTGACTATGCCATTTTTTTTAATCGCGAGTGGAATTGGCATTTTTCATATTGAATGACATCCCTAAATGACAATTATGTCTGTTTTAAGGAGAATGGCATCAGTTTTCAGAAAATTTTTAATAATTTCAGTAGATTTTCATGACTTTTTTCGTATATTTTGCAATTTCAGGAGAATTCCAGGAACCCTTTAATAATTATATAAAATGTTTTAATTTAATATTTTACACCTAGAATTCGCGCGGGGCCTATGAAAGTGCGGGGCCCACTGTGGCTGCATAGGTTCCAGCGGCCTATGACCGGCCGTGTGTGTATCAATTAGTTTGGATCAGTCATGTAATTAATTAAATTTGTAATAGATCTAGACTAGCAATAATAAATGTGTGCGATTAGAAATGTTTTTTTTTTACCAATAGTTTTTGTTTAGCGCAATTTCATACTTTTAGCTTTCTCACTACGCATGATCCTATCACTTGTCTGGACCAGTTGTAAAGTGGGAGAAAGAACGGGGCTTCTGGGTGATCCCTTTTTAAATGTATTAAAAAAAAAGGGAAGGGCCTGGATTCGAACTTTTGGACTAAAGCCTTCTCAGGCTTCTCTAGCCAAGGCGGTAACCACTCTATTAGCGTAGAGTCTATGACCATGGAAGATTGTAGAGTTATCTCTCTTGTTTCTAGTTCATGTTTGTGTTTATCTAGACTAAGACGGCAGCTTAATATAAAAGGGACTAATTCAGCTTCAGTCAAGTACTATTTCTTTCCTTTGTTTGATATATCAAACAAAGTCGTTTATTATTACCAATAGTTAATTAACTAATTGGTTAATTTTTAAACGGATTCTTGTGTTGTTAGGTAAAAGAAATAATTGTGCGAAATTTCAGCTTGATACGAGACTGGGTGAAAGAGAAATAACGTGTACAAACTTTTTACCAAACAGACAAGACAGAGTGAGTTGATATAAGCTTAGTAACAAATGTCAACTTTTTTTTTTCTTTTTTACAATATTCATGTCACTCCTTCATGGAGGTTGGACGCTGATCACGAATACAGCGCTATTTGCCTTGAAATTTAACAATGTATATCGCAGAGAAAAGAATTACTAGCTCGATGGCCTGGCCACATGGGGAAAACTCTATTTTGCGTGTTATAATTTTTAAAAATAAAAAATAAATAGATATAAATTTGACTAGAAAGTTACAAATTTAGGTCTAGAGCCAACATGGCATAATCAGCCGTATACCGTAATTATGCGATAACAGTAAATTTAAAGTTGCTTCAATTTTATTAACGTTTATATACGTTGATTATATTTTACATAAATCTAATGTATATTACATTTACCATCTAGAAGTATATCTAGATTAGATCTTCAGAGTTCAAAAATCAATACTGTAGGTTTAAAGTTAAATGCGTGCAATCAACTTCAAGACATTTAAGCATCTGACAGTCATGGGTTTGATTCCTGAATTGAATCAATTATTTAAAAAAATATATATTTTATTATATGTGAAGTTTAATGATGGGTGTTTGTTTGTTTTTTAAATTTATTTTTAAAATATTTTTCTTCTTTCTTTCTTTCACGATGTTGAAAATTCATTCTATTAAAAATTATGATATATCATAATGGAAGTAAAATATTCTAAATAAAATCGAAGCCATCGTTTTGTAGTTTTTTTTTTTAGTAAATTTTTCAGAGATGAATTGATTTTAAAATTGATGAGATCGTCTATCACTTGATCAAATGTAATAGTTCTTTATCCCTGCCATGCGCAGTCCGTCCTCCCTACTTGATTTCTCAAGTTTTCGCTTGGAAGGCGACGCCTCATTTATTATTGAAAAAGCCTCGGCGATGATGCCATCCTGCATTCATGAACGCCTCGAGACGTCTTCGAGCACCAGACGTTTGGCCTAAGCGAAATTATAGCGTTTTGTATTAGTAGTCGCGACATATCAGCTATTTCACCAGCCTCAGGTCGACCTATTTTAATATTTTTTTATATACTTTTGTAGTGACTAGGAGGGCAGACACAATAGAAACTCGTTTAATCAATGTTTGAACGTATCCTTTATATGGATAATTAGATTGGTTGATGAGTTCAGACTTTACAAAGCCGCGGTTTGTCAATGCGGTTGAAACAATTTGACATTGACTGGCCGTCGCAGTCAGCTCCTTGTAATGTCTAGCACTGCAGCCTTTGACATGTGATCTAGACCATTGTCCTACAAACAGAGTTGATCCTGCGCCTGCGCGTTTGTCGGTCCAAGTGTCGATGTAGTTAATGTCATTGTATGTATGCAACGTCTTTGTCTCAGAGACCAGCAAATATTGCATGAAAACATCAGGTTGGCTTTCTAGAGAGATCAGAGAAATATCAATGAAAATCTAAAAAATAAAATAAAAAACTTGGCAAAATATTCCTTATAAGAATGTCAAAGCTTCTCACACTCTTTTTCTATTAGCTACCCATAGGATTTAAGATGACATTTGCTCTTCTGCTTGGAGTAGTAAAAAGCGTATTCTTTAATTTGTTAAAATATTTTGAACATGACAAGACATACATAACTTGGAGCTCATTACCAAGAGGGGTGTCAGATTTTCATCCCATTTATACAGGCTCCAGAAAAGAATTTGTTATACAAATCACTTGTAGATACTGCGCGGTGACCTAGCTTTGAATCTTATTTACTATCAAAACAAAAAAAGAATTCTTGCATGACTACGGGGGGAAAGGAAAAAAAAACATTACGTCACATCCATGACTCAAAATATATCGAATCAACAGATCAACAAATTCAATATACACGCAATTAAAAAAAACTTTTTAGAAACCTTGTTTAAATTGACTGAAATGGTAACACTTTTAAATAAATCATAACTTAACATAATTCAATTAATTTTGTTAGTTAATCTCCTGGTCTTCAGGTCTTGTAACTTATGCTATCTTGCATGTTCAGATTCCCTTTCGCGCTTTGGGTGGGTGGGGGAGACCACTGTTCAATCGCTGCCATGTCTCATTATTGCAAGGCTTATCTCCCGTTAGCTTAGTACATAGTCCATGTAAACAAAATTAATTAATTACCAGGAATTCATTAATATTTGATAAATTTATTGATTGATTCATTTGTGTTCATCGACAATCAGTAATTATGCAAAGTTTCAACTTGATCCAAAATAAGCACCGAAGAATAAATCACTAAGAAAACTAAACTCAATGTCCGACTTAGATCTATTGATATTGTACACTGAAGACTTCCAGCCCTACCTAACACAACAGGTTTGATACAGGCACAAAAGGAATACAAGTTACTATTCGTTATGGCGTAGTTGCGAAGTAGTAGATATAGTAGTACAGCGACGAAGGAGCCAGAGGGATGGACACTGTTCACGTTTTTTCGCCTTTTTTTTTGCGCGGACACTACGCAGCCATTTTAGGGGAAAGGTCAAATGAAGCGAGCTGAAGAACTACCCCCCCCCCAACTACGTATACAATATTTTATATATTAATATATTTGGAAATTTGATTATTGGAACAATCCTCATTCATCAATGTTTTGGTATGTTCGAGTCAAAACAAAGAAAATGGTAATTTTTTTTTAACGCAATTGGGAATATACTTAATCAAGTAAAGCAATAATTGGCAGTTTAAACGCCTAACCATTTCTAAGATATTTCTGTTCACATTAGCTGAACAGACTTGTACGATGGCCGAGTTAACTATTCTGTTAGCATTGAAACCGACATGCAAACATAGTTGAGGAATTACCACTGTTCGTTCGCATGTGTCAAGGTGAGTTTTAGAGGTTTTACTAGGGGAGGATGTAATTCAACAGGATTCTCTCTCTCCCCCCCCCCCCCCCCCCCCATGGACAGACTGATGCAGTAATGAACGAGCGCAAATTAAAGTAACATTGAAGTAAGCCAATAGAAACGTGAATCAAATGGTCATCACTCGTTGTATCAACAAACATTTCATAGAACAAGTCATGGACATAAATGTATAGCACAATGCATTGTACAACAGTGGCGTAGCTAGTGTGTGGGGGGGGGGAGGAATGGGGAAAATTTGAACCCCACCCCCGGACCCCCACTTGAGGTGGGCCCCCAAATGAGTGTTTTTTTTTGCATTAAATATTAAATATTACGCCAAATGTCGGGCCCCCCATTGAGGTCAAGCACCCCAGCACCAAAATGATGCAAATGATGATACGCCCCTGTTGTTCATATCAAACTTTGTAATATGTAGTGTAACTTGGGAATAGATAAGACACCTCTCACACCATAACACAATACCACAGCCAACAGAAACAACTCTATGAGCGGAGACATTGGCACCCTGTAACACAGAATAAAACCGAGATTTAGCGATGCCGCTAAACCAAGAAAACTTAGCATACCAGAACATCAAGCCTGATAAAAACATCTGTGTACTTACGTAATCGTTACAAAAGCGAAATAGTGGACACAGTAGCACATAAAGAACATTCAGACCAAAGAGGAAGATCAAGTAACTAAGTCTTACTTAGAGTCTTAGACTTACTTAGTTCACATGTCCCCCCCCCCCCCAAAAAAAAAAGGGCTATAAAAACATAAAAAAAACATTCACGCTCACATACACTCATGTCACCATTGAGATTTATGAGAGAAAAAGAAACCCCTACTATTGCTAGTCTTAATATCTCTGTCACCACCGCGTCAATGTCTCTCTCTTCTGTTATCAGTTTAAATCTAGCCATCCAATCCATTACCTCCCAATTTAAAGTCTAAAGCCAAATTCTGTTTACTTCTAACGACTTGTGCGATGATTCGGTCTTGAGTTTGACATTTTTAACTTTAGACTATTTTCTGAGTCAACAAACACTGACCTGCAATCAATTCACTGGGGCCTTCAACGCTCCTCTGTTTTGTACCCCTCCCATCTTTACATCCAGGCCATCATTCGCCAAAGAAATGAAATAAACAGGGGAGGGAGGCGTGCAAGGATGTGGAACAAAACAACACTATCCCTGCCCAACAATCTTTTGTCTACAGAGTTTTTAATGCGACACCCTCCCGCCACCCCATCCCTATTTTCACACACGCACATACACACACACACTGTGAATTACTGCTGTTGAGGCCTTTCTAGAAAAGCAGGCAAGGTCCAGTAACTGCGTGAGTGTGTATGTGATTGTTTGTTGTAGTAACAGTCGCAGTTACCCCCCATCTCAATAGACTACGGATTAGGATCTCCCGAAGCGTGTAACAAGGCAGCATCTCTGCGAACAGTTTCAGAAAAGAAAAAAAAAGCTTCTCGAGAAAGCTGCACGGAGCAGTGACAGGCTGGAGAGCGGGGACAGAGGTCATCAGACCTGCCTGGTGACTGGACAACAAAAATATTGCGGCCTTTTCATGGAATGATTTTAACCGATTAGTGAGCCCCGCCATGGTCGGCCTAGTCTGTGTTTCTCAGTCCGATAGGACAATGGACACCCAAATTGGGTTGCAATGTCCAATAAACAGTGACCATGTTTTTCTAATCGAGCAGACAACCTTTTTTTTATCTCTAGAGACTTGCGAATAGACAGACTGATGTGTTCTATATAGTTTTGTTTAATCCTAAAGATTTAGATGTTAGTTAAACGGGAATATTTTTTCCACCCCCAATCCCCTGGCCCTCGAAAAAATCCTGGCTAAGCACATATATACATCTTCTACACTTTTCTAATTATTGGCCTTTAGATTTAGACATAGAAGACAGTGCGCAAATGTTACTGAACATCAATTTATAACAAGATCACTTAGAGAGTTTCCAATTTCAGAGGCGGCCCCCATCAAATTCACCAATGTTTTGATCGTTTAAAGAAATTTGGCGTTATTTTTCACATAAAAGCAAACAGTGCAACACGTTTGTCTTTGATAAGACACTTCTAACTCTTCTGGAATAAGTAGAGTAGCTTTAAGTGATCACCTAAGATCAGCATGGAAACCTCCCGATACAGTGTCCGTGGCACCTAGTGAGGTAGCTCAGGGTGTCATCCCTCCCCATCAACTTTCTTGAAATCTGTTCCAATGAACACTATTGCTAGTTGGTTCTTTTTTTTTTTTTTTGTTGAACCAATACAGTGAGTTGATTATTTACTTTTATTGACTTTTAATCAAATGTACCAATGCTAATTACATTTATTCAAATTTTATTGCATATTTTACAATAATATTTAATCAAAATTATAAACAGACTTAACATCATATGAACAGGTTTCTTTTGTTATACTTTAAATGGTATAGCGTTGTGCTGTATCATTTACACTTACACTACCATCTAGATGTGTCAAGGCATATTTAGGCATATATCTAGAGATTTTATTATTATCTTTTCCCATGTGTCTGCTTTTAACAAGTTATAATTTTTTCAACTTAGTTGTCACCCCCCAAAATGGTGTCGACTGGTGCGGACCGCACCGCTCACACCCCCTCCCCGTAGTGACGCCACTGCTCCAAGATATATCTCGAGATTTTATTATTATCTTTTTAAATGTGTCTACTATTGCCTAGTTATAATTTTTCAAACTTGGTTGTCACCCCCAACATGATGTCGACCGGTACGGACCGCCCCCCTCGCCCCGCCCCCCCCCATTACGCCACTGCTCCTAGATACCTACTTCATCCCAATAATTTCGATTAATATATTGGAGTAGACGTAGTAAGAAATAATAAAAGTGAGCCTGCACAACTTAACACACTTAACAGGTTTCACAGCATAGGCTAATACACTATCGTGTGGCCAGAACAACGACCAACCGCCTTTACTTTTCCCCAACTAATGTCAGGTACCCATTAAGGCTGGGTGGACTCGGAGTCGCACAAAGATCCAGAAATTAAAAAAACCCAGCCTTCACCAGGATTTGAACCCGTGACCCCGGTCAGCCACCTCACCTCGTAGTTCTAATGGGAACCTGACATTAATTGGGGAAAAGTAAATGCGGCTGGTCGTTGTGCTGACCAATGACACCCTCGTTAACTGTGGGCCACAGAAACAGATGACCTTTACATCATCTGCTCTATAGATCGCAAGGTCTGAAAGGGGAACTTTATATTTTTTAATCATTAAAACCAGTCAATTGTTATCTCTTGGCCGACAAAGAAAAGTCTTCATAGATGTCCAACATTCAGGCTGCGTTTAACTTGTACTTTTCATCTGATCTAGAATTCACAGGCCACATTCAAACATTGTTTTAGAGTGAAGAGAACACAGGTTTTGTCGGATGCATTTCTATCATTTTTTTTTCACTTGAATAATCTACAGTCATATTCTACAACACACACACAGATGGCGGCCATACGTCAGTTCAGACGATCAAAAATGCCTCAGAATATGTTAAAATAAAGTTAATGAAAAATTAAGATTCCAGGAGAGGAAACAATAAAATAAAATGGTTGAACCGAAGCAACGTCATTGTTTTAATTAAAAGCTCGCATTAAAATATTTTAAATGTGGGGGGAAAAAAGGGGGTAGAGAAAGAAAAAGAAAACGACCCCAGACGATTGAATTTATTTCACGGGTAAAAAGTCTAATTAATTATAGAGCGGCTTGACAATTCGTCCTGAAGAAAAGTAGCAAGCCATGACTTCTCTGCCAGCCTGTGTAAGCGATTATGCCGTCTTGGACAACAGAACAATGTGTGACAGGTAGCACTAATGTATTAAAACACAGCGCTCTTTAATGTGTACATTTAGCGGACATGCATGGGCGGAGATTGCTTCATATTTAATTATGTGTGGCCCTGTGCGGTTTGATGTGTTTCATCTTAAAGCCAACAAAAGGCAGTCCGCTTAAGTTTGGTCAAAGAGCAAAAAGTTATGGGTGACAAACTTCGTATGACACCGTAGAGACAACTAAAATGGCTGACCTGTGTTCGTGGGTCAAAGCGTTTAGCTGTCAGACAGAAGTGCGTGTGCATGGTGAAAATGCTATAGATTCTAATAGATGTAGTCGACATCGATACTAACGCTGGTATCGATGTACGAGTCTGCAGGCAAAGTCTTTGGCTCGAGACTCAGAAAACACATTTCAATACATCAGGGCACTGGTTCTGGATCAAGTGAGTTTTATCTAGGGCGGCTGTAGTCACAGTCTTCGATTGCTGACTGGCCTTTTAGTTTGCGATTCGTTAGATCAACACTAAATTTAGAGGTAAACAGTAAACATGAACAATAGTAAACATGAATTTTAGGCAATGTCTTTCCATTTCCATATTTTCTTCTTCTGGGTTCTCATTACAATGTTTGAGGGTTCAGATAATTAGCTATCTGAGAGGAACAGCGCAGTGGTATCCAGATAAGGCAGCCCTCCAAGCAGTTGTTCTTCTATATAATAATAATAATCTTTATGATCCATAAGGCCGCCTAGGGCCTCCAATCGGTAGGGACCTAGCAAAGGACAAACAAAACAAAAAAAAAGAGAAAGATTGCAAACATGGATTAGATCTGAATAGAGTAGAGAACTATTGCTCTAAGTTCACAAGGCTAACTCTTATCTCTACTAGGGAAATTGGGATCTATGAATTTCAGCTATTTGCCCATTTAGATGTGGGTAGATTTTTAAAAATAATTTATGCCATTTTATTTTTACCTGTTTCTTTTTATTTATTTTTTTAAAATTGGGGCAACCAAATTTACTTCGCCTAGGGCCCTCAACTATCTAAGGCTGGCCCTGAAGCATAAATAACAAACTAGAAATGGTACTTTTTAAAAATAACTTATCAATAAGATATGTCCATCGTATGGATTTCAGTATACAAGACCAAGCCAAATTGATTACAACGAGGGCGATGCGTGACCCCAATCTGCGTAAGACTTAATTGATATTTGTATGACGCCTGTAGAGACTCTGAATGACGTATATTACGTATATTAAATAATAGTCATCCAATTTTAAGGTTAATTAACATTGCATGCAGTATAACAAATAACGAAGTAGTCCCAAATGTAACCTAATGTCTACCTTTTCCACGTTCAACGCAGACAAATTAAGTTTATTTCGGAAGTCCATTTAAGTTCTCCTTCATTGTCTTCATCTGTCGCTGACGATAGCTCTTCATTTGAATAGAGTATATGTGTCCTGCGCAATGTATAAGAGTATTTATTCAATATCTCTTTTTGTGGAGCCTTTTCCTGACAGGTGCTCTCCTCTATGACACTCTATGTGGACGCAAGCGCTTGTTGCGTTTAAAGCGTTTTCCATATGAGTGTGTGTGTGTGTGTGTATATAGGGCAGGGAGAGATGTGTTTACCTACTTACTCTATCCTTCTGACTCCAACAGGAGCAAAGGGAGCAGTACTTCAGACTCTGTTCTGGGCGATTTCCCCCTAAATTTTGACCCATGTCCATCCTAGCGTCTTTGTCTCTTGGTCTACAAATCTCCTCTATTTCTGCTTTGGTCTCCCAGACTTTCTTTTCTCCTGTGGATTCCAGTCTTGAACCTGTCTCGCAATGTCGACTGCTGTTCTTCGCATTGTGTGCCCAATCCAACCCCGTTGGCTTCGTTTGATTCCTTGTTCTATTGGTGTTTACTGAGTTGTTTCCCATGGTTCTAAGTCTTCTCTTGAGATGTATACAGAAGGTGTCAAGAAGGACACAACTTTCTCTTTAATTCTTTACGATTTAATATTTGTGAAATGTGAGAACTTACAAATAAAAAATTAAATTAAAAATAAATAAATAAATAAAAAGCCCACAAAAGAGGCAGGAGGGCCCAAAAAAGAGGCCAAGAAAAGAAGACTAAGGCTTAAGGATTCCTATGATAACAAAGCTAAAATTGAATAGCGCAAATTCTGAGGTTTCCTATTTAAAAAAAAAAATTGATCATATCATTACTTATTATATATTTATTTCACAATACCAATCTTAATAACTGCTCTTATTTCCTACATTACAGACGTTCATACTTATCCCAATGATAAATTTTCAATTTATATAAATAGCTAAACAAATTCCAAATTGAACATTGACTGTAGTTCAAGCATTAACAAATGATTTTATTTTTTAAAATAGATTAACTCTTCTTAAATTGTTTTCCAAATTATTTCCCAAAATTCCCCCCCCCCCCAACTCTTTTGTCTCCCAAATAAAAAAAAAAGATAAAGAGATTGACTCAAGCTTTGCTTTGTTCTTTAATCAGCGACACAATCCCATCACAGGCCTGTACGACGTGGCAAGGAACCATTGGTCTAAACTTCCCACAGGTTGTGACGTTGCAGGTCAGTGTTCAGGCCTTCTATAAGGAATAGCCTGGCGCAATGTTTTCCTCTATATACGCCCCCCCCCCCCCCCAACGAGCCGTACAGCTCGGCAATCGCTCCATTACAGGAAGTTCCAGGTCAATCGTTCAGACAGGGCAGGCAGTTCACAAAGTGGAGCAAAAGAGTGAGAAAAATGGAGAGGGGGGGGGGGAGAGAAAAGACAGACGGAAGAATGAATCATTTGAACAAACTTCCTACATAAGTTATTGAAGTGTGTGTGTGTGCGTGCGAGCGCGCGCCTGTGTGTGTATATATGTATTAATATTTGTTTCCCACTCTGTGTGTTCTATGTAAGACGTAATTTGATCGAGAGGCCTCCATGTGGTTTGATGATAGGCTTGAATGGCTGATAGAATAACTAAACGAGCAATTTTCTGACTAGCTCTGGCGAAGGAACAATTACACACACACACACACACACAAACTGCTCTAGTTTTTGTGTTTAGTCAATAATTGATGATTGCGAAAATTAAACCAAATATTCTTTGAGATAGAAAGAAATTCCCAACAACGGCCTTGTACTTTATATTAAAGAGGTGAGCTTTATTATTGAGTCAGTCGAGCGTGAAGCTGGTCCATTTGATTGTTGAGTGTGTGTGTGGGGATGGGGAGCTTTCAGTATGAACTAGAGGGTGATACGAATAAGTGAGATGAGTGAAACAAGAAAGTGAAATGAGAAAGTGAAATAAGAAAGTAAATCAAGAAAGTGAAATAAGAATGTGAATCAAGAAAGTGAAATAAGAATGTGAATCAAGAAGTGAAATAAGAATGTGAATCAAGAAAATGAAATAAGAATGTGAATCAAGAAGTGAAATAAGAATGTGAATCAAGAAAGTCAAATAAGAATGTGAATCAAGAAAGTCAAATAAGAAAGTGAATCAAGAAAGTGCAACAAGAAAGTGAAATGAGAAAGTAAATTAAGAAAGTGAAATAAGAAAGTGAAATAAGAATGTGAATCAAGAAAGTGAAATAAGAATGTGAATCAAGAAAGTGAAATAAGAATGTGAATCAAGAAAGTGAAACAAGAAAGTGAAATGAGAAAGTGAAATGAGAAAGTAAATTAAGAATGTGAATCAAGAAAGTGAAACAAGAAAGTGAATCAAGAAAGTGAATCAAGAAAGTAAATCAAAGACTACTTAGTTATTTGTTATACTGCATGCAATGTTCCTAAACCTTAAAATTGGATGACAATTATTTAATTGTCTGTTAGGTAGATCGTAATTAGGAGTACGTAGACACGGGAAATACTCTCATTCCCATTCATCTACGGACTCAAAGACTTAATATTAATTCCGTTCAGTTCTCATCGTGGCCTAAGTCTACATTATGTTTGTTACAGCGCTATATACATTAAATTATCATTACTAATTTTACTATCATTGTCATCTATCTATTGTTATTATAAAGAAAAATCAAACCATATGGTCAGTACAACAAAGAATGGAATCTAAAAGTAAATAGAATAAAAGATGACATACTGTGGGAACTTGGTAAGCATTATGACAAATCAAATGAAATGGTAAGCATCATACAACTAAAGCAAACAGTCTAATAAAGGAAGATTTTGATGTTAAAACCCCCTCCAAAATTTACGATAAACCCCCTCTTCAATATAAATAAAGCAAATTACTAACTCAAAATTCGATGAGCGTAGCCAAAGGGGTTTTGAATTTAACCCCACCCTCTTCAGTAGGGTTTGAAGTTAAAACATACCTCTTCAATATAAAAAAAAGCAAATTATGCACTCAAAATGTCATGAGCGTAGCTAAATGGGTTTTGACTTAGTTTTAAGTATTTCCCGTGGCTGCGCAGCCCCAGCTGTGTCCTACATAATTTGCCACATCCAGGGCAAGCATTATCCGCATGTGGTAGATTTAGATTTTCTTTTCGCCGTCTGCGTTTGTCCTCGCCAGCGGATAATAATAAAAACAAAGCAAACTATACACTCAAAATGTTATGAGTGTAGTCAAAGGGGTTTTGAGTTTAAACTCCCCTATGTGGAGTTTGAAGTTAAAAAATAACCTCTTCAATATAAAAAAAAACAAATTACTCACTCTAAAATCTATGAGCGTAGCCAAAGTGGTTTTAAGTTTAACCCCCCCCCCCCGCCAGCGTGGTTTGAAGCTAAAAAACACATCTTCAGTGTAAGAAAAAAAGCAAATTACGCACTCAAAATGCTATGAGCATTGCCAAAAGGGGTTTAGAGTTTAAACCCCCCTTCAGAGGGGTTTGATGCTAAAAAAAAAATACCTTTTCAATATAAAAAAAGCAAATAACACACTAAAATTATTTGAGCGTAGCCAATCCAAATGGGGTATTGAGTTTAAACCCCTCTCCTACAGATGGCTTTTTTTTTTAAGTTTAAAACCCCTCCAGATGGTTTTTAGTTTAAAATCCCCATACAGAGTGTTTTGAGGTGGAAAACCTCTATCTTCAATATTATTCTAAAGCAAACTGCAGTTACTAAATTCTATTACCGTAGCTAAATGGGGTTTTGAATAAAAAAAAAAAAAAAACTCCAGAGATTTTTTTAGTTTAAAACCCCCAACAGAAATAGTACTTGGTGGCGGGGCTCCCCCAGACCCCCTTGCTGGCAATGGCGGAGAATCTACACTTTTTCCACTAACTCCCGGAAGAACTTATTCTAAGGCACAATAAACCTCTTCTGAAAGAATGAAGGGTCAGAATGTAATAAAGATTATGTACACACACACATAAATACATATAAAAAAAAATTTCGCGATGGGGGGAGGGCGGGGGAGAAAAAAAATCCCCCCAACCCCCCCCCCCGAAAAAAAAAACTAGCTACGCCCATGGTGTAGATTCTTATCTACATGATCAGCATTGTCAAAAAAAAAAAAGCCTAAAGAACAATTTAAAAACTGGTAGAAAATTGCAAATAAAAAAAAAATATTTTGTGTTTGTCCGTTGGATTAACACTTTCTCTTTTATCCAACACGCTTTCTTTTATTTATAAAACGATCATCGTGGCAGCCGGAGAGATTCAAAGATTAAATAATGTGAAACAAGACATTAGCATTGCAGTTTCTTATCTCATTCCCAGACTGCCTTCACTGACGTCACATCCGGGCTCTAGCGTGAAGCCGTCTGCTGTTAGGCTTGAATTCCTTGGAGTATCCTGAAAAAAATGGCGGGAAGGTGGAGGCAAACTAAAAAACAACCCGTTAGTTTGCGTCTTTAATTTTGTCGATTTCTCATATGTTGCTTTAAAATGATTTATTTCAATTGATAGAGATTGGATATTGAGAATGGGACTCAAAGAAATTGAGAATGAGAGTATAATACAGAGAGGGAGTCAAAAAAGAACAGAGAAAAGAAAAGAGAGAAAAAATAAAATAGGGAAAGAAAAAAAAGGAAATAGAAAGAAATGTGAAATGATGAAAGAAAGGAGAGTGAGAGACAGCAAGAATTTTAAAATCATTCACACCAGACCTAAGCGATTCTTAAACTGATTTTTAGAAGATAAATTGAGAAAGAACTCTAAAGGAGAGAGTTGGCAGAACATGAATAAAGAAAGAGAGAGAGGGAGAGAAGCAAGAGAAAGGAAAGCCAGAGTTTTTAAAATATTGATATCAGACGTTGCGCATGCGTGTAAAGGAAATTATTTGTCACATTATTGCAGACAGCTTCCGGTCAATTTTAATTTGAAAATAATAGTGTGATCTGAGGAAATTAAAAAGGGGGAATAAACTGAGCGAGTTGTTGACAAATGAGAATGTACCCCGGATAGTTTTGGGATCGACCTTGACATTCAAATCTGTGGCGCAGAAAAAACAAACTGTTGGACTATTATTAAAACTCGAGATAGAAAAAAAAAAGGTGATAGTCTAAAATGACATAATGTCTGGTACTATGGAACTTAAAGGTTGAGTCAAATATTTATTGGATCCAGGGCATCAAACTGACGTTATAATAGAAATTTTAGCAAGTATTTATTGGATCCAGGGCATCAAACTAACGTTTAATGGACATTTTAGCTTTGAAGTGCACACGTTTCGTGAGTAGAGTTCCTCGCGAACGATGAACCACTGCATAAAGTCTTTTAAGAATTTGAATACGTTATATAGTTCTTCTACAATCTTTAATTTATCTACATGTTTTATCAAATACTTTGTTAGTCTTTTTAAAGACTGTCTTTTTTTAGGCCCTTTATTTTTTTTACAGACTTTTTTTGTCCTTACTTTTTCCTGCTGAGAGTATGCAGTTATCTCTAAGAGATGAAATCAGCTATTTAGGTGTTCAGATGCATATACATGCACGAACTGTGGCAAACTCTGCCGCTCCAGAATCGGCTTGATCAGTCACACCAGATTCTGCTCCGTCTCAAGACGAAACCAAAGCCATTGATTCACCTGGGCGCATCCATTGTCTTCCGAGACACAAGGAGCCATATATTGTGTAGAACTCAAATGTACAGAGTGTCTGGAGAGGATATTGTAATAAGGGAGTTAAATTACTTCAATGCTGCTAACTGCTGGCGGTTATACCAGATGACAGTCGATAGGCTGCAGTGAATTCAGAACAACGCTGCACGGTTAGTTTTGCGAGTCCGCTACTGATGCACTGCATGCACTCCATTGATTCCTCGATCACAAGGTGGCCACACACTTTGTCATCGGTAATTTCAAATAGATTTGGGAATTTATTATTAATCGTGCACTTCAACAATTCCTAACTAACTATACAACGAATATGTAGTAGTAGATTCATAGATACATATGTACCATAGCTAACTGAGTACTATATGTACCATAGCTAACTGAGTACTATATGTACCATAGCTAACTGAGTACTATATGTACCATGGGCGTAGCCAGGATTTTTTTTCGGGGGGGGGGGGTTTGGGGGGGGGGTAATTAATTTTTTTCTCCCCCCCCCGACCCACCCCCCCGGGAAAAAATATATGTATTTATGTGTGTGTGTGTTCGTGTACATAATCTTTATTGCATTCTGACCCTTCATTCTTTCGGAAGACGTTTATTGTGCCCTAGAATAGGTTCTTCCATGAGTTAATGAAAAAATTGTAGATTCCCTGACATTAATAGCAAAGGGGTCTGGGGGAGCGCTAGGAGCTCCCCCAGCGCGGGGCGAAGCCCCGCCGCCAAGCACTATTTCTGATATTGAAAACCAATAAAATGCATATTCTGAGGTATCTACGGTGCATTTTAATGCTATTAAAAAGTTTTATTTCAAAAACCTAATGTGCTATTCTTACTGACTTAGACCCTCCCACGCCGTTCGGAGCATTTGACATAAAAAAAAAAAGCAGTTTCCATAAAAATCTGTCACTGGTAATGTCTGAAGCCTCTTCCCACCTACCATGAGGACCTCCATGAATGAGTGGCGTAACGTCAAGTTGTACTAGGATATCGTTGCAACTCTTCCTATGCGTAATTCATTTTGTCGGAGAACATGTCCCGCAAACCTCATGCGTCGTTCTCTCACAATCTTACTAAGGGGTCGTCTCCCAGTTCGGCATAGGATTTCCTTGATTTAGATCCGATCTCTATAACTGACTCCTGAAATCTGTCTTAGCCATCTTTGTTGAGCTACATTTAGTGTTTTTCGATTTCGGTAGATGACTATTCACTGCAGTTTATTAATGGAGCCCTGCCACTGGTAAAAATGTGTAACCTCTCTTGAATACGCTTTTGGAATTAAGTGACTGTAGTTTGCTTTAGATTTTATATCGAAAAGAGAAGTTTTATCGTCAAAATCTTCTGTTGGGGGTTTTCCACCCTCAAAATGCTCTGTAGTGGGATCTTAGACTCAAAACCATCTGGAGGGGTTTTAAACTTTAAAAAAAAAGCCATCTATAGAAGAAACTCAAAACCCCCGATTGGCTTGGCTACGCTCAAATAATTTTAGTGTGTAATTTGCTTTTTTTTTATATTGAAGATGTATTTTTAGCACCAAACCCTTCTGAATGGGGGTTTAAACTCAAAACCCCTTTCGGCAACGCTCATAGCATTTTGAGTGCGTAATTTGCTTTTTTTCTTACACTGAAGATTGCGGGGGGGGGGGGGTTTAAACTCAAAACCCCTTTGACTACGCTCATAGATTTTAGAGTGAGTAATTTTCTTTTATTTATATTGAAGAGGTACTTTTTAGCTTCAAACTCCACTGGAAGGGAGTTTAAACTCAAAACCCCATAGACTACACTCATAACATTTTTAGCGTATAATTTGCTTTTTTATTATTATTAAAAAGATGTATTTTTTACCTTCAAACCCCACTGAAGTGGGGTTTAAACTCAAAACTGAGTCAAAACCCATTTAGCTACGCTCATAACATTTTGAGTGCGTAATTAGCTTTTTTTTATATTAAAGAGGGGGTTTATCGTAAATTTTAGACGGGGTTTTAAAATCAAAATCTTCCTTAACTGTGCTCTTGGAATTAGGGGATTTTCGTTTGCATTTTTTTTTTTGTTTTGTTTTATAGAAGAGGGGGAATGAACTGCGAAAACCCCAGGTAGGGGATTTAAAACTCAAAACCCCTGGTAGGGGGTTTAAAACTCAAAACCCCTAGTAGGGGTTTTTAAACTCGAACAGCTCTGGTAGGCGTTTTAAACTCGAACCCCCTTGGTAGGGTTTTTTAAACTCGAACCCCCCTGGTAGGGGTTTTTAAACTCGAACCCCCCTGGTAGGGGGTTTTAAACTCAAAACCCCTTTGTTGTGCTAGGGCAAGTGATGGTTTAGTATTAAAATCTCACCTAAAATAAACAAAATCAAAGCAGATAATCAGTTACTAAATTCCGACTCCCCCCCCCAAGGGGGGGATTTCATTTCGGGGGGGGGGGGGTTTGAACCCCAAGAACCCCCCCCCTGGCTACGCCCATGATATGTACCATAGCTAACTGGGTACTATATGTACCATAGCTAACTGAGTACTATATGTACCATAGCTAACTGAGTACCATATGTACGTCTTACTTTCGGAACGAATTAATGGTGAGGTCATTTGAATTCTTTTACAATACCGCTATTCAAGCCACTCCTTCAAGGAGAGTGGGCGGACAGCTGATCTCAAAAACGTCTCTAACGATTTTCCAAGAAATTTAACAGTTGATGAATATCGCTAAGAAAAGAATTACTAGCTCGTTGGCCACACCGGGAAACCTCCAGTTTGCTATAATTTTTCGAAGTAAAAATTAATAAATGTAAATTTGGCTAGAGACTAAATCTAGATCTAGATCCTACATCGGTTTTGAAAGGAATATCGCGTTCTTGAAAGGACTATCGCGTTCTTGAAAGGACTAACGCGTTCGGGAATTTCCGAATGTAAGGCTTTATTGATTCAAGAGTTTAATAAATTAGTGTTCAGGAAAATTTTGCGCATCGTCTTCTAATTCTAGATCTAAATGCTTATCATTGGAATATGACAAGGTGTACTAGATCAATACATTCGTCTTACCAGGATTTTTTCTCGGGGAGAATGGGAAAGTGGGATGGGGTCAAGAAAAATGTTTTTAAATCTAATATTCATTAATTGTTAAGAGAAAAACAATCGCCCAATAAGTTGCATAAAGAAGGTATAGTCTTTTTCAAAAAGTTTTTTTTTTTTTCTCTGTATAACATGCGTATATAGTATGATAAAATAGAGGACACAGTATGTTTTAATTAATCGGATCATATTTGACGACACAGTCAACAAAGAAGCTTCTATTAGCACTCTTATTACTTGACTACTTCAATGCTGCTAACTGCTGGCGGTTATACCAGATGACAGTCGATAGGCTGCAGTGAATTCAGAACAACGCTGCACGGTTAGTTTTGCGAGTCCGCTACTGATGCACTGCATGCACTCCATTGATTCCTCGATCACAAGGTGGCCACACACTTTGTCATCAGTGCGTCTAGAACAATGAAACCCCCTCGTACCTTAGTGAACTGATCACTGCATTGGTCCCGCAGAAATCTGAGTGCTGCATGGACGCTGCTAGTTGTGCCGTGTTATTTCAATAAAACTTACAGACTACGAATCTTTACAGTGCGGACCAAAGATTTGGAATTCTCTCCCATGTTGAGCCCCATACGTTATTACATTCGATAGGAATATTAAGAACATTAAGATCTAACTGTTTCAACTTGATTATGTTTCATATCTCATTTGTACTCTTTAGTTTTGTATGTTTGTTCTGTTCTCATAATGCCCTTAGCCTGCACATATTTGTCAACTACACTATTGACATCACATTATTGTCTTTATCCACTATCGGATCCAGAACTTTGGAGTGGGGGAGGGCGATTTTTTTTCAAACCCTAACCCTAACGTCCAGTAAACCCTAACACTAAGCATAAACGCGCGTATACACACACACACACACACACACATACACACACACACACACAGATATATATATATATATATATATTAGATTTGTTTAAAAAGCAGAGTTTCTCAATCTTTGGCGAAAAAAAAAAGAATCAAACAGAAAAAAAAAAAAAAAACAGCCATATTGAGGCCTTTCTCTTGAAAGCTAGAGGGTTTGGTTGAGCGCTGTAAGCTTCCCCAGTGGGGTCCGTGGCAAAGACCCGACGCCAAAAGCGTTTTCTTGCATTCTTCACTGCAGAAAAGCATTCTCCTGACATCTACAGCTCATTGTTCATCCTTTTCAAAAATTACCTTTTGAAAAATGTTTTACTTAAAAAATATTCTAATATGAATTTACAGGCCCTTACTACATTGCTAATACAACCGATTAGTTCTTTGAAAAGATACGATACTCCACATATTTAAATTTAGACTTTGAAGATCGCCGCCGAAAAAAAATATTCGAAAAAATATTTTTTTTAAAAAAGCTCATTTCTAAGCGATAAATTTTGTTCAATAGGCATATTTGTAACTTTGTTTTGTTATAGAACTATAATTCAAAGCTCTAAACAAAATCATTTCGGAAGTGGGAGGAGAAATTAAGTAGGCCTATTAGATTCTACTCTAGTTTTTTTTTGCATTTTTAAGATTCAAGCATATATTGTGATTTATAGTCTCAAATTTTTTTATACAATAGAAAAATATCAGTATGAGTAATTGTTGAAAAAATGCGACTAGGAAAATAATACTTGGATTCAGAACTCATCTCCATTGTTACTCTTATAATGAAAAATTTCGTATGAATTCTAAATTTTCCAAAACAAAGTCTTACTTAAAATAACTAAGATAAATTAGTGTGCAATTGCATAAACTCTGTCGCCATATTTGATTATTCTGCTTTAAAACGTCTGTTTTCGTCTGGAAAGGGGGGAGGGCGGTAGAGTGAAAACGATTAATCCTCGCTCCTTTTTATGATTCCATTTGACATTAATAGGGGATGGGGCGACTCGATGTAAGAATTTCATCTATAGCATTAAAAAGTTATATTACTGAGATATTTGTTTTTAAATTTTGTAATTTCATAACTACAATACAAAGAGAAAAAAGTATTGGTTTGTCTGACGGGCGGAAGGCGATTACATGTACCGCCTCTTCCACCTGGTACAACCCTTTTTCATTTTATATTTACTAATGATAAAATTTGAGATTAGAGTCTGTGTGCGACATAATATACAAATGGGTTAAAACATCAATAAGTTCCTTATATTATATAGATATTCAACAATTTTTTTTTACAAACTATGATTTCTTCATTAAAATAGGACCGCCCCCCCCCCCCACCCAGAAGGCTAAATTGGGAAGGACAGTAGAAGCAATCGTCCCCCCCCCCCCACACACACACCTCACAGAATCGGCTAAGATACCAGAAGTGTAGCGATATAAATTATATAGTAATTCAACTAATTCAACAAATTTTGTTCACAAACTATGATTTCTCATATGATTTTCATAAAAGTAGGACCGCCCCCCCACTTAAAGGGTTTAGGTGGGAAGGGCAGCAGATGTATTTGATCCCACCCCAACCAATCGGCTAACAGTGAAACGACAGAAGATAGTTTAAAAACAATAACAAGTTTTAATATTAGATATTTAATTGATTCTGTTAACAAGCTGTGATTTCTACAAATAAATTGGACCCCCTCTCTCGAAAGTTAATGGGGGGGGGGGGGGCGGGATGTAGTCATCGCAGCTAGCCCCCCTCCCCACCCCAAATTGGCCAACATACTAAAAGGGGGGAGGAATAATCTAAAAATAGGTTGAAATATAAATAAGTAGCATATATTATTAATATAACTTATAAATTCGTATACAAATTGTATGATTTCTTTACTAAATTTCGTCGTCGGGGGGGGGGGGGGGGGAAGGGGGGCGATCGCCCCTATCGCCCCTCTTAAATAAGTTGGTGTCTTAATCAATGCTGGGGAAAGTGTTTTAATTATGAGTTATCTTCATTTGTATTGTAGTGGGAATGGACCTCATTCACCAATCGTAAACAAACAACATTTAGCCAAGTGATAATATTGATAAAACATTGAAAAAAAAAAGTATCACGTGACAGCCTTTATTGGATTAAATATTTTGCATAGAAGATATATAGAGAATCACGTGGCTAAATGTTGTTTGTTTACGATTGATGAACGAGGTCCATTGTCTCCCTTCACATACATTTCCGCCTGGGGAAGTTGTAATGCATGCTTTCAGAAATGTGGGGATATAAACCGAGACAGGACGTCAGAAAGAAAGCATGAATGCAGATCAACTTTTGTTTTGCTGTGATTTTTTAAATATTTTTTATTTATTTATCTATATTTTTTAAAATAAAATATTTTAGACGCTTTTATCTTTAATACCGAAAGGAAATCTACTGCCTAGGACAGGCGTAGACGCCTTAAAGAGAACCTAAACAGTCCACTGCAGACAACGGTTATGTCTGGGCTGGATGTGACAAACTATATAGATCACAGCTAGGACTGCACTCCTTTTTAATCTCCGTACTCAAGCGTGGCTTTAAATAGATTCTTATAGAGACGTTTTCAAATAGACTCTTATGAAGTTAATATAGACACTTACTGCAAACCATAGTCTTTGTTCGAATCATATGGCCTTAAGATTCAGTTTTAAGTGACATTGTATAGAGTTGTCTATTCAATTCGGACATTACATGAATTCGGACATTCGCTGTTTTTGTGGTCATTGAATAATTATTTTAATATTTATTATAAAACTAGCGCGCTGTATAATGTGCTTGTCCATTTTTCAATGATTCTGACCCAATATCCTTTCATTTAGCTGTCTTTTTCTGTAAGAAAAACAAATTTCAAATTTGTTAGTCAGGTTGTTGTTTTTTCCTATGTTACCCGGATGACTTTACCTCTTCCTAGGGTTAAGACTATATTTTTTGATTGGCTAAGTCTATACTAATGAACCGGCAAGATTTATTCTGTTTTTGGAGCTGATTTATTTGATTTATAAGCCAAGTTGTTTGATTCCATACAAAAAAAAAATTGAAAGGGTCTCCGAATTAAATTACGATTTTCTTAACAAAGTTTATTTCGGACAGCCAGTTTTTGACATCAATAAAAATGATCTTATATTATATTTGTTCGTTTGTTGTTATTTTTTTATAGAGAATAAATGGGCAAATGTTTGGAGTGAGCTTGGTTCATTGAATGAAGTTAAATGCCTAGTTCTAGACCTACTAGATAGATCTAGATTTATATAGAGCGAATATAGAGGATTCAGTTAGGCAAGAATGGCTATAGTCCTAACCTGTACTAGACTACAAAAGATCATCCAAAAGCATCGTAATGATTTAATGTGAGGGGCTATGCCTGGGGATCTTAAAATTTAGTTAATAATAATATAGAATTAAAATCTGATTTTATTGATGCCTAAATATAGAGACTGTCCGAAATACATTATGGTGTCCGGAATCAAATAATGTGGGTCAAATTTGTCCGAATTAAATGAAAACACACGGCCTCTTTGACCTTAAATATAATAACAAATATAGGTTAGGGGTACAAATATAAGTAGGCATCATTATTCTCCTTAGACTAAAGAAGATTTTGATACGTCATTTTTTTTTTTCTATGTCGAACAATTGCCAAATAATGCGCTGTCAAAATCAAACTTTCACATTTGGGCCTATAGGTGTCCGAATAGCATAAACTACTCTATGTGACACTAAGAGATAATATTTGTTTCAATTAGCGCTCGGAGCACCACGGGGTGTGGGATGTAAAATGAAAATAAATGACCACAAAAATAATGTATTCAACAAGCAAACAGTTGCTGCTACAATAGTCAATCTATTTTAACAATTTAAACGTGAAGCAAAGGAGTGCAGAAAAGTTTTCAATTAAAAGTTGGCAATTTGTATTCTTTTGTTTGATAGTATTAACTATTCTACGCCAATTTATTCAATTTGAGAAGTTGAAATATTGCTTGATTGATAGCATTGTCGCCATGCTGTTATAAATTATTGATGTCAGTGGCAGTTAATTTTTTTTTTCTAAATAGACTATTTAATAAGGTAATAGAAAGTTGTTGTTTTTTTAAATAGAATATTACATAAGGTAATGGAATACCATATTATGGTCTGTTAAGAAATAGATTAATAAACTGATTGTTTGTAGTGCCGGTTAAATGAAAGATGATTGTAGATGGATTATCATGTCAGCAAATTATTCAATGATTGTAACTATGGCTGGTTATGTTGGTTAAACGAATGGCGTTAAATAGGACTGGTTATGTTGGTTAAACGAATGCCGTTAAATAGGACTGGTTATGCGGCTCAAGTTACATGTGGCTGGTTATGTTGGTTAAACGAATGTCGTTAAATAGGACTGGTTATACTCCTCAAGTTACATGTGGCTGGTTATGTTGGTTAAACGAATGGCGTTAAATAGGACTGGTTATACTCCTCAAGTTACATGTGACTGGTTATGTTGGTTAAACGAATGGCGTTAAATAGGACTGGTTATACGGCTCAAGTTACATGTGGCTGGTTATGTTGGTTAAACGAATGGCGTTAAATAGGACTGGTTATACGGCTCAAGTTACATGTAGCTGGTTATGTTGGTTAAACGAATGGCGTTAAATAGGACTGGTTATACGGCTCAAGTTACATGTGACTGGTTATGTTGGTTAAACGAATGGCGTTAAATAGGACTGGTTATACGGCTCAAGTTACATGTGGCTGGTAATGTTGGTTAAACGAATGTCGTTAAATAGGACTGGTTATACGGCTCAAGTTACATGTAGCTGGTTATGTTGGTTAAACGAATGGCGTTAAATAGGACTGGTTATGCGGCTCAAGTTACATGTGGCTGGTTAGGTTGGTTAAACGAATGGCGTTAAATAGGACTGGTTATGCGGCTAAAGTTACATGTGGCTGGTTATTTTGGTTAAACGAATGGCGTTAAATAGGACTGGTTATGCGGCTCAAGTTACATGTGGCTGGTTATGTTGGTTAAACGAATGGCGTTAAATAGGACTGGTTATGCGGCTAAAGTTACATGTGGCTGGTTATGTTGGCTATTTTGAATTTTACTTTGATTCTTGGTGGCCATCAGAGAAAGACCGGTTATATGGGCTTTCGGGAAAATGCCCGGTTGGCCGCCCTCCAATGTGCCGGTGGAGCCGCCCTCTAATGTTTGCTTTCAATGAGTTGAGTAAAAAAGTAAGTAAAAAAGTAAGTCAAAAAGTAAGTCAAAAAGTAAGTCAAAAAGTAAGTTAAGTTCACTTTCAGACCTTGCAATCTATGGGGCTAATGCTATAAAGGTCATCTGTTTCTGTGGCCCACTGTTAACGAGGGTCTCGTGTGGCCAGTACAATGACCAACCAGCTTTACTTTTCCCAAGCTAATGTCAAGTAACCATTAGAACTGGTCCTATAGGAAGACGGCGTGTCCACCCAATTCTAATGAGGGAACGATAAGAGAGCCCATAAAAGATTATATACTTTCTTGTAAAATTGTCCCACTGGACGGTCGTGACCGACAGTCGAATAAGACTTTTTTAAAGATCTTTTATATATATATATATTACCCAATTAGAACATGTTACGAAGTGTGGTATGTGATACTGCAAACTGCAGAGCTTAAATTAATTAAAGATTAACAGCTTACAGTTACATACACAGTTTTTGCTATTAATGCAGGTGTTCAGTTTGTGATGCATTATCAAACTTAACATATTTCGGCAGGTACAAATGGATACTCATCATAACTTCATAAGTCACACAATTCTTAGCCAGAATTCTACTTCAAAGCCAAGGCCGACTTTGCCGCCCCTGGTGGTCATGACAGAAATGATAACATTGTCACTTCTCTGGAACAGGCTTCAATGCGTTTTTTACAAAGCTCTTATATCTACTCACTGTCTGTCTGCGTGGTAAAATGTTTGTACACGTTCTTTAAATTTTTTTGTGATCAATAATTTATCAATTTTACTTATCGATTAACACACATGCAAAACACACGCACACATACACACACACATATATATATATATATATATATTTATATATACATATACATATATATATATATATATATATTTATATGTTTTTGTAGATGCACAGATACATAGATAGGCTTATGTATGTGTTGACTTTAATGAACATCATGGCAGTCCACCAAAAAGACACATCTTTATAAGACTTCAGAAGTAAGCCTCGATCTCGGCCACACAAAAGTACAAATACCACCTGCTTTGTTTTGTGTTTATATGTTTAGAACCGCTGAAAGTCAACCTTTGAGTTTTACTCCCATTGCTAAATTTGAGCCGAGGTCTGTTATTCAAATCACGGCCCAAGTCTTGAAGAAACCCGGAATTCGAAACCGGTACTAAATGGCATAAATCGATAGCCGTTGTCGTCTGCCTGGTTCACGGCCATGTCCATACGGGTAACTGTGCCAGAAAAGGGCTAATGGCTTGTCGAAAAACATGGCATCTGAGCCATTTCCGGGAACTGATGACTGGAGTAGTCTCCCCCCTAGCTTTTTGTGAGTCGCCTCCCCTCTCTTCCCAATTTTTGATTTTGGAACTATTCTCTTTGTCATTGGATACGGCCTAGGAGCACAAGAGCATGTTGGAGAGAGAAAGAAAGAGAAGTTTTGTGAAGAGAAAAGAGAGAAAGATAAAGAGTGGAGGGACAAAGAAAGAGAAGGTATGTGGTAGAGAGAGGAAAAAAAGAGAAATGAGTGAGGTACAGAGATTGGAGAGATGTGTAACTATAAAATACCCGAATACATGGGCGTTATACTAGACTATGTGAATGTGGAAGAGTGTCATGAATGGGTGATCTACCTAACTGATGGGGCCCAAGTTCGAAACCCAATGGAGATTGGGCATGTTGGCTTGAACTGGATCAGATAAAAACATCAAGGCAGCCTTCTTTTACAAAGCTTATATCAACTCACTCTGTCCGTCTGTCCTTGTGTCTGTCTGTCTTTGTGTCTGTCCGTCTGGTAAAAAGTTTGTACACGTCATTCTCTCCCACGCTGAAATTTCTTTGACCTGAAAATACAAAAATATTAAAAAAAAAAATTGGTTAATTAATTATTGGTAATTAATAAAAACAAATTTGTGGTATTTTGAACAAGGGAAAGAAATCGTACTTAAATATGTGGTGGTATAAATTGAATTAGTCCCCTTGAGGACTCTTGAGCCCTAGGTGAAAATTTTTTTAATGCAGTTAAAAAATGATCATGTCAACATTCATCAAGATACCCCTTCTTGATAAAAATTTGAATAAATGTTCCTTGGATACTAACGGGGAAACTAACATATGTAGAGTAACCCTACAACAAACCGAAGACCCTCAAAAAAAAAAAAAGTTGCTCAAATCTATGAAAGTATTACAGTTTCATGGATCTAGGTCTGATAGTCATGTTTACATGAGACACGACCGAAAGGTCACGCACGTGCAGAGCAGTACATCTTGCAATCTTTTCATTGGCCAAGGCTAGATCTAATTCCAAGATCTACTCTTCGAAAGCATTTTGTTTTCTTTTACACATGAACATATGAGATATTGTCAATTCATTATTCAATAAAAAAAAGTACCTACAAATTTGTGTTTCAAAAATATTTTTACATAAATTCGGTAGCCATAACTGCGACTTTATTTTAAAAGCTCCATTCTTAATATCACGCCCACCTCACATGCTCAGCGCGCAGGGATACAAATTTAAAAAAAAGGTCAGAGGTCATAATATCGCGCGAATAATAAAGGCATATTATTGAACTAATAAACTAATTTTAATAATACAATTTATTTTCCAATGTGTTTTAAAAGCATATTTCAACGACACTTACACTTATCTTATCTGTCTCATATAAGATAAGATACACATTTGGTTTAATGTTACTTTCTTTTCAATTACTTCTTTATTTCGGATTTTCTTATGCGCAATGTGACCTCTTAATAACACAGTTACATCTATACACAACTACAGTGTAAACATACACATAGCGTGAGATGATTTCGATATGATTAGACTCTGCAAAAAAGTTGAGATGAGGCTTCCTTTGGAAGTATTAAATTTACTAACATAACCTGGGGATCTAGGGAAATAAGCACTACCACCAAGATCAGGCTCTTCAACACCATTGTTAAGCCCATACTACTTTAAGTAGCAAAGACCTGGAGAGCCGCCACCACCACCAAGATCAGGCTCTTCAACACCATCGTTAAGCCAATACTACTTTAAGTAGCAGAGACCTGGAGAACCACCATCACCACCATGAAACAAAAATATCCAGGTATTCATCAACACCTGCCTGAGGAAGATTCTTATGATCCGCTAGCTACACAGGATCTCGAATGAGGAACTGTGGTAAAGAACAAAGCGGCAGCCCATTGATGTAGATATCCTTCAGAGACTCCGGAGATGGATTGGCACCCTCCGCAAGCCTGCATCAAACATAACATGGCAAGCCCTCACCTAGAACCTCCAAGGAAAGACTTCTGGATGATACATATATATACAGTTTATACACTCACAAGTGCTTGTGTTTATACTTAGGTTTAGAGTTTACATGGTATTAGGGTTAGGGTTTGGAAACAAAAAATCGCCCCACTCTAAAGAAAGAAAGAAAGTTCGGGATACGCTTGTGCACAATTTTTCATAGTCCAAGACAACACATAAATCACTCACAAACATTAAATATTTAAAAAAAAATATTTGGTTGAGATGCGCAGCGTTTTATAGCAGGCCGTGCCATTGAAGTAACAGATACAAAATTACTTTTTTTAAAGAAAGGGAAGGGGGGGGGGGGTTGGCGAAGCAGGACATAAAAAGTTAAAAAAGGACCAGCCCAAAAATATATTAGAGCCTATCAAATGTTTCTAAATAAATTTAGACAGATAGTAAAAAAAAAAAAAAACAGACTATTTTGGTTGAGAGTTTCGAGAGGGAGTAAAGTGATACTCTAATTTACGTGCCTGTCCATGTTTAGGTAACTAAAATGAGTCAATTGTTAAATAAACTGTATAACCTAGGGACCAACTATATGGTTGTTACAGGTGAGTAATGCTAGATGTTATGAAAGTATCGATGTATCGGATGCAAACAAAAAGTTATGGAATTTATATATATCAATAAACTTATATGTTTTGGTAACAACAAATTAAAATAAAAACATTTTTTTTAGTTCTTCTTTATCATCACATCCTTAAATAGTCCTCCAAAGTTCTACTAAAACTCATAAATCTGGCCCCCCTCAATTCCAGACCGTGTGTGAAAAAGCAAAGTTTAGAAAACCGGACATTGAACACAGCGACTCCATGACTGACTAGCCGCTCTGTGAGCACCTACCGTGAAGCGTCTTCCTCTGACGGCGGAAATGGCTCCAAATGGGTTGAGGGTTAGTTTCTGTTACCCCCAGGCTAGAGCAGCACGCAAGAAGTCTGGCACATGTTGTCCAGCAACTAATTTTAAGTTAGACCACGGGGGGAGGGGGGAGGAATGGCACGTGACTTCTTTCGATTGGTCTTTAAAAAAAATCTAGACTTTAAATTACTTGTAAGAAAAATACGAAGTAATTGGATCGATTTTGTTGTTAAAATTTTGAGTTTGTTAGATTATCTGTATTTCTATTGAAATGAATTTTACCGTATTACCTCAAACAATTACGAAGTGTTTCCTGATATTTTAACAATAATGTTAGGAATACTATTTTTATGTTTATGTGTGTGTGAGTGTGTGTTTTTGTTTAGGCTCTTGAAATTCTAGGCCAGCAAAAGCGAACAAGAGCTCCATCTCAACGGCCTGATTGAATAGAGAATATGTCTTGAAGAGGACCTTACTAGTGTCTAGATTAACACTATCATTTCTAGTGATTCTGGCACTCCGGAATCGCGGACGAGAGACGCGGCCGAAGGCCGAATACACCGGGAATCTCCGCCATTTTCCATCTCTGTACCAGGCTAACCTTGCTGGTTTCGCCATTTATGAAACGGCCCCTTGAGGAACAGTGGCTGGATTGTTGACAAGGTCTTGGGGACACTTTTACAACCCCGCACAGTGCAATGGGAATACTCTCGTACCCCTTTAATCACTCCTACCCGTATAGTCTAATCATTTTCTCTTAAGATAGTTTCCACCCAGGCACCACTATAAGGCAGAATAGCATGCCCGTAGTATGCTGGAGCCAGAAAATGTGACAGATTCAATTCACTGATAAAATGCAATGGATGTAAAATCACAGATACAGATACATTTACAGACACAGACACAGACACGGACACAGATTCAGATTCAGATACAGACACAGATACAGATACATTTATAATCAATTTACGTTGAAAACTTTTATGACTTCATATCTGTCAGTCTGTACATCTGCCAGGGGCGTAACTAGGGATTTGGGGGCCCTGGAGGGATTGACCACTTTGGGGGCCCCTTGCATTTTGACATTCGACATATGACATGAGATAATGTACGCAAAAATATATAAGCCCAAAATCAAATTGGTTCAGTATATCAGTAAACTTAACAAAAAATAATCATTAAGACTCTTTTAATGAATAATACCGTTGTTTATTAGTTAAATAATGCACAAGTGACAAATCTCAATTGATATCGCTTCATGTCGTGCATTCTGTGCAGCAAAGAAATTTATAACATCATCTACATCGATACTTTCTAGTATTTGTGACTTCACTGAAATTAAAGCCATGATAAGCCTTTCTTGCGTCATTGTGCTCCTGAGATAGTTTTTGATGAATTTGAGCTTTGAGAATGATCTCTCACATGACGTAATAGAAGTGGCCTAAGTTAGCGGTATTCGGAGGAGGTTGCAAGGTTTGAGCACACATAATTACCATATGAAGCCTGTTTCCTCAATATGTCTATTGGTGATTGTATTACTGGTTTGTTGATGAAAAGTGCTCGTGCATCAATGACATCATTGAAAAAGCGATTTGCCATTTATTTTATCATACAAACAGGAAAAGTAGCACAGTTTGTCATAAGCGTGTCTTCATCTAACAGGTGTCTTGGTTCAAGAAGAAACCCAAAGGTATCCATTTTCTTTCCAGCCTTTGGAATCTGCCCTTCATCTCCATATGAAATCTGTCCAGCACTTCTGTCGCAATACGTTTGAATTACAGTTCTATTGACAGTCCTACATTGGAACTCAATTTCCCATCAACTCTTTTCTTTCTTCTGGTTGTTTTGATTACAGGGAATCCATAGTATCCACTACCTTCTTTGGCTTTTTTGATAGATTGGGTTTTTGTCAGTTTCTCATCATTTTGCAGAAAGCATGAAAGGGTACTAATTTCTTCAGCAGCTTCCCGTATATGCAGTCGAGACTTTTGTAGTTTCTTCTGAACTATATTAATTGGGCGTAGGAGCTTTGACCAGAATTCAAGATAGGCAAAAAATTCTTAATTTTCCACTACATGAAGAAGATTCTGTGCTTATATGGTATTACGTCATTGTTGGTTGTTTTTGTTTAGTGCGCAAGCAAAAGGATTCAGAGCATACAAAAGTGGGAAAGATCCATATCTCGTTATGCTCGAGTATAGAAATACTCCGATAAGCGGACTGCCGTATTCACCATCACAACTGCTGACGAGTAGAACACTCAGGGAATCATTCCAACTGATCCCAAACTATTGAAACCATCGGTAGCTGAAAATGCAGAGACATTACTCAACGAACGACAGATGAAAAGCAAAGTGAAATACGATGCAAAAGCAAGACTACCTAAAGATTATTCTATCGGAGAGTTCGTCTAGGCCAAACATGGCAGAAAGCAGTTGTCATAAAAAAAACATTCAGCACCCAGATCTTACATCATAAAGACAAACGATGGAAAAACATACAGAAGAAATCAACGCTTTTTAATAAGAGTTTCGATGAAGACATCTCTGGGTACTATAATACCGATGAAGACAATGAACTGCAAACTGTTGGAACAAACGAAACAGACAGTTATAGACCAACGTCTAGAGAACTTGTTGTGCCAGTCAAGACAACCAGAATTGGACAAATTGTCAAAGTTCCTAGTAGATATCACTCTTAAGAACTTTAAAAGGAAGGATGTGATAATAACTTCAAAAGGAAGGATGTGCTAATATTATATGATATTACGTCATTGTTTGTTGTTTATGTTTTGTGCGAAAGCAAAAGGATTAGATGGGAATAAAAAGAGAGTTTCCATTGGATTGAGGAAAGATGAATAGAAGGGTAATAACTCGAGTGTGAAGTTTAATTCTGAAATTATAGACGCCAAACCCGAATAACGGACTATTCTAGCATTATAAAGAATAACTTTTGGATCTGTTATACTCGATTCTGTAAATTTTGCTCTTCAAGGTTAATTGGTGTAGCCATAAAATACTCGCCATTTAGATCTATTATTTGTAAAGGTAACAAGATACCTGGAATTCGCTGTATATCATGCAGTTTTATTCGTGGCAACAAAGTTTAAAATGTAAAACTAACTTTTAAAGAAAAACTTTGATCTCTGTGGGAAAAAATATTTTTAAAATGTCAACAAAGTCAACATACTGATAGAACTAGATCTAGGTTTAGTCTTTGTTATAAATTTAATCCACAAATGTTGAAAAAAAAATACCCGTTGACATTATTTGTCAATCAAATATATTAATTTATGTATTTACAAATAAATTTCGGACACACATTTGGTGACCCCCCCCAGGTGGGGGCCAGGGGGGGTCTTAATATTCTCCCCCCTCCCCCCTCCCCTTAGGTATGCCTCTGACATCTGCCATTGTTTCTCTCTCTCTCTCCCTTATCTTTGTAATGGATGGGTTATTCGTGTGTCAACAAAGTTGCCGATGCATAGAATTTGCCCCTCCCAAATATTAACAGGATGTAAGCTAGAACCAAAGATATATAGTAATATATTCTGTTAAAAAATATTTACTTGACTTAAAACGTTGAACAAGAAAAAAAATGATTAAAGGGATGCAACCATTAAAACTACGTATTTAATATGTTTTTCCTCTTAGTTATCTAAGTTATCCCCCTTTTTCAATATTTTGTGTGGTAGTTCCTACGTATTTTTCAAGAACTTTACAGAGTATTTTTTTAATAAAAACTTCTTATAGTTTGCATAAATTATAATTTTTCTATAGATCATTTAGAAATAATAAGTTTAAATCATAAATGAAAACTAAAAATGTTAATAACAAAAAACAACTTAATAAGTAAAAGTTTGTCTTTTTCTTAAAACTCATGTAGTACTATACACAAATGTGTATAACAAAGCAAATATATAGAAATGACCATACTATAAAAATACCATATTTTCTAAAATTATAAGTGGCGCATTTGAATTTAATCAAGCTCTCTCACATTCATAACAAAAGGTTGGCCACCCCTGATCTAGAATCTAGAGTTACAATAATATAAGTTTATCATGTTATGCGATTGGAAAGTTTTGGAAATATATTGGAAATATTGTTTTAGTTTAGCGCAATCTCATATTTTTAGCATCTGCACCACCTTGCACCCCCCCCCTACAGACGCCCATGTTTGTACCAGACAGACAGACAGGCAGAGTGAGTTGATATAAACTTTGTAAAAATCTAGCTAATTCTAAGTGTACCACCATAGATGAAAATCTCTAATAATATATATATATATATATATATAATATATATATATATATATATATATCTCATTTCCATTGTATGGTATCACAATTGCTGTATTATTGTAACAATTTACAATAGTAGTGAGTTTACCACTTTTGATGAATTCCGCGATTTGACTTATTAGCGTCTGATCGATTCAGCTAATTTGGCGTTTAATTCTTTTTTAGTCCATAAAACTTTAAAAAGCTAGGTATGAGATAATCAATTGGATATCCGCAAATTGTGTGATCCTTTCTTAATGCAATAAGTGAATAAGAAATTAAACAAACGACCTAGCTCATAGTATTACTGTGTTTTATCTAATTACTCGGTATGCTGTCAATATCGATTTAAAAAAAACATTTTAATTGTTTATTTACATTTCCACCGAGACCGGACACCAGGGACGTCCTCAGCAACCTCCTCTCATCTGTCCACAGTTTTGAATCTACCATAAAGGTACGGCACCATCTTATACTATGTCGACCTTGTCTGATTTTCCTCATTTTGACCACCTCAATTTTGCTGCTTTTGTGGAAAGTGTTTTATTTTGTCATCGGACATGTCCGGCGAATCTCATTCAATGTCCAGTCCTAACATCGCTAAGGAAAGAAGTACTTTTACTGATATCCTCCGTGTCACTGCAAGGATGAATGACTGCAATAGTCTGAATGGGTGTATAATCTATTTTTACAAATGCGCGAATGACCGGAAGTTTGTTAGTTGTCAGAAAGGAGAAAGACCAGCGTGTGATACGTGCCATGAAGTTTTTAAGATTTCTGTGTTTTGATCGAGTTTTTTTTTGTTTTGTAACTATAGCTGAACCCAGGAACACCTCGACGTACAGAGAAACTAGGGCTAGTTTCTAGAGAGATAAAGATTGTTCTTAAGCTTCCACTGCATTGATTAATAAGTAGAAAGTGAATGATTATAAAGTTAATACTAAATCTAACTAGAAAAGTGAATTCCTTAGATGTACCACTGTAAAGAGATATGTGCATTACAGAGGTTTGGAGAGCCTTATACTGAACTTGAGTTAAGAAATTAGCCCAACTATGTTTACAAAATAATGTATGCCTGAAAGACTAGAGAGCTATATTCTAAATGTTAAAATTGACTGTAAATTTTCTGTCGCCATATTTAGTTGGCAATAATTTATTTCGTTTAAACTTCACATCTGCTTCGATTTTTTTGTCATGCACAGACTTAAGGTAACTCATCCAAGAGTACTTATCATCTTAATCTTATATAATGCAGACGTTACTTCAATAAAGAAGATGATTATGTCCTACGCGTCATGCATTAAGTCATGCATATTAACCAATGACCTGAATTCTGGTTTTCCTGGCTAGCTCAGTACGGAGTAATGTCTTTAAAATGGTTAGTCCCACTGTTCTGATGCGTTTATATTCTTCTGTTACGTGGCTCATCGCCCCCCCCCCCAGCGCGGCTCAAATCCTTTTGAAAACTAGAATTTAAGTGGATAAGTAAAACATTAACCCTAAAGAGACTAAATGAAGTGTTTTAATATATTCTACTTTCTTTGTGTCGAATTTCTGTATTTCCACGTTCCTAATAATGACATTAATATGGTACATCTGTATATTAATTATAATTATTGGATTGTAGTCTTTCTAACAATCACTACATCTACTTATTAGACATAATTATTCTAAGTCCACAGTTGTGTTGAAACTTTAATGAAACTAAGATTTTAAATATTATAATTTTGTCATTTAGACCCGAAGCAGCTTTTTAAGCGACCGCCATGTTCGTTTATTATATACTCTTGAACAGTGAATTCAGGAGGTCTCTCATCTTCAACGGTTTAATTGCAGTGTCTACATATTACACACTTTACAGTTGAAATGATAGCTATCTGTATAGGCAGGAGTTGAAATATAATCAAATATAGTTCACATATCTTTAGAGTTTGATCTCTTCAACGACAAAATAGTTATTGATTGGTTAAAGAGTAGTAGTACCCTACCATCTCTTAATGATAGAGTCAGTCGTTCACGTTTTAAAAAGTACGTTACGATCTTAACAAAGAAATGTCAACAGACTTACAATAGTCTTTGTCGGGCATGTAGACCCTTTAGTAAGATTTTTTTAAAAATAAAATCGTAAATTATTATCTTTAATTACATTTTTTTACTGTCTGTTTTGTTCAAATTTTCTTAGAGCTTGCCAGAAAGAAATCACAAGACATTAGACATGCAATAACTAAGTATAAAACTCGTTGAGTTTTTAGAAAATGATTATCCAGCAAGAGCAGTCGTGTTTCCTTAAGGGTCGAAAACATTTTATATTGTAAACCAAAACACTTGATTCCAGAGCTATGCCGAGCAGTGGCGGTACTAGCCTCTACTATGAACTAAATAGTGCAATTCAAAATGCAACTAACAACCACGCCAATAATGACTGGATTAGTGATTCAATGTCTTACTTTATCAGCATAATAATTATACAGATGATACTGAAAATGCCACTGAGACTGTTTGGAATGACCACAAACTTGTTGGCTCTGCTTGTGTACCAGAAATGTGGTCTCAAAGATGGTATTTCCGTCTGTTTCACGGCACTGACCATCTCTGATGAGATTTGCCTGTTAGCGTCTTTCATGGCTTCGTTACTGGGCTATCTCGACCTGGAGGTGCATGTCAAGCCGTACTTAAGTCTCTATTACATCAGCTTCATACTTCCCTTCTATGGCTTTATGTTTTATAATATCTCCACAGCGATCACCGTGTTTCTAGCCATACAAAAATGTTGCTGTATTTCTTTACCCTGGAACTTCAAAAGTTACTTTTCAAAACGTCGCTGTGTGGCTGCAGTCTGTTGTATCTATCTGTCAGGTTTTATTTTGTACGTTCCCTTTACAGCTACAGCGTTCCCTTTCGTGGAAGCCTTTGATTTGACCACGAACTCAACCAGACTTGTCTTTAGCTGGTCCAAAGCATTTCTCAACGATGTTTTCCCGATCTTAAAAGCCATCAACTATATATCAATTCCGTTTATTGCTGAAATACTTGTCTTGATAAGCACTGTAGTATTAGCCATTAAGCTGGGGGAATCAGTCAAGTTTCGATATTCTGCATCCGGTTTCGTAGCGCCAACAAAAGCACAAAATAATACACCAACATCGAAATGTTTTTTAGGCGCAACCAATTTGTCAACAGAGTCGGCTAAATGTCAAACTATTTCAGACTTGGGTAAGCAAAAATTAAGTCACGGGGTCCACTCGCTAACTACAAAGGATCTTCGAGCAACTCTAGCCGTGAATGTTGTAGCCATTCTTTTTGTGACCACCAACACGCCGGATGTTGTCGTGTTTCTGGGATCGCTTCTAAGCCCACAATTCTCCTCCACCGGAAGATATTACAACACATACAAACTTTGTATTGAGCTCCAAGATCTTCTGCACGTTGTGAACTTATCAATGAATCTGTTCATTTACCTCAAGTTTAACACTCGCTTCGCAATAGTCTTCAAAACTCTATTCTCAGGAGAAAAGAAATGAAGTTGTAATTTAAGAGCGATAAAAATGTCGTGTTGCTTATTCCTTAATAAAAGACATTTGTGTCTTCTTATAAACTGTTGACATGTAAATAACGCTGAACTTATCATGACAAATTTTCAATACATTATACACAACTATATTTTATTTACAAATTTACTATTTTGAAGCTTCTTTGAGTAATTGAATACACAGTCTTCACCTGTTTCCTGCAGTGTGATCTTTTGTTCAATAATAATAATAATCTTTATTATCCGTATGGAAATTTGTCTTACAATTTGTGCATTACACCAAACAAAAAACACTATAAGAAACCAAAGTGTACATTCACACCAGACTCACTCATAATTTACATGTGACAAAGTTTATACCAGATTGTTCTTATTTAATGATTTGATTGCCAGGGGAACAAAAGAATGTTTGTGTCTGTTTGTCTTTGCTATCGGTGTCTTGTATCTCTTCTGTGATGGTAAAATCACAAAATCCTGACACAAAGGGTGATTCTTGTTAGCTTTTTTATAGATGTTTGTCTCAAACAACTGCCCAAATGGAGTTTGTTTTTTGCCAATGATTTTACCAGCAGCATTTAGGATTCTATAACGTTTATTTTTATTTTTAATGCTCAGATTGCCATACCAGGCAGTGATATTGAAACTTAAAATATGAAACGTATAAATTTTTTTTCTGTTTTCTATTCAACGATATGAAAAATACTTAGATTAGTTTTCATTTAGATTCGAGTGCTTAAGCTCTTGGCTTAGTGATTAAGCGCTTTGCTCCCGAAGCTGGGGTCCTG
Source organism: Biomphalaria glabrata (assembly GCF_947242115.1). Taxonomy (NCBI): domain Eukaryota; kingdom Metazoa; phylum Mollusca; class Gastropoda; family Planorbidae; genus Biomphalaria; species Biomphalaria glabrata. The sequence goes on from NC_074719.1 coordinate 19,948,736, forward strand.
GGCTCAAATCTCGGCGAAGACTGGAATTTTGAATTTCGTGATTTTTTAGGACGTCCCTAAATTCACCCAAATCTTATGAATGCCTGAATTTAGTTGGGAAAGTGGTGACGATACCAGCGTTGATTCCACCAGAATGTGATAAGTAATTACGGAGAAAAAGAGTTAAGACAGTATTTCTATTTCAACAATAGGCATGGTGGTCTATAGGTAAAGCACCCGGCTTCCGATCTTTGCATCGAATCTCTATGTGGCCGCGATTTTGATTTTCAGAAGTTTTGGTAAACCAATGAGTCTTTTCAATTTGAACCATACATGACATATGCTGGACAAGTTAAGGAGTGCCGTGCTAGCCACGTGACATCATTATAGTTGTTGGTCACAAAAAACAGAAGATTTTTTTTTCTGTAACTGTGACATGAATAAATAGATGTTCATATTGAATCATGAGGTACATGACACATTGACATCAAAGTCATGTCATCCTAAGTGAAGGAAATAAGCGTTTGTACGATCCTATCATCTCGTATGTATCCTTTTTGTTTTGTGTCATGAAGCACTTCGATACTCAATGGAATGGATCTTGCCAGCATCTTCAGACAATGTTGCCTGGTTGGCTTGCTCATGCCCGTCGCAGTAAAGGATGAACGTATCGTGAAGTCATTCTCTTTGGACAGCTCGTGGTGGGCACAAGAAAAACGTGTCGCCCTCATTCCGATATGTAGATGTAATCAAACAGAACCTCAAAGCAGTGGGCATTGGATGTTGACTACTGGGAAGACTAAGCCCTAGACCGCACTATGAGTAGAGAGAGAGAGAGTCACAAAGAAATCTATGAAAAATCAATTACCTCATCTCTGGAAGAAAAGCGAGCCAATAAAAACAAGGTTACAAAGACAGTTTGTGTGGAAACAAACTCAAAATCGGCCCCCAAAGTGGTCCAACTAGTCTTCACGAGGATTCGAACACGTGTTCCAAGTGCTTTACTCCTCAGCAACAGCATCTCCATTTTTCATTAAGCGTACATTATATTTAAAAAAAAATTAATTATTAACCTTATCCATACATTCAAAATAAATAGCATGTTTTATGTAATAAAGAGAAACTAAAAAAGATTTATTCTTCTTACAAAATTAGATTAATTGGCAACACGAAAAAAACAAAACTTCTTGACCTACTTTAGGTATTGAGCTAGCTAGAAATGACTTGACAGACTTAGACAAGACTTTCCCCTTGCAAATAAAAATTAATATCTCCATTACCATTTGTCATACATTCTAGATCTTAACTAGCTTGATCTAGACCTAGAATCTAGATCTAGACAAGAATTCGTATAACTTTACACGTTTAATTTTAAAATTACTAGACCTAGGCCAACGTTATGATCAGGAATAGTAGGCCTTTTGGTACCGGGTTATGGTGTAGGCCTACTATGAATGAAACAGAGCTGATAACAAACCTGAACCTATTTAAGGACAGCCATTTTAATCAAACCATCGACAGAAGAGACCTTCACCAAGTAGCTGCCACCATTAACAACATCAACGACTCAAACAAGTTTAAGTACAGCAACAATAGCAAAAGCGGCTTTAATTTCGGCAGAAGAGGCCATATAAAGAGCCAGTGTAAATCAGATATCAGAAGTAATTTCCTATATAGAAGCAACACATACCAGAACAATAGATATGACAACAGAAGAAACACTAGAGTAACCCAAAGTTACAGTCCAAATGACAGAAGACGGCAATACAACAACAACAACGACAACAACAACTTTCAGAACAATTATAGACAGTCCAGACGTTATGGTTACGAACGCAACAGAAATAACTCAAACAGATGGCAAAGTAACAGGAACAGTAGAAACTAAAAGACGTCCTAGCAGTTATGACAACTCAGCCGCAACTATTGAAACCCATGGACATGAACAAGTAGCATTCATGAACTCATCAACCCCTGAACATAACTACTATCCATCATTGACAAACGGGCTGGACACGAACGCATCACGAAACAGTAACATTAAAACTGAAAACACACATGACTCTAGCACTTAGCAAGCTAAACATAGGGCAGCATAACATAGTATCGTATTTATTATACAATGGGATACAACACCATCACACTAAAATCAGCAAGTATCAGTAAGATAGCTAAACAGTATTGTACGCATAAGTCAACAACTTTACACACACTAATATTGTTTTGTTTTTTTTAAATAACACTAGCACTGTGAAGGATTATTCAGCCAATAGAAATGTAATCTACTCATCTATTGCTGTCATACTCTATGCATAAATTTAATTGTATCACAACACATGACACTTCAAAAGGTCATATGTGTTCAAATTTTTTCGTGTGTAAATTTTTTAAATGGACTCAAATGTCAAATTGGAACCTGAGTATGTGCACACTACTCTATTGAAATGTATTTTTCATTTTTGCAAATTTACATAACCTCTGTAAATTGTATACACATCATATTGACATTGATCTTCATTGGTGAATTTATTTTTTCTCACATATCATTTGTGGAGATTATTCGAGCCTTATTCAGGGCTTGAAAATATGCATGATATTATGTAATGCAATTACTGACTTTTTAGGAAGATTTATTTGATTTTTTAAAAACTATTTGAGCATAATTGATGGCTTGAAATATAATTGATACTATGTGATGCAAACACTGATTTTTGAAAAGAATATTGTATTTGATTTGTGAAAACTATTGGAGCATTATTGATGGCTCGAAGCAATATATTTGATAATACGTGATGTAAACACTTGATTTACTGTTTGAAAAGAAGATTGCAACTTATACATGCGTTCAAGCAACTTGAGCTCATTGTAAGATATATGAGCCAAATGACTATCATGATTATGATTTTAGATGATTTATGAGTAATATGATTATTATTTTGATGATTTATGAGAAATATACTTCTTTGACTTCCATGATTTAGTTGAAAGTAGCATTGTTAAAACACTCTCATTATACAAAATTGATGTTTGTGATATATATATTTCACTTGTTTTGAGTTATTTTTTTCATTTGACTATGTAACCGGATGGGATAAACTAAGTACATTAGTATACGAGCATTTTATAGCTGCTCATTCTGTTGAAAAATTGAGTATATATTGAAAGCATTCTATTGATAAATTGAGAATTTACTTTGAAAATATTAATTTTTGATGGCATGATAAGACAAGTGTAAAATATTGTAGCACAAATTATACATTTATAATTTGTTTTTCTCAAATGAATATGATTATAAGCATGAGTTGTATTGATTCTCAAACTTTGAAAGATTTTTGCGAAATCTTTTTTGAGGGAAAGGGCGTAATGTCACAGTCTCGGTTGACATTGCCTGTTATATGTTCACCTCGGGTCATAAGGGTGAAAGACACGCGAAACTCCTGATTTAGAAACAGGAAGTAAGGATGACTAAATTGACTTTTAGTCAGTCAAGTAGTATCCTTTGGTCCAGGGCAGTCAAGTAGTATTTTTGATCCGGTTTGGACCAGAGAGTCAAATAGTAATTTTGAGTTAAGAAGTATCTTTTGGGCAGTTGAAGCCAGTGGTCACTTGAGACATGTATTTCTAGTAGTTATTATTCTGTACTGTTATTACTGAAGTATTTGTTACCCGCTGTGATGCGGACGTTACTTGAAGTCTATTTTGGAAAATTTGACATGTTGGATATATTTGATACCCGCTGTTATGCGGACGTGACTTTGTTTCTTATTGGATCATGTCACTGCCAAGAAGTGCGGTATTATTACTGTCATCAAATAAACTTTTTTTTTGTCTACCAAAGTGGATTTAAGTCACTCTGTAATATCTATGTTTGTCATGTGTCACGTGTGATTCCAGGAAGCACGAACCCAGCATTCTACGACATTCGCTACACATTAATAGTAACCAGTCTAGTGTGTAATATTATAATACTACGTCAACACACACTTAACGTTGACACATAGATAATTTTCAAAATTAGATGGTTCACTTTCAGAAATGAAAAAAAGTAGTCGTTGCATCAGAACTTTGAATGATCTAAAATATCATGATATCCGATTTTCATTTTCTCTTCTGGTTTCTGAGACCTAAACGGGACGGACGGACAGACAACCACACAAAACTAATAGCGTCTATTCCACTTTCGGGGGCCGCTAAAAATGGCTGGATCCTTTACCACAAAATTGTAAACTTTATCATCGTTTATTTGTTGATGTGTCATCAGAAAAGGGCACTATAGTATATAGTCACATGCAGTGGCGTCACTAGGGTGGATGTCACCCGGTGCGGGCAACAAAGGGTGTCAACCCCTGCCCCCACTTAAAAATATTTTTTTTCGTTTCTTTGTTGCGCTGCAACAACTATATGAGTGTCTATTAAATTTAAAAATTCAGTTGTTTACAATTAATGTATAGTTTACAGGGTTTGTGTAGTCATATGAAACTCTGAACGCATCCTTAATCTTCGGAATCGAAGACATTTCAATTAATATATAGTTCAATTTTACAACAATCAAACCATAAGTAAATTACAATGTGTTGTTTTTTTCAGGATTTCAAACTTGAGAACTTATCATTAACTTCACCAAAGTTAATGTCTTTAACGATCTCATTTTTAATAAAATTGCCGCTGTGAAAGTGTCGTTTGTTCCGTTGTCTCAAAAGTTCGTAATTTAAAAAATCCTTTTTCCCCTGATGACATAGATAAGCGGTTGGTAAGAAAGGGTTGAAAGTATTGTTAAATGATTTAGAAATATTCGCAAGGTCTTAGTGGCATAGGAATCATGCACTGTCAGTGTGTCAACTATTTTTTTGATCAAGAATAACTTTTGTTGCTTTGAGATCTCTTCTCAGTCATTGTAGTTCTATTTGAATGTCGCCATTTGAAAAATCATCATTCACGCCACTATTTTGAAACTGACATCAACAAAACTTCGTCGGTTATTGAATTAAAGAATGTTTCGTTTGGATTGCTCCAAATTTATCTGCTACATCAATGATTGCTTCCAGTTGGAGTTAAAGCTCAGAGTTAAAGAAAAAAAAATCAATGCACATAAGAATGCACCACTTTTGCTCTTCGTAAATGGTGAGTCCGGCATCTTGGGATTGCTCGCCTGACATCTTCTGAATCACAGTCCTTTTTTTTTTATACCACTTTGAGCTAACGTGTTATGTTATTGTTAATGTAAAGGTTTAATTAGTTACCACTTTGTCAATAGTTTAAGGATTGACCTACTCTTGTGTATCTTTGTACTCTTCTGTATCTTTGGCCTTTTAATACTTCTCCCCCCCACCCCAAAAAAAAAATTATGTAAAGATAGTTAAAATAAAAGATCTTAAGCTGCGCCTCTAGTGACAATAATTTCAGAACGAAAAAAATATTTCAATCGTATTAAAAAATGCTCGGCAAAAAGCATTTTCTGAGAATGAATGTTGACCAGATCGATTTAGTATAGAATTCCATAGTCTATGAAATTGTTATTCAGTTAGTTTTTAATAAATTTCCTGTACGTACTCTTCCATGGTTTCAGACACTGAAGCTGCATTTCATATCTTTGAGCTCCACATATAAATTCAAGCTCAAACCTTTTCTAGACATTTTAAAATATTAAGTTGATCTCATCAGCTTTTTTTGTCTCCTTTAAAATCGTATAACTTCTGAATCTGACCAGTGTGTGCTATGTCAAGTTTGCTATGTCAGGTGTGTTGTCAAACAAAATATAAAAGTCCTTACAGTCATTCTGACTTCAATATCTATTACGTCGTTTGCTAAAACATTTAAAAACTTTCTAACATTACAGATATACTTTCAGCTTTGGGTTTAATGTATATAACATTTCCATCATCTCATGGACATCCTTTATTCAATAAAGATTCGTTTTTAATATGGTCACAAAATGTAAAATATTCTGCTTTCATAGAAACAATACGTGCAATAGCTCCTTCTATTGTTTTTTTTCTTTACATCAATCATAGCAAGGACTTCCTTGTCAATTGTACTTGTAGCCAGACGCTCTTGTTTTCCAAGCTGAGTCTAGCTTCCCTGGCACAACCTGATGTGTCCTCAAGCTACCATGGCCCAACCCGACGTCTTCTGAAGCTGCCCTGGCCAAACCCAACGTCTTCTGAAGCTGACCTAACCCAACCCGACGTCTCCTCAAGCATCATCGGCCCAACCAAACAGCTCCTCTAGCTGCCCTGGCTCAACCTGACATCATCTCTAGCTCACGACCTACTCTGGCACACACAAAAAAGTTGACGTCTGCATCAGGCTACGTTAAAAAAATCTAGTGTTTGATTGCAATATTGAAAAGAAAAAAAGAAAATACTAATGTAATTAAAAAGACATCCATGTAATGAGTCTCGTTGCAAGTATGACAAAGCACGGTTTTATATGTTTCAATCAGCGTTCAATGTTTACTTATAATTATAAACAACGAAGTCACGTGTACCTTATTAATTGATCATTGTCTCTGGTTTCGTCTAATTGTGTGGGACAATGTATACATATCATTAGAACGACCCTTAAAAGTCCCAGCAAAGAAACGTATCGATTAACTAATTATTCATTATTATAACTAGAGTAACTTGAATCGGAGACATTGTAATTGTTCATTAAATGTCAAACTTTAGACAAATATCAGGTTCATATTTTTTATGTCTTTCTAATTTCGAGCTTCATTTTCAATAGAAATACCATCAAGACTTTTGTTGTCATTGAATATGTTCAATGTTAGAATGCGTAGAATGAAAAAGAATTGCAGCAATTACTGAAATAATAACATCTATTAATGAGACTGTAGAATGTAATGAAATGACTATTACAAAATAGTGGCACATTTAAAACTTGGGTTTATCATTGAAACATTTATAAGAAGACTGAGAATTTAGTTTACAAAAGATCAACATAAATATTGTTACATTTTAGATTGGTTTTTAAATGTTTTTAAAATGTTGTTCAATTAATATGCAACATTTCATTTTTTATGTAATTATTTGTTTTAAATTCATACTTATACCTGATGATGCCGAGTGAATAGACCTGATACTCATCATTTGGTTCTGGATCATTTGATCTTATTCAAACGTTTGAAATGGTTGATAATAACACTACAACTAGTTCTCAAAATGAAGAGTGGATCAGTGACTCTCAAATTTATTTCATCGGTACATATATTATACAATTCTCAGTGAAAGTACCAATACGAATTTTCGGCCTAATGACTAACATGCTTGCACTGTTAACATTTCGTAAGAGTGGATTACGGGATGGTATCTCAGTTTGCTTTATGGCATTGACCTTGTCTGATAAACTAAGCCTCTTGGCGAATACTCTGGCCAACTTGGTGGGATATTTCGACCTGGAGCTTCATATCAAGCCTTACATCAGTCTATACTACGTCAGCTACATCTTTCCATTCTACGGTCTCATGTTCTACAACATCTCCACAATGATCACAGTGTTTCTAGCCATACAAAAATGTTGCTGTATTTCTTTACCCTGGAACTTTAAAAGTTACTTTTCCAAACGTCGCTGCATCGCTGCAGTGTGTGGAATCAATTTTGTATGTTGCATTTTGAACATTCCCTTCACCGCAACAGCGTTTCCTTTCGTGGAAGCCTTTGACTCGACCACAAATTCGACCAGACTGACATTTGCCTGGACAAAAGCTTACCGTTATGACGTTTTCCCAGTACTCAAAGCTATCAACTACATCTCTATACCTTTTATAGCTGAAATCCTTGTGTTGATAAGCACTGTCATATTAGCCACTAAACTGAAAGAATCGGTCAAGTTTCGTGACTCAGTGTCAGGAAAGACATTTCTTACTAGATCTAGTAACTCTGATAATATTTCTTCCTCTCTGAGAACACAACTAAATTCACCCCAAGCCTCTAATATCAAAATCTATTCTGGCAAAAATGTTGCCGCCCAGCCAATGTCTACAAAAGAGTTGAGAGCAACTCAAGCGGTGAATGTTGTCGCCATTTTGTTCGTTGCTACCAACTCTCCTGACGTCATTGTGTATATGGCGTCCCTGCTCTTCCCACAATTCTCATCGCAAGGGTTCTACCACAACACTTTCAGATTGTGTATCGAGCTCCAGGATCTTCTTCATGTTTTGAACTTGTCTGTGAATTTGTTTATTTACTTGAAATTCAACACTAAGTTCTTTAAAACCTTTAAGGCTTTGTTTTTACCATGTTTCAGCAATTAGACAAAATCAGAAGATCCACTTAGTGATGACTATCGTACAGACCCAAATAAAATAAAGTTTGCATTAGAAATTGTTTCAAGCTTAAAAATAAATATATGTGGTAACTCATTATTTTATATAACTATACTAGAGGTTATGTACGCTTCAACTTGGCTTGTCTTGGCTACCTATGAAGGGGGCTCGAGGTTCGACACGCGACTCGAGCAGACTTGTGTTTACTGAGCGCCTAAAGACAGCAATGAAAACTTTCTCCCAGAGACCCCCTCCTCCCACTGAAAGTAGCGCTATATAAAAGCAACAATAATAATAATTATTATTAATAATATTGTTATAAACCTGGTGGTGGCACAGAGAGGGGTAGTGGTGTGTGTGTAGTCAGCCGACGCAAATCGCCCCAGGCCAGCGCTCGACGAGCGGTCAACCGTGACGAGTTACGACGGTCAGCCGAGACGAGTGTCAACACGGCGGTTCGGGAAGGATCGACGGCGGTTCGGGAAGGATCGACGTCGTGAACAGAGCTCAGGAGCGTCACAAGAGTTGTAGTCATCTGACCACCTGGAAACGTCGAGCGGCGTTCTGTCCGGTTCGAGAAGGCCAGTAGGGACCCTATATAAGAGCGGAGGTGTCGCAGTTGAGACGGTCGAGAAAAGGGGCTCAATACATCAAGGTTCAGAAAGCGGGTTCACGACAGGAGTTCAGAACACGGTCGACTACAGCACAGTTCAACGGTGTGGTTCTGTACGGAGCATTACGACGGTTCAGTGCGGAGTACTGTCAAGTACAGTTGAGACGAACGGCGTCTTGATCTTGGTCTGTGATCGAGTCCGACACAACGAGCCCAAGTGTGTGAAGTCAGTTCCGAACTGTTGAACCCAGTGCAAGCCCGGAACGAGACGGAGAGGCCAGTGCAAGACTTGATACGGCGGAACGGTGTTATCGGAGAGATATTTGTTATCGCAGAGCTATTTGTACTGTTCTACGTGCTGCCAATTGTACAGTATTGGCTGTTATTTATGGACATTAAACCTTTACGTTATTTTGGAGCCCTGACTTGTCAAGTTCTTTAAGTTGGTGGTGTATGGTGCAGTTTGCAGAGAGCCTGGATAGTGAGATTCGTAACAATATTATATGGCCAGATTTTCGTTGCATACACAGCAGTTCTTCCCTCTTCACGCAGATGTTGGGGTTAAGGGAACGGTTAATAACATACAGTTTGAAATCAGCGGCGTCGCAGGTTCAGCTTGAGTTCTGATAATATTTTGCTTGCTTTTTTGTATTTTTTTTTAAACGAACATATGATAACATGAATTGTACACACAAAGTCAAAGTAATAGATTAGTTATTAATCGTACATGGAACTACAAACCTTAGTTAAGTTACAGCACCGATATACATTTAACGATAGTCTTGTGAAGATAAAGGTATGTACATAGTATTAAAACTCCTAAACTGTGTTCCATGATACACCACTCCTAACTAGCCATCCCATCCACCATATTAGAAATTAACACCCACATTAATTCCAAAGTAAAAGCAGAAAACAAAACATTCGATTAACCCTTCTCGTTAACGCAACAAAAAGTCCATTATATGCTTATCACTACGAACCTTGAACTGATGTAGATTCTGACTAATTTGAAACAAAGATACAGATCGATTTTGCTCTTCAATATTTGAAAACAAGTTGCTGGTATTTTACTTCAGTTTTCTATAACCTATCTGTGCGAAGCAGGACTTTTGTAGTACACTGCAACAAAGTCAAAGTCTAGAAACAGGTTTGACGCCACACAAGATATTAAAATTTCGCATACCAACATCTTGACTAATATCAAAAAGTTATGATCTTCAGAGACAATACCATCGAAATACATCCACCGGTAACATAAGATAACTAGTCGACCGACAGCGTAGCATACGATACTATTTGGCAGGGTCGGCAGCTTTAGGTGACCGCAGTGGGACCCGCACTTTCATAGGACTCGCTCTAATTCTAGGTGTATAAATTATTGAATTAAACCATTGTATAATTCCTGAAAAATATACGAAAAAGTCCTGGAAATATCCGGAAATTATTTAAATCTTTAGAAAACTCATACGAATCTCCTGAAAGATATACACAAAAATTGTCATTTTGGGGTGTCATTCAATATGGAAAATGCCAATCCTAAGCGCGATAAATAAAAACGGCATTATGCATTAACAGTAATTGTGTAATCTGGTGAGAGAAGCTTCTTGCGCCTCAAACTAAGGAAGAATTACTTGAGGTCAACAATTCTCAAAGATAGATTGAAACACTTGGTAATTCTTGCTATTGAGCGTGATCTATGTAGGAAACAGAATTATTATGATATACTGTATGACTTTTCTACACGCAAGACTCATAAAGTAATTCTGTACGTAGTAAAGCATGAATAAAATGCATAGACGAATTTATTTTCTAATACAAACTCTTAAATTTCACTTATTATCAGCTTCCCTACCCAAACTTGGCCCCGCGAAATCCGTTTCGCATAGGGCCCCACAATGGTTAAATCCGGCCCTGCTATTTAGTGACGGGTGAATATACATAGTAGATTACTTGTTCTCTTTCGAATGACTTCTTGGTCACAATGGTTAAGTCTGGCGCTGCTACTTAGTGCTTGTAAAATGTTTGTTTGTAAAATGTTTTACATGTTTCGGATGTTCCTTCAGAGTTGAAGATAGTTTACTTCTTAGTCCGAACCTCCCGCAGGACGAAGGGGGATGGGAGCGGGCAGGGTTTGATAAATCCAAACGACAGTCCAGGGCGCAAACCGCACGACTAGGTAGCCAGTCGTAGTGACGGATGAGTACTACTTGTTCTCCCCCCCCCCTCTCTTGTTTTTTTCGTTGGATACTTCTATCCGCAGAAATAAAAGAGTGATCTTTCCTTTACTTCTTCTACTTCTCGTCCCAACTCTTGAGCCATGAAGAGAATTATATAGAGAGATAATGCTACATTTAGAATACGGTTTGGTTATTTCATTTTTCTTCTAACAAATAGGAAATAATCCAGTCTAAAAAAAAATAAGCAAAGTGCTGCTCTAAATTTTTCGAATGTACTAACTACAAGTAACAGGGAAACATTTGTCTAATGTATCTGGATGACAGAATATAGAGATCTTTTGATAAGCCATGTATTTTAAAAGGTATAGGATAATAGATAATGAATTATTTTTTTGTTTGTAATTCACTACAGAATCCGATTTTTTAAACGCTTCCATTTTTTACACACAAAAAATATTTTAATATGGAAGAATTTGTAAAGGCTCACACTATGATAGTGCAAAAACTAAAAAAAAAATAGGATTCATAAACAAATGTACATTAAACTATCCCTCATAAAGCATGCTGTGTTTCTACAGGGAACAACTGGTACTACTGATCTATTTAAAAGGCTACAATGATCTTTTCTATTAGCGTCCTTGACATTGTCAATTGAAACTTTTTATTTCTAAATCTCCCTGAATCTCTTTTCATTTCCATGTTAGATCTTATGAATCTGAACACTTGTTAGATCTTATGAATATCTGCACACTTGTTAGATCTTATGAATATCTGCACACTTGTTAGATCTTATGAATATCTGCACACTTGTTAGATCTTATGAATATCTGCACACTTGTTAGATCTTATGAATCTACGCACTTGTTAGATCTTATGAATCTACACACTTGTTAGATCTTATAAATCTACACACTTGTTAGATCTTATGAATATCTGCACACTTGTTAGATCTTATAAATCTACACACTTGTTAGATCTTATAAATCTACACACTTGTTAGATCTTATGAATGTGCACACTCGTTATATCTTATAAATCTACACACTTGTTAGATCTTATGAATCTGCACACTTGTTAGATCTTATAAATCTACACACTTGTTAGATCTTATAAATCTGCACACTTGTTAGATCTTATAAATCTACACACTTGTTAGATCTTATGAATCTGCACACTTGTTAGATCTTATGAATCTACACACTTGTTAGATCTTATAAATGTACACACTTGTTAGATCTTATAAATCTACACACTTGTTAGATCTAATAAATGTACACACTTGTTAGATTTTATGAATCTGCACACTTGTTAAATCTTATAAATCTACACACTTGTTAAATCTTATAAATCTGCACACTTGTTAGATCTTTTAAATCTACACACTTGTTAGATCTTATGAATCTGCACACTTGTTAGATCTTATGAATCTACACACTTGTTAGATCTTATAAATCTACACACTTGTTAGTCGACCGTCATGACAGTGGTTCCACGACAATTTGTTCACTGACGTTTCGTTCTCGCGACTATTCGTTCACCAGACATTTCGTTCACCCTACAATTCGTTCACCCGACAATTCGCTCACGCGACTATTCGTTCACCCGACATATCGCTCAGTGAACGATTTGTCGTGTGAACGATTTGTCGTGAACCAACTGTCGGTGAACAAGTTGTCGGTGAGCGATATTAAGATTAGTACTGTCCTCAACAGGCTCTGGATGGGATCAATGAAAATTGCTTTGTATTGAATTGCATGTACTAAATAACTAAACATGCTTGAAGAAGACTTAAAGTAGCTGTTGCATCAATGACTACAATAAACATGCTTGAAGAAGACTTAAAGTAGCTGTTGCATCAATGACTACAATAAACATGCTTGAAGAAGACTTAAAGTAGCTGTTGCATCAATGACTACAATAAACATGCTTGAAGAAGACTTAAAGTAGCTGTTGCATCAATGACTACAATAAACATGCTTGAAGAAGACTTAAAGTAGCTGTTGCATCAATGATTACAATAATAACTTATTTTACAAAAATAGCATTGCACACTTACGGTGCGTACAAAGCAGTGTCATGTTAACCTTGTTTTACAATGATTCCATACGCATGTGCACACACTATGCATGCATAATTTAATAAAAAATGGCATGCTTTTGGAAAACTAAAGGCAGCTGTAGCATCTAGGTGGGGCATGACGTAGTTAATGCTAAAAACAGACTTTCAATAGCACTTTTTTAATGCTGAAAACAGACTTTCAATAGCACTTTTTGTAATGCTGAAAACAGACTTTCAATAGCACTTTTTAATGCTGAAAACAGACGTTCAATAACACTTTTTTAATGCTGAAAACAGACTTTCAATTGCACTTTTTTATTGCTGAAAACAGACTTTTAATAGCATTTTTTATTGCTGAAAACAGACTTTCAATAGCATTTTTTTAATGTTGAAAACAGACTATCAATAACATTTTTTAATGCTGAAAACACACTTATAATAGCACTTTTTTAATGCTGAAAAAAGACTTTCAATAGCATTTTTTAATGTTGAAAACAGACTATCAATAGCATTTTTTAATGCTGAAAACACACTTATAATAGCACTTTTTTAATGCTGAAAACAGACTTTCAATAGTACTTTTAGCTTTTCTCTTCTGTTACAGTCCAACTCCTTTCTACATTCTTAAGACGGTGTGCTCAAAAAAAAAAAAAAAAGGTTACGTACGTCCATTGATTGATTGAACTCCATACCGACTACGGTTGAGTGCGGGAGTTTACAACGTAAGCCAAATTAAATTTTGAGAAAATTATATTTTGAAAAATTATAGCAGTCAAACCAGAGTTTTCACCATGTGACCAATTAGCTAGTAACTGTTGCACAACGATTTACATAAACTGACAAATTTCTAGGAACATCGTTACTGCTTTTTCGAAAAAGGTGTCCAACCAATTACGTTCTTTGAACCTATGAGGAGTTTGCAAGCTAATAAGAGGAATTAAACGAAGACACACCACTTTTGTTAGTAACTCAATTATAATTGCTTTTAATATATACATTTATACATCTCAATATAGAAAAGAACAACGACTAACTGCCATTACTTTTTTAAAACTATCTCAGGTACGCATTAGAATTGCGTAGACTCAAATTCAAAATCCCAGTCTTCAAACCTGGGACCCCGTTTGGGAAGCCAAGAGCTTTACCACTCACCCTCTAAGCTTCCATAGTTCCTACACTAACTTATAATAACTTTAAAAGCTGATTTTTTCAAACTTATAGTTATACCTCTGGTAAAAGCTGGTCCATGTGCACTGCGTTACAGAAGGGACTAGCACAAGACACCATCAAAAATGTCTTTAAGGTCTCATACAATAAAAACACAATGATCTTAATGTCACATCGACCAGTACATGGGAACACCTGCTAGTTAAATGCACTAATTACAGTTATTTTCACCCTTCATCTGGTCTCTATTAAGCTTTAATTTCTCGTACAGCACACAATCTTTATGTTGCTAATCACATATAATTTTAATCCAGCAAGATATTTAAATCAAGCCCTCAGACAAGAAAGACATTCACTAATAATTATGTATTCTAAGATCTTCAGAACTTAAAATTTAGTTTTCAATTATTTTGTATTAAAATGTTGTACTATTATAGATATATATCTTTATATTATAAATGCTATTAATTTTTTAAAACATTCTAATAAGTATATATGTCGGAACATTTCTTAACATAATCAATTTCAACTTGATTACGTTTATATATAGAAATACATATAATATATCCGACTAATTATATCCCTATAATACGCCATATTAACTACCAAGCATTATAAAAAGGCCAAGTTTACTTGGAAGAAAGGAATGAAACGGTTCAAAAAACGAATTCAAGACTTTACTAATAGTTCAACACTTGCAATCAGGTGTATGCTAAAACACACAAACACATTGGCTTTAAACAACAACAACTAGTTAGAAACGATTCAAACAACTGACTCAGACTAAATTATTTTGTATGATTCCAACTTCGCTACCTTGACAATGGCGGACACAAACAATACTAGTGTGTATATTAATGGTGACTGGATCAACGAGTCTGCTTCTTATTTCATAAGCGTAATTGTTTTACAACTTTCAATCAAAGTCCCCGCAAGAGTGTTTGGAATGGTCACTAACATTATGGCACTGGTCACGTTTTGCAGAAGTGGTCTGAGCGATGGTATATCTGTTTGCTTCATGGCCTTGACCTTGTCCGATAAACTGTGCCTTCTCTCGAATCTCCTGGCTTCCATATTGGGATATTTAGACCTAGAAGTCCGTGTCAAACCTTACATAGACCTGTACTACGTCAGCTACATCTTTCCATTCTACGGTCTCCTGTTCTACAACATCTCCACATCAATCACAGTGTTTCTAGCTATACAAAAATGTTGCTGTATTTCTTTACCTTGGAACTTCAAAAGTTACTTTTCAAAACGTCGCTGTGTGGCTGCAGTCTGTTGTATCTATCTGTCAGGTTTTATTTTGTACGTTCCGTTTACAGCTACAGCGTTCCCTTTCGTGGAAGCCTTTGATTTGACCACGAACTCGACCAGACTGACCTTTGCATGGTCAGCAGTTTACTTACAAGACGTTTTCCCCGTGCTCAAAGCTATCAACTACATCTCTATACCTTTTATAGCTGAAATCCTTGTGTTGATAAGCACTGTTGTATTAGCCACTAAACTGAAAGAATCGGTCAAGTTTCGTGACTCGATGTCCGGAAAGACAATTACAACTCGAAACTCAGGCAATTGTTATTGTTCGCCGAGTCTTCTAATTCACTCCCCTGAAACATCCAATTTCTCAACGCATTCGGTGGCCCAAAAATATAAGATTAAAAACTACAAGGCGCAGCCAATGACAACCAAGGAGTTGAGAGCAACTCAAGCTGTGAACGTCGTCGCCATTTTGTTCGTTGCCAGCAACTCTCCGGACGTCATTGTGTACTTGGCGTCACTTCTGTCACCGAAATTCTCAGCTTTTGGTCTTTATCACAACACTTTTAAATTGTGCATTGAACTTCAGGATCTTCTTCACGTCTGTAACCTATCAGTGAATTTGTTTATTTACTTAAAGTTCAACACTAAGTTCTATAAAACTTTCAAGGCCTTGATTCTTCAGAGTGGTTAATTCTTAGTCTCACTTGTTTTTTTCGACTAACTTTACGATTAATTATTCAAGAACTACCTGAGACATGTGATTTTTTATAAACCAAGCCATTAGAATTCTAAAAAATATTATAAAACAAAGTACTTTTACATAGGCAGCAATCATAAATGATTAATTTATTACTAATTTGGATAATGTCTTTTTTTTTTTGTAAACATTGTGTTGAGTTTGTTGCACGTTTTCTTAAAGCCTCCATGGAAAGAGGAAAAACCGTTATTAGTTTTGTGTGGTTTGCCTGTCCGTCTGTCATTCAGTTCGTCCACCATGATTTGAAACCAAAAATTAAAAAGTTATTGAAAATATAATTTTATTTTTCTGCTTCTACAGTTCCAGTGCAACGGGTAATTTTGTTCTTTTGTTTTTTAAATTAAACTGTAAGCTTTAAAAACTTTACATCATTTTAAAAGCTATTTACTATTAATAAAAACAAGTGAAGTTAAATTAATAAAGGGAGTTCATTTTCCTAAGCCTAAATTTTCCTAAGCCTAAATTTTCCTAAGCCTAAATATTTTTATAATGTATATGTAAACATTTGTTTTTCTAAAATAATGTTATACAAATATTTATATTAATAAACTAAGCGTTTTCTGTTATACGAGCTACAAACAATTTACATAATGCTTTTATGTTTGTTTAAAAAAAGAAAGAATGCATTTAATTATTATATACTTCAAGTACATTTTAAATAAAAATTTATTAAGCAGTATTTAATCGGTATATATATTATCGATATTTATATCTATTCATACCATTCTCTTAGACTGCTTAGGGCTTCTTCCACATGTCTTGATTGACATTATAATTTTATAACATCCGTTTGTAATAATAAAAACATCAATATATCTCCGTACCCTCCGTACTCCGTATCATGCAGTCAGAACACAATCATATCGGCAACAGTTTATCGTATCGACCTGCATACGTCTTTTGTTGTGTATAGACGTACATTGTGATTGTTGATAGTTTATAGTTCATAGCTTCTGAAAATAGTGCTGAAAATATTGATATCAGCCTTTTTACCTGCTCAAGCCGAGCTTTCCATGCAAAACTCTCTTTCTAATCTTTAAATCTAACTATTTAAGTGTTTGTTTTTTTTTGTTCAGAGGTCTTCTGCTGCTAAGTGCTTTCCTCTTTGCCAGTGAGTGGCGACTGAGTTGATTTTTATTGCGTTTCCGTTGGAGCCACTGTGTTTCGTTGTCCTTGGCATGTGGTGATTCCCCATATAGGATTGGTGTAGCTGTCAAAAAGTAGTGCATCCACACTGTCCACACCGGCCTCCATAAGAACATAATTATTGGTAGTCTTGCCAAAGTAAGCCCGTTAAGGAAAGAAGACATCTTTGATGGAAGTGTCTACTGGGCCTAAGAGCACTTATTTCTGAACCATGAATTCAGTGAGCCACAGCTATATACAGTGATTTTTATTTTGGTAGGTGAAAAGTCCTATTCCTCCACCTAGAGATATGAATTGAAAATTTAAAAAAAAACTGCAATGACCCGATGAGGTGTTTATTTGAGCTTCAACTTTGAAATTTTTGTTACAATACCTTTAAAACAAACTTTTGTTTCTATAAATTTGTTTATAAGTACAATTGGCAGTCACTCAACAGTGTGTCCTACGTATTGAGATGAACTTCTTAAGCCCACTAGGTTTAATTTTTTTTAATGACATGAACTAGGCGACATCCAAATTATTCCATGTTTCATCTCAAATTATTTTGTTTTCTTTGCCGATTTAGCACAAGGCTGTTATTTCTCTCTTCTCAACGTAATATTAGATAGAATGAGGGCTGCCTACATAGGCACTACACTAAGTACATTCTCTCTGGTGCACACTTGGCTAGTAGCTCATTAGAATGAGAAGTAAGAGTTTAAAATTGAATAGCTTAGGAAAAAAAACAACTAATTACCAGGGTGTAAGGAGTGCGAAGTATGTACAATTATGAAATCAATACACTTTTAAAAATTATTTATTTAATTGCTGGTCTACATTCTGTTTGTTCGTTTTCACGTTTGGTACATCCTAAATATTTCCAATACAAATTCATTGGAAGTTTTTTTTTATGTTAAATATATTGCCTCCTTCTGTTACATTCTCAAATATTGATGACGCTAGTTGCTTTTAACAAGGATACAAACAAAAAATGGTAAACTTGAGCGAAGGTCAGATAACGAAGTTAATGATTATAATGTTTTGATTGGGTAAAAATTAACTAAATATTTTTTTTTTAAATGCAATAACTGCTTTGTTGCTCCTTGTTCGATTATTGTTTACGTTGCATACTAATATCTTTTTTTTGTACTGTAAGGCAACATCTATAAAGTTATAGAATGGAAAACCCAATGCTAACTACAAAGTCACAGTTTAAAGTGTATGAAATAAAACAGTAATATATAATTAGTAAAATAAATGAAATTCCCTGTCCTAGTTTCGTAAATCAACATGTTCTACTAATCATGAAGTTTCTCATGTTTTCTAAGTTTCTAAGGTTGACTCTGAAATAAAGAGTATTAGGCCTACGTCCTTGCTCAAACCTGTTGGACTGCAGAGAGATGGGAGCGGACAGGGTTCAAGCTCTGGACTTTCGTGACGACATTCTGAAGAGCTAACCACACGACCAGGCAGCCAATGTGAAGAAAATTTAATTTTTTTTTTAAGTTGTCTCAAATCATACTGTTATTTCGTATTGTTATTTTTGTTGTTTTTTAACATGACTATGCTAAACAGGCCTACTCATATGTTCTATAGGATATTTTTACTACACCATTTTTGTTAAAATATTATATTTAAAGGTAAAATGACAATAGTATTTCTTACTTTTTAAAAAAGTGTTCCTAAGGTGCATTACTCTATACAGACTTCTATGTAGTCTGATGTGGTTACAACTAATTTTGTTTTATCTCCAGTTGATCTAAACATTTTATTGACTCTTACAATAGAAGATATTTCTTTACAAAGCGGGAAGAAACTATGTCTGTCTCAAACAGTACAAACTATTATGATCTTGGAGAGTGGACTAAAAGTAACAAAGTGTATTTTATATGTACTTTAATAATACAGTGGGGCTTAAAAATTCCTGTAAGAGTATTTGGAATATGTACAAACTTATTGGCGCTTTTGGTGTTTCAGAAATGTCGTCTGCGCGATGGCATTTCCGTCTGCTTCATGGTACTGACCTTATCCGACGGAATATGTTTGTTAACATTTCTTCTTGGTTCTTTAATGGGTCTTCTAGACATGGAGCTTCAGGTCAGACCTTACATCTCTCTCTACTATGTCTCTTACATTTTGACCTTCTACGGGGTCATGTTCTACAATATCTCCACAATGATTACCGTCTTTCTAGCTATACAAAA
This sequence comes from Biomphalaria glabrata, assembly GCF_947242115.1. NCBI lineage: Eukaryota > Metazoa > Mollusca > Gastropoda > Planorbidae > Biomphalaria > Biomphalaria glabrata. The sequence continues at coordinate 19,968,348 of NC_074719.1, forward strand.
ATGTTGCTGTATTTCTTTACCCTGGAACTTCAAAAGTTACTTTTCAAAACGTCGTTGTGTCGCTGCAGTCTGTTGTATCTATCTTTCAGGATTTATTTTGTACATTCCATTTACCGCAACAGCGTTTCCTTTTGTGGAAGCCTTTGATTTGACCACAAACTCAACCAGACTGACCTTTGCCTGGTCAACAATGTATCTACACGAAGTTTTTCCAGTACTGAAAGCTATTAACTATATCTCCTTACCTTTAATAGCCGAGGTCCTTGTGTTGATCAGTTCACTTATATTATCTGCTAAACTGAATGAATCAATCAGATTTCGTAATTCTTTATCAGGTGATACAATGATTGATTCGCATTCTAAACAAAAGGACGAATCTTCAAAGTTATCAATAGTGAAAATAGATTCTAACAATACCGCTATCAATATCGAGACTCAAAAGGTCAATACTGTTCAATCTAGCATCCAGCCAATGTCCAGAAAAGAACTTCGGGCCACACAAGCGGTAAATGTTGTTGCTATTTTGTTTGTGATCGCCAACACTCCAGACGTGATCCTGTTTTTGGTATCTCTACTTGAACCAGAGTTTTCAGCTTTAGGAAGTTACTATGACCTATTTAGAGTATGTGTGGAACTGGAAGACTTCCTTCATGTCATCAACTTGTCTGTCAATTTGTTTGTGTATCTGAAGTTCAACACACGCTTCGCTGAGACTTTCAAGTCTTTTATTCTGCGACGGTTAAAAGACAATTAATATGAATGTGTAGAGCGATCACAGTGTGTAACTATCACGATATGTGTTTGTCTTTTTCTCTCTTTTTTTTTTTTTTTACAGTACCTCAATTCAAGTCAGCTCTTCGTGGAACCAGCAGAAACCTGGATTCAGGAACCAAGACAGCTGATCTAAAAAATGGCTCTAACGATTTCCCTAATTTCCAGTTGATGAATATGTATATGTATATGAGAAAAGAATTACTAGCTCGTTGGCCACGCTGGGAAAACTCTAGTTTGTCCGCTATGATTTTTCAAAGTAAAAAATAAATAAATATAAATTTGGCTGTAGACTATATCTAGGTCTAGTCATAGTCATTCATATTACCGTAATTATGCAATAGTAGTAAATTTTATGATACTTCAATTTTATTGACGTTTATAAAGTTTCCTTATATTTTTACGTAAATACATTCTTGATCTAGAAGTAGATCTACATTAGATCTTAAGAATTCATTATGTCTAATGTTAGATCTAGATGTCCATATAAAGAACATATCAATAAATAATCGCAAAAGTTTATCTAACTTGCTGGTCGCATAAAAATAAATGCGCCAGTTCCAGCAGTAGACGGTCTTACCGTAGTCTTACAGGTTCGATACCCAAAGTGATCCAACATTTTTAAAATTATTTTTTTTATTATTTTACTGTATTTGAGTTTTAATAAAGGGTCTTAAAAATATTTGTAAATGTTCTCTTGTTTAGTATTTGTTGTTATAATCATGAGTGTTTTGAAACTCATAGTTGTTCTATGATGAGTATATAATGTTAAAAGTGTGTTATTATGCTTGCCCTTCATGTGTCACAAGATGTGTGTGCCATTATTGTATTAAACTAAGAATAAATAATAAGTTCTACTTCTTCTAGAACAAAACTGAAATTAAATTTGCTGATGTATGTATATTATTGTGTTTTAAGTGTTTTATAAATTGTTTACACTTTAAATGCTTGTAGGGAAGCAGCGAAAACGAGTGGGAGTGCCATCAAACGTCCATGCCGACCAGCAAAATGGTTAGGCCAAACACAACCTCGAAGACATCAAAGCAGTCCATGCCGCTCTTACATAGCAAAAAGTACGGTCTAACGTTTTGCTAACGATAACACCTACAGTGTATAGTAAATTAATTAATTAAATAAATTAAAACGTTTTCGGGCATCTGTGTCTTGCTGCTGTTTCTTGCAGCTGTCCCTTTTTGTTTAAGTTGTCTGCATTGACAAAAATATTTCTTTGGTTGCGACCAGTCCGGCCCATTTGGTGCCGGCCCACTGGGCATTTGCCCGTTTGCTCATATAGCCAGTCCGCCCCTGTTTTAGTCCATTCAAAGTTCTGATGTAAAGTCTACTTTTTTTTCTAAAAGCGAAAAAATTAATTTTCAAAATCAACTATTCTAGCAGGTTTTTTTTTTCGTAAAAATGCACCATTTTTACAACTATTCACTATTAGTAGTAAACAAACACAGGAGGTTATTTAGTAAGACAGATTATCATTTACCATACTTTAAACACATTTATGTAGACCTTTAATAGACTTTTTGTAAAAAAACATAAGTACTCTTATACTAACTATTACATTTATAAAAAAATGTTTAATTTTTGTTTTTAAAGAGAGAAAAACTATAAAATTTAATATGCATATAAGTGGAACATAATTTAAAACAAAATTAATAAGTAGTTTTTTATATTATCGCGTGTAATGCAGCTCATACGCACATTCATAGGACGCTTAACTAGAGGGATTTTTTTGAGACTTTGAATAAGAGTTTAACCCTTTTCAAAACAATTAGATCAATTAGATAATAATTGTAAACAATTAGATCAATTAGATAATCAATATATGACATCAGTTAGGCAAGGTTCACAATTAGCTTCACATTCACTTTCACCTATCCCTTGGTCTGCTGGACCGTTGAGGCACCACACAACATCTGTCTATCTTCTTTCTCCATTCTTCTCTGTCATTAGCCTTCATTCTGATATTCTTTCCGAAAATGAAACCTGCCTTTTTACCTGCTTGGGTGGACCACTTCAGGGGCCGATTTTTGAGTTTTCACACTAACTGTCTTTGTAACCTTGTTTAAAATAATACATTGATAGTTCTTCCATTGTGACTTAAGATGCACATTTTTTGTACCAATGCGCGAATGAAGCTTGAGTTATTAATGAAGAAGTCTGTGACCTTTGTAAAAAACTTACCTGCCCTGAAGTTTTTCATATAAAAGTGGTGTATTTTTTTTTTTTGAAAAATCTGCTTGCATAGATAATTTTTAAAATTCAATGGTTCTCTTTCGGAAAAAAAAGTCGTTGCCTCAGAACTTTGAACGATCTAAAATGTCACGATGTCCAATTTTCATTTTCTCTTCTAGTTTCTGAGATCTAAACGGGAAGGACAGATGGACCACACAAAACTAATAGCGTCTATTCCCCTTTCGGGAGCCGCTAAAAAAGCAAATACATCAACTATTTTTAGCCTTGCGTCATCCGACGCTGGTGTAATTTAATTTAATTAAATTTATTATTTATACAAATAGTAATGGCTCTATTAGGTCTAGAGGGTTTCTAACTATTGACCAGTCAAGGTGAGACACAGAAACACAGGTAACGGGAAGAATTTCTTTAGACCAAAATAGAAAATATTTAATGAGTTAAATACACAAAGGGAAGCCATAACAAGGGTGGGGATAAACAAAATTATAGCATCTCGTAAACTGCTTGATACATTGAGTGTCCTATTGTTTATTTCACTTAACTCTAGTGAACTCTACTGTTAATATGTCCAGTTGATGTCCTTTCTGCCGTTGGTGCTGCAGACAGGTCAATCCTGATCATGGGCGTAGCCAGGATTTTTTTTCGGGGAGGGTTTTGGGGGGGGGGGATTTCCCCCCCCCCGACCCCCCCCCCCCCCCCCGCGAAAAAAAATATATATGTGTGTGTGTGTGTGTGTACATAATTAATCTTTATTACATTCTGACCCTTTCGGAAGACGTTTATTGTTTATTGTAGACTCCCCGCCCTTGCTAGCAAGGGGGTCTGGTGGAGTTCGCAGCGCTCCCCAGCGCGGGGCGAAGCCCCTCCGCCGAGCACTATTTCTGGTACTGAAAGCCAACAAAATGCATATTCTGAGGTATCTACAGTGCATTATCTTGCTATTAAAAAGTTTTATTTCAAAAACCTAATGTGCTATTCTTACTGACTTAGACCCTCTCGCGCCGTTCGGCGCATTTTCCGGCAAGCTGTTTCCGCAACTCTTATTTTGCGTAATTCATTTTGTCGGAAAACATGTCCCGCAAAACCTCATGCGACGCTCTGTCACAACCTTACTAAGGATTCGACTCCCAGTTCGGCATAGGATTTCTTTGATTTAGACCCGATCTCTATGACTGACTCCTAAAATCTGTCTTAGCCATCTTTGTTGAGACACATTTAATGATTTTCAATTTCGGCAGAAGACTATTCACACTTAATTAATGGAGCCCAAGCCACTGTTAGAAATTTGTAACCTTTCTTGACTACGCTCTTGGAATTACATGCCTGTATTTCGCTTTAGATTTTATATCCAAAAGGAAAGTTTTTTCGTCAAATCATCTGTTGAGGGGTTTTAAACTAAAAAATCTCTGGGGTTTTTTTTTTTGTTTTGTTTTTAATTCAAAACCCCATTTAGCTACGATCATAGAGTTTGGTGACTGTAGTTTGCTTTAAAATAATATTGAAGCGAGAGGTTTTCAACTCGAAACGCTCTGTAGGGGAATTTTAAACTCAAAACCATCTGGAGGGGTTTTAAACTTTAAAGAAAAAGCCATCTGGTGGAGGGGGATTTAAACTCAAAACCCCTTTGGCTACGCTCATAGATTTTATAGTGTGTAATTTGCTTTTTTTATATTGAAGAGGTACTTTTTAGCTTCAAACCCCAACTGGAAGGGGGAGGGGGTTAAACTCAAAACCCCTTTGGCTACGCTCATAGAATTTTGAGTGTGTAATTTGCTTTTTGTATATTGAAGATGGGGTTATCGTAAATTTTGGATGGGGTTTTAAAATCAAAATCTTCCTCAACTGTGCTGTTGGAATTTGGGGATTGTTGTTTGCATTTTTTTTGTTTTGTTTTATAGAAGAGGGGGATTAAACTGCAAAAACCTCTGGTAGGGGGTTTAAAATTCAAAACCCCCTGTAGGGGGTTTTAAACTCAAAGCCCCCTGGTAGAGGGATTTGTATCTCAAAACCCCCTGATAGGGGTTTTTAAAATCTCAAAACCCCCTGGTAGGGGGATTTAAACTCAAAACCCCCTGCTAGAGGGTTTTTAACTCAAAACTGCCTCGGCTGTGCTGTGGTAAGTGATGATTTAGTATTAAAATCTCACCTAAAATAAACAAAATGAAAGCAAAAATCAGTCACTTAATTCCGTCCCCACCCCCTGCGGGGGGGGGGGGATTTCATTTCGGGGGGGGGGGTTTGAACCCCAAGAACCCCCCCCCCCCTGGCTACGCCCATGATCCTGATCGCTTAGCCTTAAGCGTTGGGAGGATCTCAGCTCTGGCTAAAGACAAATTGAAACGAAACCCAACCGCTTTTATGTGCCTTTCACGTGTGGGTGGAGGGGGGGGGGAAGACACGGTGGCGGATGAAAGCAGGAATCGGACGCTCTGAAGAGAAGCAGCTGTGGATCGATTCCAGCTGTAGAACTGGGTACTCAGTGTTCAACTGTTACTCGGCGATGTAGAGATCCCTTCCTTCAGCCACGGAGCTGAGAAGGGGTTATTCCATGATCTAGTGACCGGACTAGAGTCAAGAGCCTAGGGTCAAGACTAGATTCCGATTAGCATTTCTTACCACAGGAACAACTATCAATCACAGAGATGACAAGAACAGGAAGTTATAGGATTGCAAAAACCAGAGGGTGTCTGTAGCCACAATCAGACTGAAACAAAAACCATTATTGATTTCACTGTATGGAATTTAACTCTTGTGATATAAAGGGAGAGTAATCCTTGAAGGATTACGGACATGACATGGCCTAAATTGTGCCGATGTGCCAAACTCAACAACTCAAACTCACAAAACCATTATTGTTATTATTATTTAAAATCAATTTAATAAAATCGATTACCAGGGTATTTTTTTTTTAACAAAAAAGGAGTTTGAAATGAGAGATATTTATCTTTTTATTTTTCTATTTATCTATCAGTCGATCTATTGTTAATTCCTTCTCCCTATCTCTCTGTATAAGTTAATACATCTCTTTCAAGAAGAAACAATCAAAATATAATATTTTTTTTTATAGAAACAAAGGTCATCTAAGAGAAGAACTCTGCACTTACAACTAGGGCCTATATCTCTCAATAATGGAGACGTTATTTTCCTTATTCGATATCACATAAAATAATTACCAATAATTAATTGACTAATTGTGTTTTTTTTTTTTTTTATTGATTCATGTTTTGTTAGTTACAACCGCCTTTACTTTTCCCCAACTAATGTCGGGTAACCATTAGAGCTGGGTGGACTCAGAGGCGCCCGAAGATACCGAAATTAAAAATCCCAGTCTTCACCAGGATTCGAACCCCGGACCCCGCTACGGAAGCCAAGTGTTACTGAGAGGGTTCTTCTTAAATAGCAACAAGAAGAAAATGTAAGAAATATCTTGAGATGCCAGAATCACTATTGAAGAAAAAAAGCAGACGTCAATAATCGATTTAACTTAAACTAGAAGGTACCAATTAAAGTAGTAGATACTTTTTGAACCAATGCAACCAAAAAAGTTTTATTTCAGCAGTTGATAAATTTTGTTGATGTTCGTTTCAAAAGAAAAGCCTTTGTTGAAGACAGGCGCAGAAAAAAACAAACTTAAATAGACCACCGGCGAAGAACGGCTTTGTCTGTACGAGATGCAGGAAAACATGTAGGTCGCAACTGGGTTTGCGTGGTGTTATGGAGTGTGTGTGTGTGTGTTTCTATGGTGACGGTGGAAAGAGGCTAGCAATTGGTTGTGAAAGATGCAACATAGGTGGCGTTGTCGTCACTTGGTCTTAGCTAGGGGAGACGACTCCAGAACGTGAGACTAAAGGGTGTGTTATTGAAGTGAGTTAGATTTTGTTAAAACAATATTATTACTAAAGTCAAGTCTACTACATTTATTTCATTTATCAGAAGTTGATTGTATCTCTAGTATCAATCAAGTTTTATCTAGTTCTGTTCACAAAGGAAGTTATTGAAGTTATTTCAAGTTTTATTTGTTAAGAGATATTACAGCTACAGACGTGTAGATGTCTACTAGCAGCTTAGTACCACACGTCACGACCGGTAACAACGCGTGGTCATGTGATTCCCTTTCTTATCCTTAATCTTCGGATTCGAAGACATTGCCATTCAATCTTTACGATGATTTACCAAAGTTCGTTATCTAAACAGAAATATCAAGAGTGGGAAGACGTCTAGGGCAGCAAGAGTTAATCTTGAAGAAATTAAAAACTCCACAGTATTACCAGTCTTAGCGTTCGTTTCTTACCTTCTGCGTGTCTATCATCTCTTGCGTCATGTGAAAGATACTTTTTAACTCTTTATCTCCGCAATTATTTTTCCACATTCTGACAGAATCGTTCATTTTTCAAATTTCTGCATTCTACCCTGCTACGATCAAACTTCAATAACCTTTTTTGTTTGTAATCACAAAACGTTACTTTTGGTAAAGAATCATAGGAGAATGCATGCTCTTTTTATACAACAAAATAGTAGTTTATAGAACTAAAAAATACATTTGATTTATTGGGGTCAAATCAACGATGTTATCATTAATTAGGAGAGAAAGAGTTAAAATTAAAGTTCATTAAGTGCTGAGATAGACAAAGGAACAAACATGACTTTCACGTTGTATCTATTGAAAGCGAAGCAGAAGAAGGTATTGGCTTTGATGAAGTTATTGATACGTTTGCAAGTTTGAAATCCAGAAAAGGAAACTTTTTGCTAGAGCATTTTATTAGTTCTTGTACGCTTGAAAATGTCAAGTTAATAATTTTTTATATTTTGTTTTTGTGTGTTTCCCACCTTTCAATGTATATGAATGAGATTTGAATTGTTTCCGACGTCGTTACAACATGATAGTATAATGTTCAATAGTTTTCCGTAAGAATCTCTTTAAGGTTTAATATAGAGCACATGTTGAAGTTAGACTGGTTCTAATTTTAATAATCTTACATTTTAATACACGTAAACAATATTGATAAATTGTCATAAAGAACTAACTTTCAAAATAAAACCGAGAATCATTTTACAGTTGTCTAACAATCAATGACTGAAGGAATGAACTCAAGTTCTTAGGGTTCAACAAAAGAATAAGTCAACCAGAATCTAGCGCTTGTACTGTCTCTAATTTCTACGTCTTCTAAATTAGGTTCTAGATCAAGACAATTAATTAGACTACATTTAAATTAGATTGTTGGTTTATTTCTTAAAAACCAACTGTGGGTAAAAAACAAACAAACAAAACAGGTGGACTGAAACATTTGTGGCTGGACTAATGTTCGGTACGCATGACTTGATCTAGGCTAAACCGGCTGGTTAAAGTTAGCCGCTAAACCTAATTTCTACGTGATAACGTCACGACCCATATAGTGAGGGAGAAAAACATCTCGATACTAAGATTTTTTAGGGCCCAAAACCCTCACTAAAGTGCTAATATCTAAATAACGGCTTACAATTTATAGAAAATATTTTGCATATATGGTTTTTTGAGCATTATATTACAGAAAACAAACAATCAAACGGTTTCTGTGATTGACCCCAAAAAACCTCTTCAGTTGGTCATGAAGACATCGACACATGTGCTGCACAAAACGAGCTTGTCAGGCGCTTTCCGGTTTCTGCCGTGTGTCCCCCTTCATGTCGGCAACAGTAAGATGATTTACAGTATGAACCAAAGAAGAAAAAAGCTCATATAAGTAGTAGTAAAGTAAACCTTTCAGGCCTTAGGGAAGAGGGTGTAAAGCTCATCTGTCATTTTGGCCGACGGTGAAAGAGTGTCAAGTGGCCTTGAAAACGACCAATCGAATTTACTTTACCCAGTTTTTGTCAGGTACCCATTAGAGCTTGGTTGACCCAGAGGAGCCCTGAAAATCCCAAAGTTCCTAATCTCAGTCTACACTGAGATTCGAACCCGGTATTCCTCGGTTCTTTAACCCTCTGTCACCAAGCCCCTGGATATTTAAATAAGATACAAAATAGAGACAGCACTTTAAAAAAAAAGTTACAATGACAGTTCGTAAATGTTGTTGATATTGCTGAATTGTTAGTTCGACTAACTACTTGATAACACAGGATACGGAGATTTATTAATATTATTATTATTACATTGTTAATATTTATTTGTATTCAATGAACTGAGAGTTATGAAGATATAATTAAAAGTGATCCTGACATAATTGATGTTTTTGAATGATTATCTAATTGATTTAATTGTTTTCTAACAGGCCACAATCGAGTCGAGTGTCGAACCTCGAGCCCCCTTCATAGGTAGCTAAGTTCAAGCGTACTTAGCCTCTCTACCACGTTTCCGACTTCTTATTAATTGTTTTAAATTATATTCGATCTATAAGCATACTAAATAGATTTTTTGCTCATTTGAAAGAAAGTAAACATGTTTAAAACTGAGTAGGTTGTACGACAGAAAGTAGATGATTTAGTAATACAAATTTTTAAAAAATGTGACCAAAATTCTAAAACCATTTACATAAATAGGTTAAAGATATGCTGAATGTGTGCTTCCCTTACTAAATAGTCTCCAGCGATTTATTATTAATAGTGATTAGTAGTAAAAATGGTGTATTTAATTTTCAATTTTTCGCTTTCAGAAAAGAAAAATAGCCGTTGCAACAGAACTTTGAAAGATCAAAAGTATCATGATACCGATATTGCATTATTTTTTTTTAATATCTTTTCTAGTTTTTGAGATCTAAACGGGACGACGGAACCACATAATGGTCAGCAGACTAAAAGATAGAACAGATGTTATGATCATGTTTTGTGAGGTTACATTCATGATATCTAGAATTGGACGGACACGCTCAATCTTTACAGAATTCCAAGAGTGTGGACTCGGACCTATTTTCTGTAGGCGCTAAATGATCAATGTAAATGTTGCCTATGAGATGACATACTACATTAAGGTTCTTAAAGCGCAGAATTGAAAAGAAATTCCACCGAACGTTAAAGATCTACAACTTTATTAACTGGAATTTCCCAATCGTGTAACAATTGTTTTTTAAACTGTGTTTTTTTTTTTCAATCTTTATTTATTAATTTATTTAAAAAAAAAAATTGTATTAAGTATTTGATTCACACAAAGATCAACAAAACAAGGAGACGAAGACTTCTGAGGGCGCAGTCGTCATAATTGAATGCTCCACAACATCTGTTTCACAGGAGCCAAAAGTTTTGATTTCTATTGTAGAGCAAATACTGTGAATTCCAACTGTCATTTTTTTGTCACCAAAATAATTGGTTACGTGAACAGTGTTGTACCCAACACTCAGGACAAGAAACTGTGCGATAAACACTTCCGGGGTCAATGTCGTTCTGAGTGTCTTCACTTCACGGTAAAGAGACAAGGGTTAGTCACACAGGTCGACAGTTCGTTGCGCTCTGGATGCAGGCATGGTCCAGTACACTTCATAAAACAACTATAACGACAAAATACATGTTTTGTAAATGGTGGAGTAGTTTTGGTATTTTCGTTCATTGATTCTGACGTTTAATTGACAAGCACCGCGGTGTCACGTGAGTCTAGTTCCGTAGCACGCTTCTTTTCATTTCCTAAAAAGACCTGAACTACATGACATCCAAATAATTTCTCATGTTTTATCTGAGCACAAGGCTTTTCTCAACATAATGCTAGGTGTGAATAAGTGCTGCATACTTTGGCAATGCACTAACTACATTCTGTCTGATACACAGTGTGCTATTAGCAAATTATACAGCAAAGTAATAGTTTGAACTAGAATAGAACTAAATATTGATTTCATTAAGTACAGAATAAGTGCAATTTTAAGGTCTTTAATTAGGACTTATAGTCTATGTTCTGTTATCTAGGTTTGATTCCTAGGTGATCTTAAATAATTTGTTATCTAAATCTTAGGTATTTTTTTCCATTACATCATAACCCACCCACAAAATTTTTTTTGAGACAAAATCCTGACTTCGTGTTCGAAGGGGGTACAGTAATACTCAGATTTGTAAAAAAAAAAAGTGTTGTAGACAGACAATAAAGTCATATTTTCAGTAAATAACGAATCGGTAGCATGAAGCTTCTTTGTTCTCAATCTGTGACGTGTAATTGTACTCATTAACCTTTCTGATAATTTCATACTTTAAATTTTGTTGCTCATAAAATTGAGAAACAAATAGAATGTAAGTTTGTAGTTGCCAATGTTCATTGACTGAAAACAAGGCGATTTTTTAAACTTAAATATTAAATACTAACCCTCGCAATAGGTGTAATTGTTATCATTCTGTACATTGCAGTGTGTCTGTTAATATGAGATATTTCTTATTAAATATTCTAAACTTTCAAACCTATTATTTCAAGATTTAAGTATTGCTGACACCAGATCTCTACTGTTCATGTTTACATACATGCTGCTGTCTCCTCTGTTGCTTGTGGTTGGTATGATACCAATGTTTTATGACATAAATGTATAACCGTTGAGGATAGTAACTTCTATGTTGATGTAGATCTATTTAGTATCCACAGATTTTAATTAACAAGAGAAATTATTACACGCTATATACTTACGTGACATGTATGGAGCAGCATTTTCATTTCCTTCACTAATTTTTTTTTAATTTTTACTTTTGACTAAAGGACATTTGTACTTAATAGAAATCATACAATACGTTTAATGTATACCAAGATAGTGTATGTAAGCTGAAATATACAGACTTTATAAATTACTTTCAGAAGTGTATGATTTTTTTAAATGTGTTATTGTCTACAGTTGGTCTAGACGACTTACAGCCTAGATTCAAACTAATTGATTGGAATTTAGATCTATAATATCGTGATATTGTTCACAGCCAGTAAATGTTTGCTATAAATAGTACAAACTATTACGATGTTCAGGATTGGAACAGAAGTAACAAAGTGTATTTTATATGTACTCTAATAATACAGTGGGGCTTGAAAATTCCTGTAAGAGTATTTGGAATATGTACAAACTTATTGGCGCTTTTGGTGTTTCAGAAATGTCGTCTGCGCGATGGCATTTCCGTCTGCTTCATGGTACTGACCTTATCCGACGGAATATGTTTGATTACACTTCTCATGGGTTCTTTAATGGGTCTTCTAGACATGGAGCTTCAGGTCAGACCTTACATCTCTCTCTACTATGTCTCTTACATTTTGACCTTTTATGGTCTCATGTTCTACAACATCTCCACATTGATCACAGTGTTTCTAGCCATACAAAAATGTTGCTGTATTTCTTTACCTTGGAACTTCAAAAGTTACTTTTCCAAACGTCGTTGTGTCGCTGCAGTCTATTGTATCTATCTTATTGGTTTTATTTCGTATATTCCATTTACCGCAACAGCGTTTCCTTTTGTGGAAGCCTTTGATTTGACCACAAACTCGACCAGACTTACTTTTGCTTGGTCAGCAGTTTACCTTCAAGATGTTTTCCCAGTACTCAAAGCTATTAAATACATCTCTATACCTTTTATAGCTGAGGTCCTTGTGTTGATTAGTTCACTCATACTATCTGTGAAACTGAACGAATCAGTAAAATTTCGTAATTCTTTATCAGGTGATTCAATGATTGATTCGCATTCTAAACAAAAGAACGAATCTTCAAAGTTATCAATAGCGAAAATGGATTCAAACAATACTGTTATCAATATCGAGACTCAAAAGGTCAATACTGTTAAATCTAGCATCCAGCCAATGTCCAGAAAAGAACTTCGGGCCACACAGGCGGTAAATGTTGTTGCTATTTTGTTTGTGATCGCCAACACTCCAGACGTGATCCTGTTTTTGGTATCTCTACTTGAACCAGAGTTTTCAGCTTTAGGAAGTTACTATGACCTATTTAGAGTGTGTGTGGAACTGGAAGATTTCCTTCATGTCATCAACTTGTCTGTCAATTTGTTTGTGTATCTGAAGTTCAACACACGCTTCACTGAGACTTTCAAGTCTTTTATTCTGCGACGGTCAAAACACAATTAATACGTTGTTGTTTAACATTGTTGTGTATGTTCCATGTAACTATCATCATTTTTATCGGCTTTCGTTTGTGGCATGTGTGCCCGGAGTGTCCTTCATCCCGCGTGTTGCGTTTAGATCCTATTTCTTGATATTTTGAAGCTTGCGAAGTTTAGGTTAAATCAAACAGTTTTATTATTTTAAAAATACACCAATTTTAAATATATTTAATACTAGCCTGACATTACCCGCGGCCTGCTGGCCTTAGTTTGTGATTACTAATCTAGTGGATTTGATTTAGATGTATGTTAAACTTAGCTAACCCTAACCCTTAAACTTAGCTAACGATCCTTTCAAGTTTTTCTCTTTCGCTACGAAAATAAAAGAAGTTTTGCGAAAATGGGTTTACCCGAAGCCGATACATTTATATCTATTAAAAACGAAAGTAGCGATAGATGATAGAGGATATAAAATACAATTAAAACGGGTTTACCCGATTTGTAAAATGAAAGGGATTATAAAGTAAGTCAGGACGTCTAAATTCGCAGATATAAGGAACGAATTTATGTAAAAATGCTTTTGAAACACAAAATTGAATGTTAATTTTATTACGTAATGAAATCAATGAACTATATTTTGTATTTTCATGTGTCAAAGTCAAAAACTATCTGCGCAAAGTGTAGTTCTTAAAATTAGATCTAGATCTAGACCCTTACGATCTTTTCTCATGTAAATATGGCCTAGATCGATGAAGGTATAATGCTTTCATAGAGATGGTCAACTTTTTTTTAGAGGGTCTTAAGTTTGTTTTAGGGCTACAATACATACACTATGGTCTAAGTTAGCACCAAAGGAACATTTCTGCCAAGTTTTATCAAGATTGGTCAAGAGGTTTTTATTTCTATTCCTAACATACATACATACGCCTTACTTTCTACTTTATAATATAGATTCATAGAACAAACAAAATGGGAAGGAAATAACACGAGATGTGTATATATTTGTAACAATATATTTTTATTACAATACTTATATCAACTCACTCTGTCTGTTTGTCTGCTAAAAATGTTGTAAACGTTATTTCTCCAACAACTTATCTCGGATCCAGCTGAAATTTCGCACAATTATTTCTATTACCAGACAACACAAGAATCAATAAAAAAATAATTACTAACTATTTGTAATTAATTATTTTGTTTTATTTCTCGAAATTTTACTTGACTGGAGTGGTGGTATAAGCTGAATTAGTTTCCTTTATAGGTCGCCGCTTTAAAGTAAGTTAGTAACAAACAACAGATTACTATACGCTCTTCTATTTTTATAGGCACCTCACTAGCAGAGTGATAAAGTGGTCGGTCAGTATGTCGGCTTGAGGAGACTTGAGCCATGATCTCGAACTCAGGTCGTTCCCTTTTTTTAATATTTTTTTTACAATACCTCTATTCAAGTCAGAACTTCATGGAACCATCAACCAGCCTGGACGCTTATCACAAAAATGGCTAAAAATTTAACGTTTGGTGTATATAGCTCAGAAAAGAAATACTAGCTCGTTTGTCGTATGGGGAAAACCCTAGTTTGAATATTAATATTTTTCAGAGAATAAATACATAAATGTCAATTTGGCTAGACTTAGAATAACTTCGATCTAGAGCCAACATCAGCCAACAGATGATAGATAGATAGATAGATAGATAGATAGATAGATAGATAGATGGATAGATAGACAGACAAATAGATAGATAGATAGATAGATAGATAGATAGATAGATAGATAGATAGATAGATAGATAGATAGATAGATAGATAGATAGATAGATAGATAGATAGATAGATAGATACACATGTTTATTTTGTATGGAAATAGGATTGTGTTAGTCGATAGTATGTTCTTCATAAGTTTTTATACTAGTCCTGAAAATAGAAAACCCCCACCTCTTCAATTTCACCATCAAACATATGTTCCATGTGTGGACCCATTTCCATTTTGTTTATTGTTTCGTTGGTATACAAAATATTAACTTTGTACGTTTGTATATCTGTAAAACACACTGGCGAATCCAGGGGGAAGGGCGGTAAGGGCGATCGACCCCCCCCACTCGGCCGACCCCCCAAAAGGGGAAGTGCGATCCTATTCGTTTGTAGAAATCACAGTTTGTTAACATAATTATTTACATATCTCTATCATAAAAGCTACTTATAGATATTTTTACAAAACTTAATATTATGTCATTCCCGTTCTGGTATGTTGGCCGATTTGGTGGGGGGGGGGGGGTGATAGCAACCAATACCGCCCTCCCCCTTAAATTTCGAATGTGGGGGCGGTCAAATTCTTTTGCAGAAATTACAGTTTGCTAACATAATTAGTTACATACCTATATGATAAAAGCTCTTTATTGATATATATTTAACCAATCTTTATAGTATGTCATTCCCCTTCTGGTATCTTGGTCGCTTCTGTGTAAGTGGGGAGAGTCGATTGCATCTACTGCCCTCCCCACTCTACAATTTTTAGGGGGGGGGGTCCAATTTTTACGCAGAAATCATCGTGTGAACAAAATTACTTGAGTATCTTTATAATATAAGCTACTTATTGATATTTGAACCCATTTGTATATTATGTTACACCACACTCTAATCTCAAATTAAATCATTTGTAAATATGGTAGGGGCGATAGATATAATAACCCCCTCCCCACCCGACACACCAATACTTTTTCTTTTGTATTATAATTTTGAAATTTATTGTATTATAAATATGTTACTAATATAAGTTGTATATGCTATAAAATTACATTCTTATATCGAGTCGCCCTACCCATATTCTTTAATGCATCATTAAAAATAATTATAAAAAGGAGAGAGGACGCTTACATAATAGCTGTTTCCTCTAACTAGACCCGATGAAAACATGACGTTTTAAAACGAAATAGTCAAATGTGGCGACAGAGTCTATATAATTGCACATGAATTTTTTAAAATAATTATTTAAAGAATATGTTTTGGTAAATTTAGAATTCATAAGAAATTTGTAAGTAGGCCTATAAGAGTAACAATTGAGATGAGTGCTAAAACCAGATTTTTTTTTTCTAGTCGCCTTTTATCAACCTTTACTCAATCTGAGACTTTCTACTGTATAAATGACATTTGATATATGGGGTTTTGACATATCGGCACAATTTAGGCCATGTCATATATTGTACAAATAACTTTAGGGCTATAACTCACAATTTTATACTTGATTCCTAAAAATAAATAAATAAATAAAGAGTAGAATCTGATTGGTCTACTGGATTTCTTCTTCGTCTTCCGATTTGTTTTTCATAGCTTTATATAATAGTTCTGTAACAAAACGAAGTTACAAATAGGCGTATTCAACAAAATTTATAATTTTATATGAATGATTTTAAATATTATTTTCCTAAGACATTTTTTTTTGCGGCGACCCTCAAAGCCTTAATCTAAATCTGTGGAGTGTCTTTTCTTTTCAAGGAACACATCTGTTGTATTTGCAATGTACTTAGGGCCTATAAATTTACATTATAATTTTAAAAAGTAAAAACATTATTCAAAAGGTCCTTAAAAATTAGACAGTCGAATATCTAATGAGCGTTTAACCATCTTTCTTGTTGGCTTTTTTTTCTGACCAAAAAAGCCTTCTACAAAAGGTCTCGCAAAACATGAAGATAATAATAATAAGGCTTGTCTTCGAGTCCGAAGATTAGTGAGGAATGAAGTATTTCCTGTTGCTGCGCAGCCCCAGCTGTGACCTGCATATCTTGCCACATCCAGGGCAAGCATAACCATTGTCCGCAGGTGGTCGACTTAGATTCTCTTTTCGCCGTCTGCGCTTGTCCTCAGCAGCAGATTTTCTTTTGGTCTCAAATGTGTATCCCGCGGCCTTCGTGAGTGACCTCCAGCTGTTTCGTTCTGAGGCCGCATGCAACCAGGTGCTCTCTTCTATGGCAGCCAAGGAAAGTTGACGCCTAAGCTGGTCTTTGAAGCGTTTCCGTGGGGCGCCTCTGTTACGTCGACCACCTTTTAGCTCACCAAAAAAGACTGCCTTTGGCATACGTTCGTCTCCCATACGAGATACGTGCCCTACATAGCGTAACTGTTGGACCATTAGAAGTCCCTCCATACTGTCAATACCGGCGTTCGCAAGGACATCGTTGTTTGCAGTGCGGTCTTGCCACCGTATGTCCATGATGGAGCGCAAGCATCTTTGGTGGAAGTGCTCAAGTAGTCTTAGATGTTTCCTGTACAGTGTCCATGTCTCAAAACCATACAGAAGGGTTGAGAGAACCACCGCCTGGTAGACATTGATTTTTGTAGGCAGGCGGAGCGATTTGTTCCCCCAAACTCTCTCATGAACGCTCTACTGGCCCTGGCCAGACGGTTATCAACTTCCCTTGAAAGTGATGCGTCATTTGACACTGTACTACCTAGATAGGTGAAGTGGTCTACCACGTTAAGGCGCTGTCCGTTTACGGTGATTTTTGGGTCTGAGTATATTTCATTGGGTGACTTCTGGAACATCACTTCTGTTTTCCAGAGGTTTATAAATAGACCGAAAGAGGCGACAGCGTATGCAAATTCGTTTATCGCGTTCATTGTGAGCTAGCAGGTCATAATCATCGGCATAGAGAAGCTCTATTATGACCATCTCCTTTGTTTTTGTATGGGATAGTAGACGTCGAAGATTGAACACATTGCCGTCTGAACGAAACATGAAGATAATATTACGATAAATACCCGCAATAAAGATATACTTACACTAATTGTATCTCGATTGTCACACACACTTCAATACCAGCCATTGCCCCCACGTTACTTTATTTCACTCAATTTGACCTGCCTTTTTAAATAAAATGAATAATAAGATGTGGATGTCAGGAGAATGCCTTTCTGGCAGTGAAGAAAGCAAGAAGACGCTTGGCGTCGGGTTTCGTCTCGAATACCGCTAGGGGAGCTTACAGCGCTCCCCCAGACCCTCTAGCTGATACGGGATACTGATACTTTTTGTATTTGCCGAAGTTTGAGAAACACTGCTCTAGTTGTAATATGATCACTTTTTGATATATATATATATATATATATATATATATATATATATATATATATATATATATATATATATATATATATATATATATATATATATTGTTACGAATCTCGCTATCCAGGCTCTCTGCAAACTGCACCACACGACACCACCAACTGAAAGGACTTGACAACTCAGGGCTCCAAATAACGTAATAGTTTAATGTCAACAAATAAATAGCCAATACTGTACAATTGGCAGCACGTAATACAAGACTGTACAAATATCTCTCCGTTAATCGCCGTATCAACTCTTGCACTGGTCTCTCTGTCTCTTCTCGGACTTGTACTGAGCCGTAGTAACGAACCGTAGCTCGAGAAGTTGTCTCTCTCCCGTCTTTGATACCTTCGCTCTTTATATAGGGTCCCTGCTGGCCTTCTAGAACCGGGCAGAACGTCGCTTGACCATTCTGGGTGGTCATATGACTACATCCCTCGTGACACTCTTGAGCTCTGTTCACGACGACGATCCTACTCGAACCTTCATGTTAATACTCGTCTCGGCTGACCGTCGTAACTCGTCACGGTTGACCGCTCGTCTAGCGCTGGCCTGGGGCGATTTGCGTCGGCTGACTACACACACACCACTACCCCCATCTGTGCCACCACCAGGTTTATAACAATATATATATATATATATATATATATATATAAAGTTCTGGATCAGCTAGTGTACCTCTCTGTTCTTGTCCTGATTGACAGAAGTCGACCTCTTCGCGACGACTTGACGTAGTTATGATGGAGCGATTTTTCTTAGACATTTCTGTTCAAAAAGTTCCTTCATAACAAAAGAATATTCACGTTTGATTAGAGTAACGCCTTTAGTAAAATCAAAAAATTTAGAAACCCTTAAGGATTGAAGACTTTAAAGTAAAGTAGCAATTTTACATAAAACATTAAACCATAATCTTCACATACAAAACGAAACCTAATAAAATACTCAGAAAGACACAAAGATAAAGGCGCATTCCTCGTTCCATATGCTAGGACAAACATGTACAAATGCTCCTTCTTCCCGAGTGCTATTAGAGAATGGAATGGGTTGCCTGAATCAGTCATGAAAACCAATTACTTGGCAGAATTTAAGTCATTGGTTAACAATCATGACTAGATTGACCTAGGAACACGCATAGGGCGTAATAATCTTTTTTTTTTTGACGTAAGCCTATAATTTATAAGATAATATAAGAAAGACGGTCAACAGATCTTGTGTGGTTCAACAGACTAAGGGATAGGTGAAGGTGAAAATAGCCTCGCTGGTTTCTTTGCCCTGGTTTTCCATGTGATTTTGGCGTCCAGAGGGGCCTATCACCTTTAGTAAAATCACTAAATTTAGAAAGCCTTCTGGACAGAAGGCTCAAAAGTAAAGTAGCAATCATACATAAAACACTGAACCATAATCTTCAAATACAAAAACAAAATTTAATAAAATACTCTGAAAGACACAAAGATAAAGGCACATTCCTCGTCCCATATGCTAGGACAAATTTGTACAAATACTCCTTCTTCCCTAGTGCTATTAGAGCATGGAATGGGTTGCCTGAGCTAGCCAGGAAAACCAGTGACTTGGCAGAATTTAAGTCATTGGTTAATATGCATGACTAAATGCATGACGCGTAGGACGTAATCATCTTCTTTTTTGAAGTAACGTCTGTATTATATAAGATAAGAAGATAAGATCAAAAACCAGTTTTGTGAGAACCAAATATATACAATGAAGGTCTCAATATAAATGTGAGCAGGTCAGGGTGGCGCTACTGAGTGAGGCCTATTTGTTATCTGCCACTCAACATTTATTCAATATTTTACAGTAGGCAGGTGGTAGCTCTACTGGGTGGGCCCAATCTGTGCACCTCGGTCTGCGACCAAGGGGCTAGAGTCGCCTAAACAACCAGACAGCACAGTTAAACTAAACTAAACTAATCTAGCTAACTAAAAGAACAAACTAAACTAAATTTATAAAACAAAACTTATATACACTTTATTTACATCGACACAAAAAAACAGTAATAAAACAAATATACCCACTACAAAACAATAAACCACTCAAATAACCTAAATTACCCCAACACTAAACAGTAAGCTACTAGGGGCAGAAAAGCAGAACTACAGCAGACAGGCTGATAGGAATTATAGCCTGCAATTACAAATATAAACAAACATAAAAAATATATAAAATAACCATTATAATATTAATGGAAATACTTTTAGAAACATTAACAAATAGACATGGTATAGAAAAGCAACAAGGGGATTATTAGGGATAACTCGGTTGGGGGGGGGAGAGGGGTGACGCTATCCAGATTAATGGAGCTTCCGGTTCCATCATAGACAATGGCTGAGTAATTAAGCCGGTGATGCACGGCACTAATCCGTTTACATCAAAACAATCTAACAACAATCAATCCTAATTAAAATATATCAAGTAAATATAAAACAATTTCTCAACTTACAGGCAGTACATCATCCATTCTATTTATAGAGCCAGGTCATGACTCGTACAAACTAACTTCTAAAGTAAAACAACAACAGTTGTTCTATAAATAAGGACATGGAATTTAGAAAGTAGGCTACATACCTATAATACTTTGTTAATACATATTCATTAATTATTCAATGTGCTTTCTTTGAGCTAGTATTTTATAGAGTACTGTTTTATATATATATATAACCTGCTAACTACTGTCAAAAACGCAAACTTAAAATCTATGGCTATATCACAAGGTCATCAGGGCACGCAAAGACATTCCTTAGGTGAACAGTATCAGGAAAAAGAAGAGGAAGACAGAGAAAACGATGGGAAGACAACATAGAAGAATGGACAGGCCAGTCAGTGAAAAAAAATTGTCAAAGGCAGAAAGACTGAGAAATGACGAGTAACAAAGAAACTAAAACCAATAGATTACACTTATCTTATTCGTGGTAAACCAGTAACACAGACTAAAACCGCAAAATATCTAGGTGTTATAATAAATGAAAAACTGTCTTGGAATCTACATATTGATGAAACTATTTTTTTTTAAATTTAAAAAGCATTAGTTTTTATTAAAAGAAATTTATACAAATCAAATAAGAACATAAAACTAAAATGTTATTTAATCTTGGTTAGGCCAATACTAGAATTTGCATCCTCTGTTTGGGACCCCTCAACTCAAGAAAGCATTATGAAATTGGAACAGACACAAAAAAAGATCAGTGAGATTAAGACTAAGCTGGAAATTTGTTATAATTACAAGGACTCTCTTCTCATATAAAGACAACACAACAGAAACATATGCATAAATAGAACAGACACAACATAAAGAGTTCATTGAGCTACTACACACATGCAGCTTCGTCCTTTTCATGTTTTTTTTTTAATCAAAGTGTGGCGTTGATAAAGTCTGACCGAGTAAGGTAGGAACGAGTTTTTGTACCTCTCTGTTCTTGTCCTGATTGACAGAAGTCGACCTCTTCGCGACGACTTGACGTAGTTATGATGGAGCGATTTTTCTTAGACATTTCTGTTCAAAAAGTTCCTTCATAACAAAAGAATATTCACGTTTGATTAGAGTAACGCCTTTAGTAAAATCAAAAAATTTAGAAACCCTTAAGGATTGAAGACTTTAAAGTAAAGTAGCAATTTTACATAAAACATTAAACCATAATCTTCACATACAAAACGAAACCTAATAAAATACTCAGAAAGACACAAAGATAAAGGCGCATTCCTCGTTCCATATGCTAGGACAAACATGTACAAATGCTCCTTCTTCCCGAGTGCTATTAGAGAATGGAATGGGTTGCCTGAATCAGTCATGAAAACCAATTACTTGGCAGAATTTAAGTCATTGGTTAACAATCATGACTAGATTGACCTAGGAACACGCATAGGGCGTAATAATCTTTTTTTTTTTGACGTAAGCCTATAATTTATAAGATAATATAAGAAAGACGGTCAACAGATCTTGTGTGGTTCAACAGACTAAGGGATAGGTGAAGGTGAAAATAGCCTCGCTGGTTTCTTTGCCCTGGTTTTCCATGTGATTTTGGCGTCCAGAGGGGCCTATCAAAAACCAGTTTTGTGAGAACCAAATATATACAATGAAGGTCTCAATATAAATGTGAGCAGGTCAGGGTGGCGCTACTGAGTGAGGCCTATTTGTTATCTGCCACTTAACATTTATTCAATATTTTACAGTAGGCAGGTGGTAGCTCTACTGGGTGGGCCCAATCTGTGCACCTCGGTCTGCGACCAAGGGGCTAGAGTCGCCTAAACAACCAGACAGCACAGTTAAACTAAACTAAACTAATCTAGCTAACTAAAAGAACAAACTAAACTAAATTTATAAAACAAAACTTATATACACTTTATTTACATCGACACAAAAAAACAGTAATAAAACAAATATACCCACTACAAAACAATAAACCACTCAAATAACCTAAATTACCCCAACACTAAACAGTAAGCTACTAGGGGCAGAAAAGCAGAACTACAGCAGACAGGCTGATAGGAATTATAGCCTGCAATTACAAATATAAACAAAGATAAAAAATATATAAAATAACCATTATAATATTAATGGAAATACTTTTAGAAACATTAACAAATAGACATGGTATAGAAAAGCAACAAGGGGATTATTAGGGATAACTCGGTTGGGGGGGGGGAGAGGGGTGACGCTATCCAGATTAATGGAGCTTCCGGTTCCATCATAGACAATGGCTGAGTAATTAAGCCGGTGATGCACGGCACTAATCCGTTTACATCAAAACAATCTAACAACAATCAATCCTAATTAAAATATATCAAGTAAATATAAAACAATTTCTCAACTTACAGGCAGTACATCATCCATTCTATTTATAGAGCCAGGTCATGACTCGTACAAACTAACTTCTAAAGTAAAACAACAACAGTTGTTCTATAAATAAGGACATGGAATTTAGAAAGTAGGCTACATACCTATAATACTTTGTTAATACATATTCATTAATTATTCAATGTGCTTTCTTTGAGCTAGTATTTTATAGAGTACTGTTTTATATATATATATAACCTGCTAACTACTGTCAAAAACGCAAACTTAAAATCTATGGCTATATCACAAGGTCATCAGGGCACGCAAAGACATTCCTTAGGTGAACAGTATCAGGAAAAAGAAGAGGAAGACAGAGAAAACGATGGGAAGACAACATAGAAGAATGGACAGGCCAGTCAGTGAAAAAAAATTGTCAAAGGCAGAAAGACTGAGAAATGACGAGTAACAAAGAAACTAAAACCAATAGATTACACTTATCTTATTCGTGGTAAACCAGTAACACAGACTAAAACCGCAAAATATCTAGGTGTTATAATAAATGAAAAACTGTCTTGGAATCTACATATTGATGAAACTATTTTTTTTTAAATTTAAAAAGCATTAGTTTTTATTAAAAGAAATTTATACAAATCAAATAAGAACATAAAACTAAAATGTTATTTAATCTTGGTTAGGCCAATACTAGAATTTGCATCCTCTGTTTGGGACCCCTCAACTCAAGAAAGCATTATGAAATTGGAACAGACACAAAAAAAGATCAGTGAGATTAAGACTAAGCTGGAAATTTGTTATAATTACAAGGACTCTCTTCTCATATAAAGACAACACAACAGAAACATATGCATAAATAGAACAGACACAACATAAAGAGTTCATTGAGCTACTACACACATGCAGCTTCGTCCTTTTCATGTTTTTTTTTTAATCAAAGTGTGGCGTTGATAAAGTCTGACCGAGTAAGGTAGGAACGAGTTTTTGTACCTCTCTGTTCTTGTCCTGATTGACAGAAGTCGACCTCTTCGCGACGACTTGACGTAGTTATGATGGAGCGATTTTTCTTAGACATTTCTGTTCAAAAAGTTCCTTCATAACAAAAGAATATTCACGTTTGATTAGAGTAACGCCTTTAGTAAAATCAAAAAATTTAGAAACCCTTAAGGATTGAAGACTTTAAAGTAAAGTAGCAATTTTACATAAAACATTAAACCATAATCTTCACATACAAAACGAAACCTAATAAAATACTCAGAAAGACACAAAGATAAAGGCGCATTCCTCGTTCCATATGCTAGGACAAACATGTACAAATGCTCCTTCTTCCCGAGTGCTATTAGAGAATGGAATGGGTTGCCTGAATCAGTCATGAAAACCAATTACTTGGCAGAATTTAAGTCATTGGTTAACAATCATGACTAGATTGACCTAGGAACACGCATAGGGCGTAATAATCTTTTTTTTTTTGACGTAAGCCTATAATTTATAAGATAATATAAGAAAGACGGTCAACAGATCTTGTGTGGTTCAACAGACTAAGGGATAGGTGAAGGTGAAAATAGCCTCGCTGGTTTCTTTGCCCTGGTTTTCCATGTGATTTTGGCGTCCAGAGGGGCCTATCAAAAACCAGTTTTGTGAGAACCAAATATATACAATGAAGGTCTCAATATAAATGTGAGCAGGTCAGGGTGGCGCTACTGAGTGAGGCCTATTTGTTATCTGCCACTTAACATTTATTCAATATTTTACAGTAGGCAGGTGGTAGCTCTACTGGGTGGGCCCAATCTGTGCACCTCGGTCTGCGACCAAGGGGCTAGAGTCGCCTAAACAACCAGACAGCACAGTTAAACTAAACTAAACTAATCTAGCTAACTAAAAGAACAAACTAAACTAAATTTATAAAACAAAACTTATATACACTTTATTTACATCGACACAAAAAAACAGTAATAAAACAAATATACCCACTACAAAACAATAAACCACTCAAATAACCTAAATTACCCCAACACTAAACAGTAAGCTACTAGGGGCAGAAAAGCAGAACTACAGCAGACAGGCTGATAGGAATTATAGCCTGCAATTACAAATATAAACAAACATAAAAAATATATAAAATAACCATTATAATATTAATGGAAATACTTTTAGAAACATTAACAAATAGACATGGTATAGAAAAGCAACAAGGGGATTATTAGGGATAACTCGGTTGGGGGGGGGGGGGAGAGGGGTGACGCTATCCAGATTAATGGAGCTTCCGGTTCCATCATAGACAATGGCTGAGTAATTAAGCCGGTGATGCACGGCACTAATCCGTTTACATCAAAACAATCTAACAACAATCAATCCTAATTAAAATATATCAAGTAAATATAAAACAATTTCTCAACTTACAGGCAGTACATCATCCATTCTATTTATAGAGCCAGGTCATGACTCGTACAAACTAACTTCTAAAGTAAAAGAACTGGCGGGAGACAGGCATGCACTCAGCACTAGCCTAGATAGTTTACAAAAATTAAAATACAGAAATAAATAGATAAAAAATTAGATCAAGGAGCGCCAGCTCACATAAAGTTGGCAAGTTTTAAGAACTCATAATGCCGGTGTCCATAATTGTACATTATATGTCTATCTTTTTTTTTTTTCTTATTAATTGTTGTTATGTAATTTTAAATCGCTATCAAAAATGTGCATAAACATTATATGCTTTTAAAATAGAGTTATAACTGCTTTAAGGGAACACATTCTTGGAAAAGACTTGAAAGTCAAATGTAAGTCTTGTCTTCGAGTCCAAAGATTAATGAGGAGTGCAGTAGTTCCCGTGGCTATGTCAAATGAATCTTTTGGGGAAATCCATTAACGTGCGTTGTCATAGTAGGCTACACTTTGTAAGTAACAAAGTTCAGTTAGATCAAAACGACACACCTAAAAAACTTAAATCGTGTGACATTATAATAAAGTGGGATTTTTCTTTAAACTTCCTATTCTCTATGTGTATATTACGTCCACTGAGATGAACTCTCTATAAGAGTGCAGTGTAGCCTCAAGGCTCAAATCGAAAGTGACAAGAAAGTGGTAAAGTTCGCTTTTTGTGTGTTCAACAATTTGAAATTAAGAGATATGTAAGTACTTGTTTTCCTTTGAGTTGACATTTACCTTTAGGATACCTTGATAGATACCTTGATAGTTCACGTCATTAGTTATCGTATGATAATCCTTTATTTCTTTCTGGGAAAGTCTATCAATATTAATATTATCTAAAATCAATTACATAAATCGATTATAATGTTTTAATTTTCTCTCTCTCTGGGCGTAGCCAGGATTTTTTTTCGGGGGGGGGGGGGGGGTTGGGGGGGGATTTTTTTCCTTCGCCCCCCTCCGCGAAAAAAATATATTGATATGTATGTATGTGTGTGTGTGTGTACATAATCTTTATTACATTCTGACCCAACATTCTTTCGGAAGACACTTACTGTGCCCTAGAATAGGTTCTTCCTGGAGTTAGTGGGAAAATTGTAGACCCCCGCCATTGCCAGCAAGGGGGTCTGGGGGAGCGCTAGGAGCTTCCCCGGCGCGGGGCGGAGCCCCGCCGTCAAGCACTATTTCTGATATTGAAAGCCAAAATGCACATTCTGAGGTATCTACATTGCATTTTCCTGCTATTAAATTTTTTTTTCAAAAATCTAATGTGCTATTCTTACTGACTTACACCCTCTTACGCCGTTCGGCGCATTAGCCGTCAAGTGTTTCCACTAAAATCTGTCACTGGTAATGTCTGAAGCCTCTTTCCACCTGCTCTGAGGACCTCCATGAATGTGTGGCGCCAAGTTGTACTAGGATGTCATCGTAACTCTTCTTATACCTAATTTCCCGGGCATGCTACCCTGCCTCATAGTGGCGCCCGGGTGGAAACGATCGTAAGAGGAAACGAGTAGGCTAAAGGGTAGTAAAACAAGACTCCCGTGGGGGTGCCTAAGGGGGTGCGAGAGCATCCTCATTGCACTGTGTGGAGTTGTAAAAAAGCTCCCACAACCTTGTCAAACCCAGGCGCTGTTCCTCAAGGGGCCGTTACATAAATGGCGTGTCCTGCACGGTTTAGCCTGGTATAGAAAAGGAAAATGGCGGGGGTCTTAGTGTACGCGGCCTCTTGCCGCGAGTCTGACCCACTCGTCAGACAGAACAGTGTACACTGTTCATTTTCAGGCCAGTGAGAGGGAGCTCCTGTTCGCTTTTGCTGGCTTAGAGTTTCAAGAGCTGAAGGCTCAACTCTATCTGACAGTTTCAAGAAGAAGAAGAATGCCTAATTCATTTTGTCGGAGAACATGTCCCGCAAACCTCATGCGACGCTCTCTCACAATCTTACTAAGGGGTCGACTCCCAGTTCGGCATAGAATTTCCTAGATTTACACCCGATCTCTATAACTGACTTCTAAAATCTGT